>NC_088218.1:28327099-28377676 GCF_036934945.1 Oncorhynchus masou masou
ACTCCTGTGTTAAGGCAACTCCTGTGTTAAGGCAACTCCTGTGTTAAGGCAACTCCTGTGTTAAGGCAAGTCCTGTGTTAAGGCAAGCCTGAATAAGTTCAGTAGTAAACATTTGCGTAACAAGTCACATAATAAATTACATGGACTCTGTGTGCAATAATAGTGTTTAACATGATTTTTGATTGACTACCTTTTCTGTACCCCACACATACAATTATCTGTAAGGTCCCTGTCATGCATAGGTGTAATAGGTGGCAGGGAAGTCAGGCGCAGGAGAGTCAAATGGAGTGTAAAATGGAGTCTTTTAATAAAGTCCACGGAGTATGCTCCATAACACTAAATGTACATAAACAAACAAACATGGGTACGAGGACCCGACGCGCACCTATACAACAATCACACTACACTGACAATAAAACAAACTCTGACAAAGAAATGAGGGTAAACAGAGGGTTAAATACACAACAGGTAATGAATGGGATTGAAAACAGGTGTGTGGGAAGACAAGACAAAACCAATGGAAAACTAAAAAAGGATCAATGATGGCTAGAACAAGGAGAGGCAACGACTTCGGCAGAAGTCGTGACAGTCCCTCAGTCGAGCAGTACATTTCAAACACACAGTGGTGTAAAGTACTTAAGTAAACATTTTGGTGGTATTGTCAGGATTTGGCCAGGGTTGTTCCGGGTTTTGGTCACTAGATGCCCCCATTGTGCTTTTTGACCTTATGTTTTTTCCCTTGTTCCCCATTATTATTTGCACCTGTGCCTCGTTTTCCCTGATTGTATTTAAACCCTTAGTTTCCCTCAGTTCTGTGCTCTGTGTTTGTATGTTAGCACCCAGCCCTAGTGTTCTGTGCTTTCTTGTCGATTCCGGTGGATGCTCTTGTGGAATTCTGTTTTTGTTTTTGAGTATCTCTTGAGGCTTTTTTGTGCTATTCCTATCACCTTTTGGATTTGCCATTTTTGTATTAAAGGACTTCTCCTTTTTACTTTATTAAATACACCGTCTTAAGTACTGCTGTGTCTGCCTCATCTTCTGGGTTCTGCTGACTATTCGTGGCTCAGTTGGTTAAGTGACTGTTTCTCACTCCGGAGACCCAGGTTCGTAACCGGGTCCTGACAGAAACACAGAGCCAAAAATGAACCCAGAGGCAGCCAGTTCCCAGGACCTTTTTGCCATGCTGTCCCACCACCAGGAGACTGTCCAACGCCACGAAGCCGCCCTGGTTCAGCAAGAGGCCTTAATGGCTAGACATTCTCATCTTCTGTCGGAGATGCTGACTTCCATTAAGCAAATATCTGATCGTCTTACCCCGGCAACAGTTCCCGTCCCAGTACCTCAGATTCACGTACCCATGGCAGTTAACCCCCTGGCTGAACCTCGTCTTCCACCTCCCCAACGGTTCTCAGGTGATCCAAGTGATTGTAAAGGGTTTCTCACCCAATGTTCTCTCTCCTTTGAGCTACAACCCTCGTCGTTTCCCACCGACCGGTCTAAGATCGCTTATATCATCACCCTGCTGTCGGAAAAAGCCCTGGCCTGGGCTACTGCTGTGTGGGATGCCCATAGTTCCTGCTGTGCCAGCTACTCTGCCTTTGCTGAGGAATTCAAACAAGTGTTTCAAGGCCCAAGCAGTGGTTCTGACTCAGCCAAACAGCTCCTGACTCTCCACCAAGGTTGGCGCAGCGTGACGGACTGTGCCATCCAGTTCCGCACGGTGGCAGCAGCAAGTGGCTGGAACAACGAGGCGCTCACGGTGTGCTTTCTGAAAGGCCTTTCCGACACTATCCAAGATGAACTGGCCACTCGGGAACCACCGGACAATCTCGAGTCCCTGATCAAGTTGGCCTCACGCATTGACCAGCGTCTGAGAGAGAGAGAACTCAACCGTAGACCTCTAGCCCCTATCAGTCCCAGCTCCGAGTCCCCACCTTTATCCTCGCTGGCTCCATCGGAACCCATGCAGATTGGACGCATCTCCCAGGCTGAGAGAGACCGCCGGATGAGGGAGCGACGCTGTCTATATTGCGGCAAACCGGGCCATTTCCGTTCCACGTGTCCCGGGCTCCAGGGAAACGCTCTGTCCCGTACAGACCGGGGGAACTGTAACGGGAAACATAACCTCCTCCCATCCGTCCAACTCCCGTCTGCTCATTCCAGTCACCCTCTCCTGGGACAACCACAAGCTTCACCTTCAAGCCTCGGTAGACTCTGGAGCCGCAGGTAACTTCATGGATGGTGTCTGGGCGAAGGAGAATGGCGTTCCCTCTGAACCTCTAAGTGAACCCATGAGGGTCACTACATTGGATGGAAGCCCTTTGGGATCTGGACTTGTCACTCAAGTCACTACCTCCTTGCGACTTTCAGTTTCACAACACCAGGAATTGATGAACTTTCATTTGATCTCCTGTTCCGAGTTCCCTCTCGTCCTTGGATACCCCTGGCTTCACAGCCATAACCCTCACATCGACTGGTCTGTGGGCACTATCAAGCAGTGGGGTCCTACGTGCCAAGCTACTTGTATTTTCCAGAATTCCCCGAGTTCTACTCCCGAGTCTTTAGAATCCATCGACCTGACCCGAGTTCCCGAGTGTTACCATGACCTCAAACTGGTGTTTAGCAAACAGAGGGCCACCATGCTACCACCCCATAGACCTTACGATTGCCCCATCGACCTGTTTCCGGGCACTTGCCCCCCAGGGGTCGGATCTTTTCCCTATCTCCACCCGAACGAGCTGCTATGGATACCTACATCAAGGACGCTCTGGAAGCAGGCCTCATGCGTCCATCCACCTCCCCGGCGGGAGCAGGGTTTTTCTTTGTGGCCAAGAAAGACGGTGGATTACGTCCTTGCATCGACTACCGGGGACTCAATGCCATAACCGTCCGTAACCGTTACCCGCTACCCCTTATGGCCACAGCCTTCGAGCTGCTCCAGGAAGCAGTTGTTTTCACTAAGCTTGACCTGCGGAACGAATACCATCTTGTGCGGATCAGACTGGTGACGAGTGGAAGACCGCTTTCAACACGCCTACTGGTCACTATGAATACTTGGTGATGCCCTTCGGCCTGACCAACGCCCCAGCGGTGTTCCAAGCGCTCATAAACGATGTGCTTAGGGATATGCTTAACATATTTGTGTTCGTTTACTTGGATGACATCCTCATCTTTTCGAGCTCCCTTCAAGAACACACTAAGCATGTCAGACAAGTACTCAAACGCCTCCTGGACAGCCATCTGTACGTTAAGCCGGAAAAATGTGAATTCCATTCATCCCGAGTACAATTCCTGGGATTTGTAGTGGAACCCGGTCGAGTCCAAATGGACCCCAGGAAGGTAGGGGCGGTAGCGGATTGGCCCACCCCCAAATCCGTTAAGGAAGTTCAGCGTTTCCTGGGCTTCACAAACTTTTACCGCAAGTTCATCAAGAACTTCAGCTTGGTGGCAGCCCCTCTCTCAGCTTTAACCAAGGGTGGCAATGCAAGGTTTTTGTGGGGAAGAGAAGCTGAGACGGCCTTCCAAGGACTCAAGCAGCGCGTTCTCTCTGCTCCCATCCTGATACTACCGACTACGGATGAACCATTTGTGGTGGAGGTAGACGCATCAGAGGTTGGTGTTGGAGCTGTCCTGTCTCAGAGGGGTGAAGACAAGAAGCTTCATCCGTGCGCTTTCTTCTCACACCGGCTTACCCCGACTGAGAGGAACTACGATGTGGGGGATCGTGAACTCCTAGCGGTTAAGATGGCATTGAAGGAATGGAGACACTGGCTCGAGGGGGCTTCTCACCCGTTTCAAGTGCTTACGGACCACAAAAATCTGGAGTATATCCAGCAGGCGAAGCGGTTGAACTCTAGACAAGCTAGATGGTCTCTTTTCTTCAATCGATTCCAGTTTATCCTCACCTATCGGCCCGGGTCGAAGAATCTCAAACCGGATGCCCTGTCCCGAGTCTACGCTCCTGCCATTCGAGATGACACGGACATGCCTGTCCTTCCTGCTGCTAAGATTGTGGCTCCGATCTCGTGGCAAGTTGAGGATACCGTGAGACGTGCTCAAGCTAGCGAACCGGACCCGAAAGGAGGTCCTGCCAATCGGTTGTTTGTCCCCAAGGCAGTGAGGACTCAGGTCCTTCTGTGGGGGCACTCCTCTCGCCTCACCTGTCATCCGGGCGTAGGTCGCACCTTGGAGTTCATCCAGCGTAAGTTCTGGTGGCCTACCATAAGAGAAGACGTTGCCACTTTCGTCAATGCCTGCCCCGTGTGCTGCCAGGGCAAATCTTCTCACCTCCGCCCTCAAGGACTCCTTCACCCTTTACCTGTTCCCCACAGACCCTGGTCCCATATCTCATTGGACTTTATTACTGGACTTCCTCCATCCCATGGCAATACTACTATCCTAGTCATAATCGACAGGTTTTCAAAGGCGGCCAGGTTCGTCCCTCTGACTAAGTTACCTTCTGCCAAGGAAACGGCTGAGTTGGTAATTAATCATGTGTTCCGAGTCTTCGGCATTCCTCAAGATATGGTTTCTGACAGAGGTCCCCAGTTCGCCTCAAGGTTTTGGAAGGCCTTCTGCCAACTCATGGGGGCTTCTGCCAGTCTATCTTCAGGGTACCATCCGGAGTCCAACGGCCAAACAGAGAGGATGAATCAAGAGCTGGAAACCACCCTCCGATGTATGACTCGTGACAACCCGTCCACATGGTCATCCTTTATTGTTTGGGCCGAATACGCGCACAACACCTTGCGCTCCTCCTCCACTGGTATGTCCCCGCACGAGTGTCAGTTTGGCTATGCTCCTCCATTGTTCCCGGACCAGGAGGCAGAAGTCAGAGTGCCTTCAGCCTTGAAGTTCGTCAGACGCTGTCGGCTTATGTGGAGGAAGACCCGTATTAATCTTATGCGTTCCTCACAGAGGTACCAACAACAAGCCAACAGACGTCGCCGTCCCGGGCCTACCCTGCGCCCCGGCCAGAGAGTCTGGCTCTCCACAAGAGACTTACCTCTACGGGTGGAGTCTCGCAAGCTGTCCCAAAAATACATCGGTCCCTTCAAGGTTGCCAGGAGAGTTAACCCAGTTTCTTATCGCCTACACTTACCCAGATCCCTTAAGATTAATCCCACATTTCACATTTCATTGTTAAAACCTGTTGTTTTTTCTCCCCTTGTCCCGGCAGACAGACCTCCCCCTCCGCCTCGTGTCATTGGAGGCCAGCCGGCTTATACCGTCCATCGGATACTGGATTTCCGCCGGGTGCAGCGGTCCTGGCAGTATCTGGTGGACTGGGAAGGCTACGGTCCCGAGGAGCGCTCCTGGGTTCCTGCCAAAGACATCCTGGACCCTGACCTCATTCGTCAGTTCAGGGCCCTCCACCCTGAGAGAGCTGGTAGGAACGTCAGGAGCCGTTCCTAGGGGGATTCTGTCAGGATTTGGCCAGGGTTGTTCCGGGTTTTGGTCACTAGATGCCCCCATTGTGCTTTTTGACCTTATGTTTTTTCACTTGTTCCCCATTATTATTTGCACCTGTGCCTCATTTTCCCCTGATTGTATTTAAACCCTTAGTTTCCCTCAGTTCTGTGCTCTGTGTTTGTATGTTAGCACCCAGCCCTAGTGTTCTGTGTATTCTTGTCGATTCCGGTGGATGCTCTTGTGGAATTCTGTTTTTGTTTTTGAGTATCTCTTGAGGCTTTTTTGTGCTATTCCTACCACCTTTTGGATTTGCCATTTTTGTATTTAAGGACTTCTCCTTTTTACTTTATTAAATACACCGTCTTAAGTACTGCTGTGTCTGCCTCATCTTCTGGGTTCTGCTGACTATTCGTGGCTCAGTTGGTTAAGTGACTGTTTCTCACTCGGAGACCCAGGTTCGTAACCGGGTCCTGACACTTTGTGACGGTTCTCTCCACTTTACCACTCATGTATCGCCATCAAAGGTTAGCATCGGTCCAATACCACAGTGCACAGCTGAATCACGTGCAAGACATGGCTAACATGAGGACACAGGTGGAGAGAACTGAGCAAGAAATGAAAACATTCTGCTAGTCAAAGAACAGTATTTGAAATCTGAACAAGTAAAAGTCATTGCAAATACTTATGACTATGAACGAGCACAAACTCTTCAACAAAATCGTTGTCTCCAGGAACAACTCGATTTAGCCAAAACTAAAAACGATGCAGTCCACTCCAAACTAGATAAATCTGAGTTATCTACAAACAGGAGCACGCAATTTGATAACATGCAGGCAGTTTTGTTGAACGTTACTCAAAGTAACATGGTTCTACTCAAAATGCTGCAGACCAAAAACGATCAGTTAATGAACACAATGACAAAGTTGGATGACAAATCAGCAGAACTCATTGAAGTCGCTGACCAAATGAATGATGAGAGAACTCAGGTGATGAAGATGGAAATATTGATTTCTAAACAGGCAGAGGAAATCTCAACACTGAATCTCTCGCTCCATACTCAAAAGACCTCTATCTGCAAACCATGACAGATAAGTTTGAGACCAAAAGGAGCAAGTACGACACTCACGTGTTCAAAATCAGTACTCTAAGCGCTCAAGTGGACTCTGCAATGCAGCAGATTACCACCCTTAGGTACCATCTGGAGGAAGTCCAGAATGGTCACGCTCTACAGCATGACTATCCATCCAAGAGTCCGGTACTCAAAGGAGTGAAGAAGATAGGATTCAGACATTGCCTCCATCATATGTCCCTCAGTCTTCTCCTCTTGGCCATTTGGCACTGAGTAATATGGAGTCTCTTGGCCTTTCGGACCCAACTTCCCCACGGGATGAAGCCAACCCTCTCCGCCCGCTTGACGCTGAATACCTTGACAGACTCGTCAAGAATTTCCCCACCTTTGACCCCGTTCCAGGTCAGCCAAACGATATTGAGACGTTCCTAGCTGACATAGAGGACGCGTTGGGTGGCCACCCGAACGCTACAGGTTCTGACAGGGTTTACCTGTTGAAGCGAACGTCGAATAGACACGTGACAAGGTACATTCGTCTACAACAGCAACAGATACACGTGCTAAATGACTATGCTAAACTTGCCACAGCTTTGAAAGTAGAATTCAGTGGTTCTGCGACTTGCAAACATGATAGCTCACTGGCTAACACGGTCAAACAAGCTCGGAACGAACACCCACAAGCTTACTATCAAAGGCTTTGTTTAGCTTACTTTGGCCAACTTACTGAAACAGCAATGGAATACCTGTTACCATTTAAACAAATGTTTTTTGTCGAACATGTATCCCACCTTCATTACCTACTTGGTCCCTGCAGCCCACGATGGCTTGCCTATCTTATAACAGAGAGCTTGCAAGCACAGCTTTTGAGGCAAAAAAAGCGTCCTGACCACTCGGTTTTGAAGTTTGACCAGGAGCACTCACTCCAGTTAGAGGGTGCATTATCAGGTATTGGAGCGTTGAGAGATGACGAACAACAACGGCTTCTACCATGAAACCACAAATCCAATAACCACCGCGGTCAACATAACTGTAAAGTACGTCGCCATCAAAACGACTGCCGCTATAATCTACCTGTTCGCTACGTTCCTGCACAGAACCCACACAAAGTGTCAGAGCACAAGGGTAACAAAGGGTTGAAGGATAATCAAAACATAGACCAATGTTCTCCAGAAGTTCCACTATGTGAAGAACTAAAGTGAGAAACATTTGAGAAATGGTAAAAGATAAGTTACAAGGACTAGACGGGGAATTACCAGACACCAGGTCCGCAGGAATTAACGCCCATAGCAAGGACGTTAAAATTCAAATCTCTCCCGCTCTCAACCTTCCCTATCCAGGGCCTGCTTGATCAAGTAACAAGCCCATGGGCTTTGTCTATAGACTCTGATACAAGGTTGTGAAGAAAAAGGTAAACGCTTCGTTAAAGCCAAGCCCACTCAATATCTGAAAAGTCGATCTGCTTCCAACTTGAACAGAAATGACACATCGCGTCGTTGCGAAAGACCACTCCACTTTGTGGGGAATATGTCCACTAACCACGAATTGAAACATCCATACCTGGAAACAGTCCTGCGATAATTGATATCACTCATCTCTGCAATGATGATTATCAATGATCTCAAGAGCTTTGAAGCCAACTAAACGTTTGTTAAAAGTGGAACGATGTGACACTTCGAGGGGTCACTTAGACTACCTTGCCTCTCACATTGAGAGTCATGCTGAAACGACACTTACAGGACGTCTCGCTCGTTCACACTGTGTATGTTACCAGCCTCGAAACGTTACCCCTGCTACTGGGAGCAGACTTGATGGATCGGTTACTCCCATTGATGGATTGGAAAACCAACCAGGTATGGTCACAGGCTACAGTGCCTTCTCCATCGACCACACTGTCCTCCCCTAATGCTAGCTGCAACGCAGTCATTCACGAGGAGTATCTGTTAAAAGCACCCCTTGGGAAAAAGACGTTTAGAAACCTCTTGGTGCATCCAAGGAGATATTATGAAATCTCGACACATTCCATCAGCCTATCTGATTGACCATTCTTTTCATGATTTCGAGCCAGCTGTCTCTGTGAATGAGCAACTTCCCTACTCCTTGCAGTCGTGCAATACGGTAGTTGAGATGAACTTCTCTTGCCCTTCGGACACTTCCACAAGCATTGTGTCCGTCTCAGCAAGAAGAACATCGATGCTCAGAGTATATGTCCATTTATGTCCAAATAGCTTCTTTTGTTAGGGCGTTTGGTAAACAAATCCAAAAGCGCGTTCAGGTCCAGTCGGACGAAATTTTCTAAAAGTTATATTGCAGGTCGAAGAAACTAAGTCTTCCTGTTTGGGATTTTTTCTCAGGTTTTTGCCTGCCATATGAGTTCTGTTATACTGACAGACATCATTCAAACAGTTTTAGAAACTTCAGAGTGTTTTCAAATACTAATAATAATATGCATATATTAGCATCTGGGACTGAGTAGGAGGCAGTTCACTCTGGGCATGCTATTCATCCAAAAGTGAAAATGCTGCCCCCTATCCCAAAGAAGTTAAACATAGAGAGTCTGGGAACATCAAACAAGTGGAGGGAAAGGAACCATATTTTGGTAATAGAACCAGTTGAAAATATACGTTGGTACTTAACAAATATGAGTTCGGTTGTCATCTGAGACATTATGACTGATGACAGGATGACCTAAACTGTATCTGGGAAAGTCTACACATTATAGTTATCAGATTCACATGGAATTGTTGTGCAATTCAAATGTTTAAATGTAAAATTATTTGTGAAAAGATTAAATGCAATTTTAGCTTGCAAATTAGAGATTTGAGGTTTCATAAGGTTTTGGTCCCTGTGAAGAAACATGGGTTATAAACTATGAAACACACCCTTCTCCCAGCTCTATAAATATTATTTTGTGGTGCCCCAACCTTCTAGTTAATTACATTTACATGATTAGCTCATTGAGGTAATATTAATTACAGAGAAAGGATTTTATAGGATAGCATGTCATATCACTTAATCCGGCAAAGCCAAAGGCACGGCAATGTACAAAGCTAATACATGTATGAGCCTGTGAGTCTGTCCAATGTGGCATGCATGCATCGCACCCTGGGATTGCCAAGCCCCCTAGTTAATTACTTATGTGAAGGAAGTGAGCACACTATGGAAACATCATGTGTGTATGTGAAAGCTTTCACTTGTCCCATTATTTCTTTAGACTTTCTCACAGCCGAGGCATTACATCTTAGAAGTGTGCCATCTTCAACATGCTACAATATCTCAGGGGAAGGACAGCTTCAGTACTGAATGTGCTGAGTTTTTTCCCCTTTACTCCCTCCCGCTCTCTCTTTTAGATTTGTTTTAGCTCAGAACGGGGTCAGGCCACCCACTCACAGCATTTAAATTGGTTATTGTCAATGCCTGCGGAAATGAGTATTACCATGCATAAAGTATCCAAAAACTTGCTGATGGATTTGTTCAGACTGTTAATATTTTCTCAGTCACAAAATCAAGTAATCTAGACTGATGTTCGAGCTAACGTTATTACAGCCCTCTATATTTTAGAAATGTCCTCTTGATTATGTTATTTTTACTACATTTCATTGACATACTTTACAAGTAGAAAACATATTATTAGATACCTTGTTTCTTTTACATTTAAATAGTATAATTTTAGCATAGTTTTAATTCGCTTATCCTATTCCACAGATTGGGATGGGACTGGATGTAAAGTGTAAAGTCAGCAAACCATTAAAAAGCTATGACATATTTAGCATACTTTTTGTAAGTGTAACTGCTTCCAATGATTAAAGGGGCAATCTGGGATTCAAACAACAACCATGTTAATAAATGGCTAACTTTCATGAATTTCAAATGTAAAAAAATGGAGGTACCAATCCCAGATTCCCCCTTTAAATCCTATGACAATTGTTATAGCAGTGAGTCCCTTGAATCACTTGTAACTGAATATATATCTTGATGAACAGCCAACTGAGTGAGAGGGGGATAACATTAAACCATTAGACTTCATTGTTATGGACAGTGGAATTCACTTCCATTAGTAGAATGTGCCCAAGCTTCTCCACTCTCGGCTTGTGCAAATTCATATTGGATTTTTATTAAAATGCAAACCAACAGTAATAGAAGTGCCTCTGGGGTAGCTTTAAAAAAATCTATTTCCTAAACACCACACAATTACCCGCCTAATTGTCTTATTGGATTGTATTACTGTTGAAGGTGATTCCAGTTCGACCGAGAGTCAACTTGACTGCCCATCTATGAATGCATTTGTTTGACTCTGCGAGGACTCAGGGACGGTGAGCACAGCGCTTGTGTCCTCTCATTACCGGCGACAACGCCACTTCGGCACCACAACATGATAGCGTTTTGGGGGTCGAGGCTGCGTTTTAAACCCAAAATCACAAGACACTGCGTGAGTGCAGTGCGAGCTGGCGCGAGTCAGCTCTGGCCATCAATTGGCCCTCTGGCGACTCAGTACCAAACTATTAATGAAGTCCGGTGAAGTCTGCCAAAAGAGCCGAAATACAGCCATAATATTTGGAATTGGAACGTGAAGACAATAAGCCAGGCTCAGCTTTTCTAATGATCCAGGGAGAGAGAGGAGACAGACAGGATTAATTCATTACAGGCTGTCATTTATGGATAATAACCTTATGGTGGATAAGACATTAGCAAATTCACACCAAATGAATATGCATGAGCTCATCAACCACAACTGAAAACAGGGAACATGAACACATCTGAGTCCACTACACAGCGTAGTTCCTACTCTTGCTATAACGTTGCTATACCGTGTATTAGGGAGGGGGGGGGTGGGGAGGTGAGTGGTTGGATGAAGACATGTTGACTGGGTGGGGTTGGGGAAATGGGATGGGAGGTTGGGGGTGGAGGCCCACTTCTTTTTTGTTTTCTTGTTTGAATATTGTACAAATATTTGTTACCATTGTATCTGTAACCCCCAAATAAAAAAGTCTAAAATAAAATAAACATTGGTCCCCCACAGAAAATAGACATGTCATTTTTTTACTGCTTGCAACTGTCCATGCTGTAACTGAAATGGGTATTGAATATACTGTACAGTGGAGTAAAAATCCTTAAGTTTTTGTGGTATCTGTACTTTACTATTTATATTTTTGACAACTTTTACTTTTACTTCTCTACATTCTTAAATAAAACAATATACCCTTTACCTCATACATTTTCTCTGACACCCAAAAGTACTCGTTACATTTTGAATGCTTAGCAGGACAGGAAAATGGTCAAATTCACACACTTATCAACATCCCTGGTCATCCCTACTGCCTCTGATCTGGCAGACTCCCTAAACGTAAATGCTATGTTTGTAAATTATGTCTGAGTGTTGGAGTGTGGCCCTGGCTATCCATGCATTTTTAAAACATGAAAATAGTGCCGTCTGGTTTCTCAATATAAGGAATTTGAAATTCTTTATACTTTTAGCAATTACATTTACTTTGGTATATTTAAAACCAAATACTTTTTTACTTTTACTCAAGTAGAATTTTACTAGGACTTTAAGGTATCTTTACTTTTACTCAAGTATGATAATTGGGCACTTTTTCCACCACTGTGAATATATCAGGGAGTTGAACACTCAGGCTGCATCCCAAATGGCAGCATATTCGCAGGTCAAAAGCAGTGCACTATAAAGGGAATAGGCACCTTCAGTCTAGATAGATAGATAGATAGATAGATAGATAGATAGATAGATAGATAGATAGATAGATAGATGTTATGTTGAGTGTCTGATTGTAGTGTTGGCCTGTAGGAATTCGTTTGCACATGCATTTATCAAGGCACAGGTACAATTTAAATCATGTTGATACAATAATGTGTGCTTTTGTAGGTTTATATAGGTCAAACTAATTAAACATGAATTGGTTCCACAACAAAGAGCATGTGACTACACTGAATCTCCCTCATATTAATTGTCACAGTTGTAAAGGTCACACTAATTGGATATTGGATAAAAAATGACCAACAGGTTTTCTACCAATTGGCTAAGGGTACAGCCACAGATGGATACTGAGTCTGAAAGTTATGGATTGAGATAATGATGTGTCAATGGGATTCATCACTTGATGGATAATGGACCACAAAGAGGATTGTCCTTCAATTCCTTAGCCTGAATGGTTGAGCTCCCATCAAATAAGGGACATTAATGCAATGTCCACAAATGACGTTCCCTAAATGATGATTGATATTGAATAGAATCGATCTTTATTCATCCTATATTTTGGGATATTGTGTCCCTTTTCTTATTGGTTTTCGTCTAGTCTACAGCGTCAATCACCATCTTGGTATGGAGAATGAATCATTTTGAGGTTAAACATGGGAATATGTATCAATTTCACTTAGAATAAGAAGAAATGCTATGATATGTCTTAATGTATGGGGTAACTATCGAGGAAGCCATCACCATGCCCACCATGCAGAGTCACCCCAATTTACCAATCACTGGAGTTCTTCCTGAAGCCAGAACCAATGAGATCATGGCATGCTAGGTCAACATCCAATCCAACCAAAGCCCAGGGTCTCCTGTCGAAAATGAAAACATGGTTCGGTTTCATCCCAATAGAGTCCCAGTAAGTGGATTAGTACCCGGCATCTCCACAGTGTTAAACCCACATTGATAAGGACTTAACACAGAGTGAGGGGAGTGGCAATCCTGTTAGGCTAGGGCTGCATCTCAAATGGCACCCTATTCCTTAGGTAGTGCACTTCTTTTGACCCTGGGCAAAATGGGTTCTGGTCAAAAATAGTGCACTATGTAGAGAATAGGGTGCCACTTAGGATGCACACATGGCCTTTGGGACGACAGGGAGGAGGCCTGTGTCTGGGATGGGATGGGGAAATGGGCATAGGGATGAGGGGCCTGGGGGATATCACCGGAATGCTCTTGGCTAATCCTTACCACAGGGTCTCCCATGGGTCAATCACTTCTGATACCGAAGTCCGTCCACTTTCCTCTCAGGACTACCGAGGGGTTACAGATCAGTAGCAGCACCAATGCCAGGTTAGCCTGGTCCCATATCAGTTTGTGCTGTCTAGCCAACTATAGTAGTTTGGCATGGGACCGTATGCCGATAATACGGGACGTACGTTTTTTGCTTAACTGCTAATAAAAAAGCTGATAGTAGTAGTATTTCCACTGAAATGCCAAACATGCTAATTGCTAACCCGTCAGCTAACACACCAACAATCACAAAACATTGATGGCTTGATGACAAGATAACACTGTTGAAGGTAATATACTTCTTAAACGCTGTTGAATATGCTGATAATATGGGATTACTCTAATCAGTCACAAGCTTCCTTTGGATTGCCTCATCTGTTTAGAAATGCATGTGTCCTCTCCACTTTCCACTGCCTTTGTCTCTTCTATTCCCACTACAGCCTTCGCCAGCCCAGCATGTGTTCTTCGGCCAGCGGCCATCCTGTCCCTTACCAAAGAGATGAGTTATGTCACCTTTAGCGCACCCTTGAAGGTGAAATAACATTTGAGCACTGTGCCAAATGAGAGTGGTCTCCACTGAAACGCTCCTGTCAGAATTGATCACTGTTATTTCGGCATGGCGCTCCAACGGGGTCTCGGGCAGCTCACCCCAAAACTATATTATGTTAGTCAAGATAGGAGTCCTCAGCTTGGGCCCTACTGGATAAATATGATTAAAGGGGGCCTAATAGCACATTGTGGGTAGAGGACTATAGTGTGTGAACAGAAGACCGAGAAGACAGTCAGGACTTACGTATAGTCCCCCTCTCCTCTACCTCATCTTCTTCCCCCACTCTCTCAGTTCACTCTCTATTCATTGTCCCTCTTTTTCTCTCTCTCTTTCTCTCTCTCCACATCAGAGTGTATTATGGCGCTACGGTCACCTTGGGGTGTGATGGCAACAGAATAGACCACTCAACAGACAGCGAAATCAAGTTAGCTGTTATTGGTTTTAGGCCCCACTGAATGATCAGGATTCTGTGAATGCACACACACACACACACCACATGCAGCATATACTGGATTACGAGAACTTTGAAAATACCTATGGCCAGGACCGTGTTGAACAAAGAAGAAATAGATTTGCAACCATAATAATAATACAATGAGTGGTTGTGTGAACCTCTTACCACATTTTGAGGAATTGCAGGTAGGCTACGGGGCTTCTTGTGATAATAGCCATGCCATAATCTTTGCTCTGAATGGTTAAGGAACATTCTCTTAATTGTTTTAGAAAGCTTATTGAATAGATGTGAACTAGTCAAGAGCTGTTTGTTGGAGAGAGCTATTGGCTTGTTCCCTGAATAGGGCCTTTTGTCCTTGTGACATTAAATTACTAGGTTATACATATGGAGTGTGCGACTCTTTGTTTTTATACAGTAGTTTACAGTTTATTCTCTGTTAGTTAGCACCTCTACACTAAATAATTTTCTCTGGGTTTGAGTCAGCCGATTCTTTTTAATTAGACATTTGATAAAACACAGCATGTAACACAGTTGGATCACTTACATCTACACTCTAACACTCTTGTAGTGCGTTTTCATTTCAAATTAATCAATTAGTTGTTTTATCTGAAAATCCCAATTTTGGCATGTCCCACATCATGTTTGTTTGACTTCTAGGAAGATTTGAACTCACTTAACTCCATAATTTCCCCAAGTTTTCATGCTCATTGTAAAGCCCGAGTTCTGTGTTGCTTTTGACAGTCATTTATGAAGATTGTTATTTATTTCATGTCATTAGTAATTAATTCACATTTGACCCTCGGGTTTAATATTCTTAAACTGTCACTGGGATTTTTTTAAACACTGCTAGCTTACTTTCGATTAACTGTTTTGAACTCCAAGCACAAATACAGATGTTGGATCATAATTTGACCATATTAGGAGGAAAATAATCCTGCAGCAGGAGGATTTGAACGACTTATATTTAGAATCGCTGCTAGAGGGCCACTGGAAGCGGTGTTTGTATGCTGTACAATCACTTAGACTGCAGGTCCACTAGACGTCAGTTCCTAAGTAGCCTATGTAGGCTATGTGTATGTGAAGTATTATGTGGATTTTAATAAATTGACATTTTTAGGGGGTAGATGCATTTTTCATGAGGGACAATCTTTTTTTTTCATCAATCGTTTTATTATTGTCACGCCTACATCCGTTCCCTATCTCCGGCGCTTAACGTTGCTGGTCTACTTTCCACTGGTCTTGGCAACCCACATTACGCACACCTGCCCCCCATCATTATGCACACCGGGACTTCATCATTACCTTGATTACTTCCCCTTTATTTAGCCCTCAGTAGCCTCAGTCTTCAGGTAGAATTGTTTTTTTTCACTTCGGTATGCTTTCCCTGTTTTGTTAATCTGCTTATTCTCATTATTAAACTCATGTTCTGCACCTGCTTCCTAGCGTATACGTTACAATACTATCTTCAAGGCAAGTAATAAGCAGAATAAATTAATGGTTGCCTTAGTGCCTGTGTGTTCCAGTGGTTACAGCTGCTAACCTTTGAATTTTTGGAGGAACTAGTAGGCCTTCTTTTCAAGTTACTCTCTGTAGGCTGTACTCTAAAAGTAATTTCTGAAGGAAGTAACTTACTTTTTAGTCTGCTACTTTCAGGGCCGGCTCCAGCCTTTTGGGAGCCCTACGCGAGTTTTGGTTGGGGCCCCCCCCACCAAGTGGAAAACAGCAGAGAAATATGTATATATATATATATATATATATATGTATATATATATATATATATATATATATATATATATATATATATATATAATATATATATATATATATATTTATATATATATATATATATATATATAAAATATATATATATATATATATATATATATATTTGAATGTATTTCCTGCAAATCTACACATTTTGCCATGGGTGGCAGGGTGTAAAGAAATGTTTTCCTCTTTAAAGCAAGTTCTGCAGTTCTACACATTCTACACATTAGAGGCAGAGAGACATGTTAGCAATTTTATAACACATTTTCTGCAATGAATGCCATGTTAATAAAATCTGAGTGAAAAAAACATCAATGGGGGCCAGCTGAAAGTTAGGGCCCCTGGGCACGTGCCCTGCATGTTCAGGTGGTAATCGGCCATGATTACTGCACGTTTAGATAACTCGCTAGACCAGGGGTCTTCCACCTTTTCTTGCCCAGGGATCAGGGATGTTGTGCTGCCATAGTGCGGGGGAGTGGCACTCCCTCACTTTTACAATTTAAGAATAAACAGTGCTGTCCACCCTGATTCAAAGGGTGCTCAAATCGCTTAAAATAACCCACATCAAGATCTGTATGTCTGTTGCCTATGCCTAATAGTCCTACTCATCACTCAGTATTATTATTATGAACAGAAGATTATCACTTCTCACAATGGTGCTCGTTTTGTAAAGTTAGATCAAAGCTGAATCAATGTCTCGCAAGATCACACAATGATTCATTTGCATCTGACATAACCGAATATAACAGCACATGTGATATTGTGTTTTTTTTTACATTGGATAAAAGCAGAGACACAGAGCTACACAATTGTATATCATTCACTGCATTTGAAGAACAATGGGAAAGTAATTCTGCTTTCAAAGTTGATAAACTTGTAACCTCAATTTTGAGAAAATGGCATTTGAATGTTTTGATACTACTAGGAGAGAGCTCTCCTTTGTCTACACCCATTCAGCACTGTTCACAAGCCAGCCCCCCTCTCTTTAAGGATGCACATGTGAGGTCATGTGCTAAACAGTGAGTAGTGTAGTAAAGATTTCAACTAAAAGTAGTAAAAGTAGTAGCCTATAATTAGGAAAAATTACAGGTAAACAGTTGTCCAGATAAAAAAATATTTTATAAATATTAGATGATGCTTACCAAAACACACTTGTGTAAATTGATGGGAAAGGAATTCATGTGAAAGGAATGCTATAACCCCTAGCTTCTTAGGGCTGCAATCCCGTTAATGGAATCGATATGACAACAGCCAGTGAAAGTGCAGGGCGCCAAATTCAAAACAACAGAAATCTCATAATTAAAATTCCTCAAACATACATCTTATACCGTTTAAAAAATAATCTTGTTGTTAATCCCACCACAGTGTCCGATTTCAAATAGGCTTTATAGCGAAAGCACCACAAACGATTATGTTAGGTCACCACCAACTCACAGAAAAACCCAGCCTTTTTTCCAGCCAAAGAGAGGAGTCACAAAAAGCACAAATAGAGATAAAATTAATCACTAACCTTTGATGATCTTAATCAGATGACACTCATAGGACTTCGTGTTACACAATACATGTATGTTTTGTTTGATAAAGTTCATATTTATATAAAAATAATCTGAGTATACATTGGCGCGTTACGTTCACTAGTTCCAAAAACATCCAGTGATATTGCAGAGAGCCACATCATTTTACAGAAATACTCATTATAAATGTAGATGAAAATACAATTGTTAGACATGGAAATATAAATGTACCTCTCTTTAATGCAACCGCTGTGTCAGATTTAAAAAAAACTTTACGGAAAAAGCAAACCATGCAATAATCTGAGACAGTGCTCAGATTGTTTGTTTTTTTATCCGAAATAACCTTATAAATATTCCCTTACCTCCTTGTTTGTTCGGCATTCGGCGTTCGGCTTTCTAGCTACTGCCGATCCATTGTTCATTTTCCATTTGTTTTGTCTTTGTTTCACACACCTGTTGTCAATCCCACAATCACTTGTTCAATATTTAACCTTCTGTTCCCCACATGGGTTTTGTGAGTAATTGTTTATTGTAATTTCGGTCCGTCTGTGTGTGTCCATCTGTAAAGCACTTTTGTTTTTACTCGTATCTGCTGTCCTGCACCTGACTCTCTCACCAGCAACACACATGACCAGTCACACTATCAGTTGCATGATTTCCCTGGGGGTTAGCCTTGCAATAATCAAGTGATGAGACACATAGCCCTCTATATGTAAATGTTTCAGGTACACTTCGATAGGTGTCTGCGTCACGTTCAGTATCTTCTATTGTTTGTCCTCAAGTGTCTGTTTTTCAGCATAAAGTACTAAGCCACTTAGTGTGGACACCAGGTGAGACCACACACACAACAACAGTCTCTCTTCTTCACTTCATCCCTCGCCCCCTTCTCCCTAAATCCTCTAGGCTATATCAGCTGTTTTGGTGATGTGAGAGTGGAAGCCAGTCCCATCATTGCCACCTCACCCGCTCTTAAGATAACCTCCGGGCCAATTAGGGGCCCAAGGCTGGTTAGGAGACACATCAATTGTGATGAACTGAGAGAATATTAGGGTAGCACTATCACTGAGCTGACAAGGTAAAAATCTGTCATTCTGTCCCTGAACAAGGCAGTTAACCCACGGTTCCTAGGCCGTCATTTTAAATAAGAATTTGTTCTTAACTGACTTGCTTGGTTAAATAAAGGTTTAAAAAAGCATGACATCGGCCGAGTCTGACTCTCAGCCGAGTGCCCCGACTCTCAGCCGGAAACAGCCCAGATCCACTGTGCTAGCTGGGAAGTTCCTAAGATGTGCCTTTAACTCCAAATTTGTTGATTTTCATTTTTTTACAAGAATCTATGCTATTGGTTTCCCTTTACGTCTGTATAATCATTTCAAGACCCATTGATTAATTAATTGTATTCAAAATAGCTTGTCATCAAAACTCTTAAGTCCATTGGCTCTCAAAGTTGTCCATCAAACTCCTTATCTCCATCACAGCTCTTGAAGTGAAGAGCACATCTTCACAAATGAGGATATTTTTGTTCATGGATTCTTAGCAAAACACGATAATTACCTTCTGCCTTTGTAATATGATATATTTCTGGAGCAAGATAAGTATTTCTCAAATATAATTCTGCTGTTGAAATTGGGCTTTGAGGGTGAGTGCAAATAAAATGGCTAGTAGGATTGGCTAACCCAGAATCTGACTAAGTTTAATCTTCTGTTTTTAGCTCCCCATATGATCTCTGCTTGTTGGCTAATTAGCCACCTTGTCATTGGCATAAACAGTGAACAGATTAATCAGATATGTGTGGCAATGGCTAACTAGCTATCAAATTAGGTTGCCACTAAAAATCTGGCTAAGCCAGCTAGCTAGCTGTGTCAACCATGTAGCTAACGTTAGCTAGATCAACCAGTCAGTCCAGTGCAGCAGCCTCCCACTCCATTGCTCTCTCTCGGTGGGGGTGTGTCTTAAAGTCATTCTGTTTTTATGACAAGGCCTATAAGCACATCATACAGTCAGTGTATCATCTCAATATGTGTCTTTTTATTTACAGCTTGTGGCGGAACAACCGGGGAAGAGAATCGGCCAGCCTAGCCCTTGATCATGACTCTCAATTCCATTCCATTACACATAAGAATCAAAGGAGTGAGCCGTCTTCTGTATGGGGGAGTTTTGTTAAGAGCCCCAACGCTCAAACTGAGCATTAACACACATTGCTTGAGGTACGGTTTTGGAAGCATAAGGATCTTATCTTTCATATCAGTGAGAATTATCTTCTTTTTTTTCACAAGATGTTAAATTGATACACACCTTGATAGGGTTAGTGTTCCCACACGGCCATATCTCCATGTTACAGCACTTGTTTACGGAAGACAATAGACTAATTAGCTATCTGGCGTAACTCGGGACATGTAGGGGAAGTGTTGTTTCATCAGATTGAGTTGCCCATAGCTGTATGAATCTCTGCATAACTGCTACAGTATGTGTATATATTTTATTTGAATTCTTTCTCGCTGATGAAATGTGTTTTTCGAAAGTGGTATTGCAAGCAATGATTATTGACGTTTCTAAATGTTAAAACACGGTGTTGGGATTGCAGTTCACACGAGGTAGTCGTGGGCTAAGCGAATGGCTGAAAACGGTAGAGAGATTGTTTTCGAGAGCTAGGGCTAGCCAAGTAAAGAAAATACCCTTCAATGTGGAAAAAAAGAGGTTTGGAAGAGAAGGAGGATGGAGGGCAAATCCTAGCTTGGCAGGAAAAAGATGATTGAATTGACTATGGCAATTGATACCTGCAATGTTTGATTATAGATTACTTACCTGAATACTGACCTTGATGTTTAATTCCATGCTGAAATTGACCTGATTTGCATACTAGTAACATGATTGATAGGGACATTTCAATATTGATTGCTTGACTGTTGTAACACTTAACTGATCCTCCTTGATATTTCATTCTGAGTGAAAAATGTAACATCACACTTGGTTAAAATCTTTATAGTATGCATTCACCATCATGTGTACTTGAAATGATATTGTAAAATACATTTTCATTAATGCTAATGAAATTGTATAATTATTCATGTACCATTTACCTTTTATGAAATTGAGGACATTGTTAGATATTAAGTCAACTTTAAATACACTAATTTAAACTGTACAGCCTACGGACTGTTTGATGTCTGTCTTCATTGGAGACTACTTGTGCTGGAGGATGGTGCTGGCAGGCTTAAATAGTACATGAATATCAAATCAATTGCACTAAGTTGTCCTTTTTTGTTTGCTGTCACAGTACCAAACTAAATTTGTAACTGGTTAATGACTGAATAATACTTTTCACATACTTGAGTAGTTCCTTACCTCTTGAAACTTGCAATCCCGGATCCAGGATCGTAATCATAGCCTCAAACGAATTAGCATATAACGCAGCAGACATAAATACCCCTAGAAACTTTTCCTATTCATGAAAATCGCAAATGAAATGAATGAAATATATTCAAACACAAGCTTAGCCTTTTGTTAACAACACTGTCATCTCAGATTTTCAAAATATGCGTTACAGCCAACGCTAGACAAGCATTTGTGTAAGTTTATCATGGCATAATGCTATGCTAGGCTCTGTGGCAAGATTTTCTGCGGGAGACACCATGTGACCACTTGCTTTTTATGGTCCCTTACGGCTATTCTTCAATGGAAATGCGTGAAAAGACGTCACAATGCTGTAGACACCTTGGGGAATACGTGGAAAACATAAGCTGATTCGTAGCTCATTCACAGCCATATAAGGAATCATTGGCATGAGGCGGTTTCAAAAAATGCGGCACTTCCTGGTTGGACATTTATCTGGGTTTCGCCTGTAACATCAGTTCTGTGGCACTCACAGACAATATCTTTGCAGTTTTGGAAACGTCCGAGTGTTTTCTATCCAAAGCTGTCAATTATGTGCATAGTCGAGCATCTTTTCGTGACAAAATATCTTGTCTAAAACGGGAACGTTTTTCATCCAAACATTTTAATAGCGCCCCCTAATGCTTAACTTTAAGAGGGTTACTTTTATTTTTACAATCTAAGTGACAGTAATTTTACTTAAGTACAGATTTTCAGTACTCTACCCACCTCCAATTATACATAACCTAACTATAAAACATGGGCGAACATCCACACTGGAGAAAGGCTTATCGTTCTACAGTAGGTCTACATCTGTCAATCAACTCATGGCCCAAATCAGCTCATCAACTCAGCCAGGGAAACAGTAGCCTAGTATCGGTTTTCATACCTTTCATTATGTGACAATGGATAGGCTAACGGTTATCCTACAAAATGTAGCCTATGTGTTATTTCTTACATTATTTGCCCAGAATTCTTTTGTGTTATTACATACAACCGGAAAGAACTTTTGGATATCAGAGCGGCGGTAACTCACCAGCATTACCAGCATTACGACCAGGAATACGACTTTCCTAAATTGAATCCTTTGTTCGTACCCCTCAGGGCAATTGAACTGATTCCAGAGGCTAATCCAAATCACCGCCAGCGGAAGAGAGTTATTCGGAGTGGGCTCCTAGTCCGACTCGGAAGTGGAGGAGGCATACACACGCCACCCTCCACTTCCTAGAATATTACTTAGTAATGTTCAATCTCTGGGTAATAAAGTTGACGAGCTCATGGTGAGGATTTCCTTCCTATACTGTCCGAGTCCATACAGCCAGTTTCATTCTCAGTTCATCGCGTTGACAGGAATAAAGATCTCTCTGGAAACAAGAAGGGTGGGGGTGTATGTTTTATGATATACTATACATGGTGTGATTGAGATAACAAACAGAAACTCAAGTCCTTTGGTTCACCCAACCTAGTATATCTCACAATCAAATGTTGTCCGTATTACCTCCCAAGAGAATTCTCTTTGATTATAGTCCCAGCCATGTATATTCCCCCTCAAGCCAATACCACGTCGGCCCTCAAAGTACTACACTGGACTCTATACAAACTAGAAACCACATATCCTGAGGCCGGATTTATTGTAGCCTGGGATTTTAACAAAACTAATCTGAGGAAAATGCTACCGAAGTTCTACCAACACATTGACTGTAGCACTCGCTCTGAGAAAACATTAGACCCCTGTTACTTTTCAAAATGCCTCCTAAGATTGAAGAGGCTCTGTTGCGCCTTCACCACACTGGCTGTGTGGATGGACCATTTCAGAATGTTAGTGATGTGTATGCTGAGAAACGTGAAGATTTTCACCTTCTCCACTGCGGTCCCGTCGATGTGGATAGGGGGGTGCTCCCTCTGCTGTTTCACGAAGTCCACGATCAGCTCCTTTGTTTTGTTGATGTTGGGTGAGAGGTTATTTTCCTGGCACCATTCCGCCAGGTCCGTCACCTCTTCTCTGTCGGCTGTCTCGTCAATGTTGGTAATCAGCCCTACTATTGTTGCGTTGTCTACAAAGTTTATGATTGAGGTGGAGGTGTACATGGCCACGCAGTCATGTTTGAACAGGGAGTACAGAAGGGGGCTGAGCACACACCCTTGTGAGGCACCTGTGTTGATGATCAGCGTAGTGGAGGTATTGTTTCCTACCTTCACCACCTGGGTGTGGCCCATCAGGAAGTCCAGGCCCCAGTAGCACAAGGCTCATTTGAACTTCTTGATGCAGCAGGAAAATTCTCCAAGACAAAAGAGTGATCAAGTTAAGATTCGACATCTATAAACACATGGGAATTTATTTGATTTGGCATTAATCCTTTAAAGTCTAGAGTAACATAATACAAAAATACCCATCACATTTGTCAGTTTAAGCTAGATATATCTTCTTGTAAGGGATGCGTATCAATCCACCACATCCGACTTCCGCATCTGCAGTGGGAAGTGGCCGAGCAATAGCAGTGTTTGTCAGACCACAAGACATCCTGAAAATCCGTCTTATCACGAAAATATCTGTATCGTCCGAACATTTGAACAGACTACATACACTATGGAAAGATGAGATTTTCACAAACACAATTGGTGTTTTCTGTTTACTCTACGATCCGCACAAGTGTCACAGGACTTGTCTGACGGTACAGTGCATTCAGAAAGTATTTAGACCCCTAGAATTTTCCGCATTTTGTTACATTACGTAGTTATTTGAAAATGTATTAAATTGTATTTTTTCCTCATCAATTGACATCCATTTTTGCAAATTTATAATAAAAAGTATTCAGACCCTTTACTCAGTACTTTGCTGAAGCACTTTTGGCAATGATTACACCCTTGATTATTCTTGGGCAGGGTGCTGCAAGCTTGGCACACCTGAATTTGGGGAGTTTCTCCCATTCTTCTCTGCAGATCAGCTCAAGCTCTGACAGGTTGGATGGGGAGCATCGCTGCACAGCTATTTTCAGGTGTCTCCAGAGATGCTCTATCAGGTTCAAGTCCGGGCTCTGGTTTGGCCACTCAAGAACATTCAGAAACTTGTCCCGAAGCCACTCCTGCATTGTTTTGGCTGTGTGCTTAGGGTCATTGTCCTGTTGGAAGGTGAACCTTCACCCCAGTCTGAGGTCTTGAGCGCTCTGTAGCAGGTTTTCATCAAGGATCTCTCTGTACTTTGCTCCATTCATCTTTCCCTCGATCTTGACTGGTCTTCCAGTCCCTGCTGCTGAAAAACATCCCCACAACATGATGCTGCCACCCCCATGCTTCACCGTAGGGATGGTGCCAGGTTTCCTCCAGATGTAACACTTTGCATTCAGGCCAAAGAGTTCAATCTTGGTTACATCAAACCAGAAAATCTTGTTTCTCATGGTCTGAGTGTATTTAGGTGCCTTTTGGCAAACTCCAAGCAAGTTGCCATATGCCTTTTACTGAGGAGTGGCTTCTGTCAGGACACTCTACCATAACTCTACCATAAAGGCCTGATTGGTGGAGTGCTGCAGAGATGCTCGTCCTTCTGGAAGGTTCTCCCATCTCTACAGAGGAACTCTGGAGCTCTGTGAGAGTGACCATCTGGTTCATGGTCACCTCCCTGACCAAGCCCTTCTCCTCCGATTTCTCATTTTGTCAGGGCGGCCAGGTCTAGGAAGAGTCTTGGTGGTTTCAAGTGTTTTCCATTTAACTTCTTGAAACTCCCCATCCCGGATCCGGGATCGTGACTAAAGCCTCAGGCTCATTAGCATAACGCAACGTTAACGATTTCTGAAAATCGCAAATAAAATGAAAATAATGCGCCTACTCTCAAGCTTAGCCTTTTCTTAACAGCACTGTCATCTCAGATTTTCAAAATATGCTTTTGAACCATAGCAATTCACTAATTTGTGTAAGAGTATGCAAAGCTAGCTTAGCATTTTGAGTAGCATTTAGCACGTAACATTTACACAAAAACCAGATAACTTCGGATGTTTCCAATGAGGAGACTCTCAGTTGCATAGCAAATGTGCAGTTTTTCCTGAAAGCGTCTTTGTGTAGGAGAAATCGCTCCGTTTTGTACATCACATTTGGCTACCGAAACGAACCGAAAATTCAGTCACCTACAACGTCAAACTTTTTCCGAATTAACTCCATAATATCGACCAAAACATGGCAAACGTTGTTTGGAATCAATCCTCAATGTGTTTTTTCACATATCTCTTCATTGATATATCGTTCGTGGAAGCCTGCATTCTTCTCTGAATTCTGTGGAAAAATACTTGCAGCTGACTTTTGCCCACCAATTTCGGCGCAGGACACCGGGCGGACACCTGGTAAATGTGGTCTCTTATGGTCAATATTCCAATGATATGCCTACAAATACATCACAATGCTGCAGACACCTTGGGGAAACGACAGAAAGGGCTGACTCACTCCTCTCGCATTCACAGCCATATAAGGAGACAATGGAAAACGGAGCCTCTGTAAAGAAATGTTAATTCTTATGCAGGTGACCATCTTATGCAGGTGACCAACTTACTGCTATTGCCTTGCTGTAACTTAGACAACACATAGCAACGTATTTTCACAGACTCACTTAAATCATCCACAACACTGTCAAAATAGGATACATCCTAGCCACAGGTGCTAGCCTTCAGTTCGGCCACAACATCCAGTGAGGACACGAACGCACACACATTACACACTAACTACTGAGGACATACAGATAAGACTCCTACACACATTGGCAGGGAGAAACAGAATAGGGAGAGACAACCTTGACTTGGAGACAAACCAGCGCACACACATAACCTCCTTTTTCTAGCTGAACATTGTGTGACTGAGAACAGGCATGGAGGGATTCTACGATGACGGACAGACAACTGAGCCAATGACGGAAGACTACACCCCAGCCTGAGTCTGAACCAATCCGAAGAACCGAACTTCTAGAATCAACCTTCTTTCTGTTCTGTATTAATTGCTTGTGCAAACGGTTAGCGGGGCTTTTTTGTTGGTTCCTCATGAGCTAATAGAAGGGCCCGTATATACGCTGTACCAGATATCTTTACTCTGAATAAACTGTCGCTTGTCATACAATCTACCACCTTGTCTGCATCGATCCTTGACCGGCTCGCCCTTCATCATATCTCTTTATCAACACCTCAAAAATCCTGCTCATTTCCTGAATGCCGTTTTATCTTGGTTTTGCCTGTAGCTCACGTTCTAGGGCACGCACAGAAAATATCTTTGCAGTTCTGGAAACGTCAGAGTGTTTTCTTTCCAAAGCTACCAATTATATGCATAGTCGAGCATCTTTTTGTGACAAAATATTGCGCTTAAAACGGGCAGGTCTTTTTATCCAAAAATGATATAGCGCCCCCAGAGTTTCAACAGGTTAAGAATGATGGAAGCCACTGTGTTCTTGGGGACCTTCAATGCTGCAGAAATGTGTTGTTACCCTTCCCCAGATTTGTGCCTCGACAAAATACTCTCTTGGAGCTCTATGGATAATTCCTTTGAGTTCATGGCTGGGTTTTTGTCTGACATGCAGTGTCAACTGTGGGACCTTATATAGACAGGTCTGTGCCTTTCCAAATCATGTCCAATCAATTGAAGTTACAACAGGTGTACTCCAATTAAGATGTAGAAACATCTCAAGGATGATCAATGGAAACAGGATGTACCAGAGCTCAATTTCAAGTCTCATAGCAAAGGGTATGAAGATTAACTTCTTGGAACTCCCCATCCCGGATCCGGGTTTGTGACTAAAGCCTCAGGCTCATTAGCATAACGCAACGTTAACGATTTCTGAAAATCGCAAATAAAATGAAAATAATGCGTCTGCTCTCAAGCTTAGCCTTTTCTTAACAACACTGTCATCTCAGATTTTCAAAATGTGCTTTTGAACCATAGAAATTGACTAATTTGTGTAAGAGTATGCAAAGCTAGCATAGCATTTTGAGTAGCATTTAGCACGCAACATTTTCACAAAAACCAGATAACCAAATAAATAAAATCATTTACCTTTGAAGAGCTTCTGATGTTTTCAATGAGGAGACTCTCAGTTACATACCAAATGCGCAGTTTTTCCTGAAAGCGTCTGTGTGTAGGAGAAATCGTTCCGTTTTCTACATTGCGTCTGGCTACCGAAACGAACCGAAAATTCAGTCACCTACAACGTAAAACTTTTTCCGGATTAACTACATAATATCGACCGAAACATGGCAAACGTTGTTTGGAATCAATCCTCAATGTGTTTTTTCACATATCTCTTCATTGATATGCAGTTCGTGGAAGCTTGCTTTCCTCTCTGTATCCCATGGAAAAATACTGGCAGGTGACTTTTGCGCACCAATTTCGGCGCAGGACACCGGGCGGACACCTGGTAAATGTGGTCTCTTATGGTCAATCTTCCAATGATCTGCCTACAAATACGTCACAATGCTGCAGACACCTTGGGGAAACGACAGAAAGGGCAGGCTCATTCCTCTCGCATTCACAGCCATATAAGGAGACAATGGAAAACAGAGCCTCAAAAATCCTGCTCATTTCCTGGATGCCGTCTCATCTTGGTTTTGCCTGAAGCTCACGTTCTAGGGCACGCACAGAAAATATCTTGGTAGTTCTGGACACGTCAGAGTGTTTTCTTTCGAATGCTATCAATTATATGCATAGTCGAGCATCTTTTTGTGACAAAATATCTTGTTTAAAACGGGAACGTTTTTCATCCAAAAATGAAATAGCGCCCCCAGAGCATCAACAGGTTAATGTAAATAAGGTATCTGCATTTAATTTGTAATACATACAAATATTTCTAAAAATCTGTTTTCGCTTTGTCGTTATGGGGTATTGGGTGTAGATTGACGATGAACATGTTTTTATTTTATCCTTTTTAGAATAAGGCTGTTATGTAACAAAATGTGGAAAAAGTCAAGGCGTCTAAATACTTTTCGAATACACTGTAACCTGGTCACAAAAAAGGGGCTATGTGTCGACAAAGTATATATTTCCTGAGCTTTTGTGTACTGCATCTCCTAGATATAGGACAAACACTTCAAAACCTTTTGCCTTATGAAAAATGTGTGTCACGCCCTGGCCATAGAGGTTTTAGAGGTTTTTATTCTCTATTTTTGTTAGGTTAGGGTGTGACTAGGGTGGGCATTCTAGCTTCTTTATTTCTATGTTTTCTGTTTCTTTGTTTTTGGCCAAGCGTGGTTCCCAATCAGAGGCAGCTGTCTATCGTTGTCTCTGATTGGGAATCATACTGAAGCAGCATTTTTCCCACCTGTGTTTTGTGGGTAGTTGTTTTCTGTTGCGTGTCATAACTGACAGAACTATGCGCTTTTGTTTTTTTTTCACAAAGTGGTTTTTGGTAAATTAATAATCATGAACACTTTCCACGCTGCACTTTGGTCCACTCCTTCCGACGACAGGCGTGACAATGTGTTTATTTTGACATATATTTTTGAATATAATGTTTACCTACAGGGGTCCTAAAAAAAATCTAATAGCTAAATTATCCATAATATGACCATCTTAAAAGCACTCCAATTAATCATGCAAACACAGTTGTATATTTTGACCACCATATAATTAACTACTTTTAGAGAGAGAGAGAGAGAGAGAGAGAGAGAGAGAGAGAGAGATGTGTGGACTTTTTGCTATATAATTTGTATTTTGGGGAACATTTGCCTGTAGCTGTTGAGTGTCAGCATTGCAATGGCTCACAAGCGGTTGATGGGAATGTCAGCTAATTCCAACCGTTAAGTGCCATTACACATGACTTGCAAATTGTTGTGTTGCCATCTGTCACAGAATGAGATGTGCCTCTAACTACAATACACAGTCCCTCATAGGAACACATTGTATATCAAACAAAGATATACCAGATGGGTCTTCTTTTTTGCATTATTTTAAGGAGACTGGAGTTCCATTCCACCCTTTTTATTTTTATTTTTATTCTTTTACAGGACAGATGTAAGCAGAGATGGGGAGATACAGACAATGGCACAGCCGTCAAACCCCCATCGCCAAGGGGGCATGCGTGGTCCAGAGTGGGAGCTTAGACCACTACAGCAGACTTCTGACCCAGATGGGTCTTCTTTAACAAGATTAAAAGGAAATATTGGATTTAATTTCTTATTTTAGAAGGAATTATGTTCATGGCAATGTAAACATGTGATTGATATATCTAAAATAGCTTTAAAAAAAATTGGGGCAAACCAAATGACAAGTGCAAGGCATTCCCAATGGGAGAAAAAATGGCATGTGACAAAATAATGATGTCATATTCTGCTGTCATGAAGACGGCAAGGAAAGAGGTCACATTTTGTTGTTAATGGGTCAGTTAACCAGATTACAACCAATTAAAATGTATTATTCTGGTTGCAAAGAAGTAAAAATAAATTATATTTTACAACCAGTATAACATGACCATAACGCAACCAAAGACATAATAATGACGTCATTGCAACCAGTTTTCCCAATGGGTTTTGATGTTGATGTGTCATGCTTCCATTTTGATTTCCCTCTATTCCTAATGATTCTATGGGGGTTATGCAAATAGATGTTTAATGAAATGAACTAATGATCCTCAGCCCATTGTCGTGTGAGAGCGAATAGGAACAGATCTCTATGTGTGAATGACATACCATTATATTGGAGTGTCCTTGAGCACTATGTAAATCTGTTGGGGATGTACAGTGTACAGTTTTACCACATGATGGACTAAACTCAAAATCCCACTGGGTAAAGAAAATATGCATTCAGATCCATCTTCCGTTGAAACCTGACAATCAGATAAATAGACTTCCAGGGCATAACAGAGCCTTGCAAAAGTATTCACCCCCCTTGGCATTTTTCCTATTTTGTTGCCTTGCAACCTGGAATTCAAATTGATTTTTGGGGGTTTGTATCAATTGATTTACACAACATGCCTACCACTTTGAAGATGCAAAATATATTTTCTTGTGGAACAAACAAGAAATAAGACAAAAAAACAGAAAACTTTAGCGTGTATAACTTTTCACCCCCCCCCCCAAAGTCAGCAATTACAGCTGCAAGTCTCTTGGGTATGTCTCCATAAGCTTGGCACATCTAGCCACTGGGAGTCTCTCACATGCCTTTTGGCAAACACCAAATATGTTTGCTTATTTTTTTATTCAAGCAATGGCTTTTATCTGGCCACTCTTCCGTAAAGCCCAGCTCTGTGGAGTGTACAACTTAAAGTGGTTCAATGGACAGATACCCCAATCTCCGCTGTACAGCTCCTTCAGTGTTATCTTTGGTCTCTTTGTTGCTTCTCTGATTAATGCCCTCCTTGCCTGGTCCGTGAGTTTTGGTGGGTGGCCCTCTCTTGGCAGGTTTGTTGTGGTGCCATATTCTTTCAATTTTTTAATAATGGCTTTAATGGTGCTCTGTGGGATGTTCAAAGTTTTGGATATTGTTTTTTATAACCAAACCCTGATCTGTACTTCTTCTCAACTTTGTCCCTGACCTGTTTGGATAGCTCCTTGGTCTTCATGGTGCGACTTGCTTGGTGGTGCCCCTTGCTTGTGTCACGAATATTACCGACGGTTGCTCCCCTTCTGGTTCAGGTGGCGCTCGGCGGTCGTCGTCGCCGGTCTACTAGCTGCCACCGATCCTTTGTTCTGTGTTTGTTTGGTTGTTAGGGTGGGGTTATTTAAGTTAGTTTAGCCCGCTTCTGTTTGTGTGGGCTTGTTCATTCTGTATGTGTTAGAGTGGTTAGTGTTTTCATCAGGTTTTCTCGCTGTCCTTATATTTCAAGTTAGGGTTCACGTTAGTTTTGTAGTTATACCAGGTTTGTAGTTATACCAGGTTTGGTATACTATTTTGTTCCTGTGATTATTTTGGACATTAAAGCGTGTTTTTTCCCGCATCCTTTGCTCTCTGCGCCTGACTCCACACCTATTCACTCATTGAGCGTTACAGAAGCCCGCACCTTCATCGATGGAGTCAGCAGGAGCAGCGACCACCCCTCTCACCACGATGGAGGAGAGAGTCCTTCATCACACGTCCATCCTCCATCGCATCGGATCAGCGATGGATCAAATGATGGAGAGGATGGATCGTTGGGAGAGGAGTGGTCTCCCTACTACCCCACCTACCCTCCCACCAGCAACTCTACCATCTCCCCCAGCGGAGTCTGGTCCCAGCGCTCTGCACATTACGCCACCGAGGGAGTACGATGGAGCAGCGGCGGGGTGCCAGGGATTCCTACTTCTAACTAGACCTCTACCTGGCCACCGTTTGGCCGGCTCCCTCGGACGAGGAGAGCGTGAGTGTCCTCGTCTCTTGCCTTATGGGTAGAGCCCTGGAGTGGGCCAATGCTGTCTGGAACGGGCCCGACTACCCAGAGTTCACCCGCCGATTCCGGGCCGTGTTCGATCACCCTCCGGAGGGCCGAGCGGCGGGTGAGAGGTTGTTCCATCTCAGGCAGAGGACAAGGTGCGCGCAGGGCTTCGCGCTGGATTTCCGGACCCTTGGCCGCTGGAGCAGGGTGGAACGACAGGGCCCTGATAGACCATTACAGGTGTAGCCTGAGAGAGGACGTCCGCAGGGAGCTGGCTTGTCGGGACACTACGCTTAGCCTGGATGAACTGATAGACTTGTCGATCCGGTTAGACCATCTGCTAGCTGCTCGCGGACGTTCTGAAAGCGTCCTGTTAGTTCCACCTCCTGACCCTCCCGCTCCTATCCCGATGGAGCTAGGAGGGGCCGCATCTAGGGAGATCGGAGGAGGAGGCTCGTCCTGTACCAGTTGTGGCCGGAGAGGGCACACTTCAGGTTGGTGCTGGAGGAGTTCATCTGGGAGTCGAGAGGGCAGGAAGAACACTCCTCGGTTACCCCAGGTGAGTCAGCACCACGCTCTCCCAGAGTTTCCTGTTGGTCACATGTTTTTATTAATTTGTTTCCTTAAATTTTTTCCCTCTCTCCAGCATAAGGTGCTAGTCGATTCAGGCGCAGCTGGGAACTTTATAGATCGCGGACTCGCTCAGAGGTTGAGGATTCCGTTAGTAAAAGTAGACCCCCCTTTTCCCGTGCACTCCTTAGATAGTCGACCATTAGGGTCAGGGCTGGTCAGGGAGGCCACAATTCCTTTGGAGATGATTACGCAGGGGAATCATCAGGAGCGGATTAGTCTGTTCCTTATTGATTCACCTGTGTTTCCGGTGGTGCTGGGGATTCCCTGGCTGGCTATTCACAATCCGACCATTTCTCCAGGGGTGGTCTGATGAGTGTTCAGGCAGGTGTGTAGGAGTTTCCATCGGTGTGACAATGGTGGGGAGTCCAGACCAGGTTTCCACCATGCGCATTCCCGCTGAGTATGCCGATTTGGCTATCACTTTCAGTAAAAAGAAAGCGACCCAATTACCACCCCATCGACAGGGGGATTGCGTGATAAACCTCCAGGTAAACGCTGCACTCCCCAGGAGTATGTGTATCCTTTATCCCAGGAGGAGACGTTGGCTATGGAGACATATGTCACGGAAGCACTGGGACAGGGATACATTCGGCCCTCCATGTCACCTGTCTCCTCGAGTTTCTTTTTTGTGAAGAAAAAGGATGGTGGTTTGCTTCCGTGTATTGATTATCGAGGTCTCAATTCCATCACGGTGGGTTTTAGTTACCCACTACCTCTCATCGCTACGGCAGTGGAATCATTTCACGGAGCGCAGTTCTTCACGAAACTGGATCTCAGGAGTGCGTATAATCTGGTGCAAATTCGGGAGGGAGATGCGTGGAAAACCGCATTTAGTACCACATCTGGCCATTATGAGTACCTCGTCATGCCGTACGGGTTAAAGAATGCTCCAGCTATCTTTCAATCCTCCGTTGACGAGATTCTCAGAGACCTGCACGGACAGGGTGTGGTGGTGTATATTGACGATATTTTGATCTACTCCGCTACACGCACCGCGCATATGTCTCTGGTGCGCAAGGTTCTTGGGCGACTGTTGGATCATGACCTGTACGTGAAGGCGGAGAAATGTGAGTTTTCCAAACGAGCCGTTTCCTTCCTGGGTTATCGCATTTCCAGCTCGGGGGTGGTAATGGAGGGTGACCGCGTCAAGGCCGGTGGTGGCTAGTCCCATGCAGGAAGGTGAGGTTCTGGAGGTCCCTCCTCCCCCTCTGGACATCGAGGGGTCCCCGGCGTACACGATACGAGCTATTCAGGACTCAAGACGCCGGGTGAGGGGCCTGCAGTACCTTGTTGACTGGGAGGGGTACGGTCCGGAGGAGAGGTGCTGGGTCCCGGTGGGGGATATTCTGGATCCATCTATGTTGAGAGAGTTCCATCGCCTCCATCCGGATCGCCCTGCGCCTCGGCCCCCGGGTCGTCCCCGAGGCCGGCGTCGGCGTGCTGCGGGAGCTGCGCGTCAGGGGGGGGATACTGTCACAAATACTACCGACGGTGGCTCCCCTTCTGGTTCAGGTGGCGCTCGGCGGTCGTCGTCGCCGGTCTACTAGCTGCCACCGATCCTTTGTTCTGTGTTCGTTTGGTTTTGTTTAATTGGTTTCACCTGTTCCTTGTTTGGTTGTTAGGGTGGGGTTATTTAAGTTTGTTTGTGCGGACTTGTTCATTCTGTATGTGTTAGAGTGGTTAGTGTCTTCATCGGGTTTTCTCGCTGTCCTTATATTTAGGGTACATTTTTGTTTTGTAGTTTTTCCAGGTTTGGTATACTATTTTGTTCCTGTGATTATTTTGGACATTAAAGTGTTTTTTCCCGCATCCTTTGCTCTCTGCGCCTGACTCCACACCTATTCACTCATTGAGCGTTACAGCTTGTTGCAGACTCTAGGGCCTTTCAGAACAGGTGTATATATACTGAGATCATGTAACAGATCATTTGACACTTAGATTGCACACAGGTGGACTTTATAGAACTAATTATGTGACTTCTGAAGGTAATTGGTTGCACCATATCTTATTTAGGGGCTTCATAGCAAAGGGGGTTAATACATATGCATGCACCACATTTCCGTTTTTTTGTTGTTGTTTTTTTAAACAAGTTTTAATTTTCCTTCCACTTCACCAATTTGGACTATTTTGTGTTTGTCCATTACATGAAATACAAATAAAAATACATTCAAATTACAAGTTGTAATGCAACAAAACATGAAAAAAGTGGGATGAATACTCAAGGCACTGTACAGTACTGTTTGAAACAGACTGTTTCCTCCTGTTGCGGAAAACTCTCTCTTTCTGTCTTCCTCCATCTCTCTCCCTCGCTCTCTCACAGTATGGTAGGAACACCTGGAGCTTCCGTGTTATCTGTTCAACAGAAAACATCTGCTTCTCTCTGCCACGTTGTCAGCTGGTGGTGAGGAATCCTCTCTCTTGTAGTCTTTGGGTGTTTGTGAGTGACACCAGCCTCTCCACCTCATTTTCCCTTTATACTCTCTCCGGCCAATCTCCCCCAACCTCCTCTCAGCCACTAGCAACGTCCTCTCACTCCCTGTTTAGTCAGCAGACTGCCGGCTCCCCACCTGCCTCAGACCTGTCTTACTTGCCCAGGGTCGCAGACGGCCAGGGCTAACGTGACAGACACATTTGCTATTCAACCGCCGAACTGGGTACTCATCAGCTATGTTCGGATGTAAGGGGTTGTTCAGGTTGGCCTGCAAGAGCCACATGATGCATCTCTGCTGACTGAGACAGAAGAGCAGATAAACTCGCCTCCACATAGGAAGGTGAGATCGTCCTGTCTTTAGCAACACCCTGGTGGAGGAGAAGAGGGATCTTGGACACAGTAAACTTGAGCTGGTTGAAAAATATTTTCAAGGCCATCAAATATGATACGTTTTTATCATTGTGACTACAAAAATGGCCTAATCAATGACGGTATTTCCTTCTATTCTATGCCTTTTGAGCAGAAAGAGCTGCAGAGAGTAGATCCCAAACAAAACCAAACATTGGTCACTTTGAAAGTTTGGAATTGATAATAATATAGGCTTCCCTATTGCAGTGATGACGATCAATGCTAACACAATGGGAAGACAAACTTCTCCAGAGCTGCAGAGGTTGCAACTCTCCAAACAATCTGCACAAACAAAAGCTAACCAAGCCCTCTCCGGCACTAATTGTTAATAAGAGGGTTCAGCGTAATTTCTTTTTCCTTTGTTTGTCTCTCCAATTTACCCTAGTGATTGTGTGTGTGCGTGTGTGTGTGTGTATGTATATGTGAGTGTCCTTGGGGTCCAATCCAATCTAACACTTCTGTTTCCACTGGAAGAGTTTTTCAGCAATCATTCCCAACAGGCATTGAGGCAGGCAAGATATTGAGACTCGAAAACACACAGTGTATTTCCATTTCCCACCTATTCCCTTCACTAACAGATGCGTTTCATATGTAAATGGGAGTGCACCTTCGAGACTTTGGGATTGAGCTGTCGGTGAGGCAAAGTTCGACTCAGTTTTTGTAGTAGCTCTTGGTGGCTTTTGATGCAGCAGTAAAGTCATGGATTAGCATGGACATGGATTAGCATGGAGTCACTACATTTGCATACTGAAATAGACAGCTGCCAAACACAATTTCAGTCTTTGTTGGTGTCTCTTTGAGCGTTACCATTTACCGTGTGTTTTTACCAAATACTACTAAGTAAACAAACTACCAGAAATCAGTCATTTTCGATGCTGATCTTGGGTCAGTTTTTAGCATTCTCCCCATTAATGGTTAAGGTTGGGGAAGGGGAAACTGGTCCTATATCTTTACACAGGGGAACTTCACCCCAGAGTATTTTCCATGGTGTTCAGAAGAAACATCCACAAGGTGTGATGCCTTACTACAACGTAGTGTGAAAACACACTGTTATTCTATCAACATTTATGGAATCAAAACTGTTACAATAAAATATAGCAGAAATACCCTGAACGTTACGAACACCTGCTTTAATTTTATGACAGACTGAGCAGGTGAAAGCTATGATCCCTTATTTATGTCACTTGTTACATCCACTTTAATCAATGAAGATGAAGGGGAGCAGACAGGTTAAAGAAGTATATTTAAGCCTTGAGACAATTGAGACATGGATTGTGTCTGTGTGCCATTCAGAGGGTGAATGGGCAAGATAAAAGATTTAAGTGCCTTTGAAAGGGTATGGTAGTAGGTGCCAGGCACAACGGTTTGAGTGTGTCAAGAACTACAATGCTGCTGTTTTTTTACGCAGTTTCCCTTGTGTATCAAGAACGGTTCACCACCCAAAGGATATCTAGCCAACTTGACACAACTGTGGGAAGCATTGGATGTCAACATGGGCCAGCATCCCTGTTGAATGCTTTCGACACCTTGTAGAGTCCCATGGCCTGATGAATTGAGGCTGTTCTGAGGGCAAAAGGGGTGCAATTCAACATTAGGAGCGTGTTCCTAATGTTTTGTACACTGTGTTTATTGTGCTTGACGTTTGGTTTATTTAATGCAGAGTTTTCTTGCCCAGGACTGAATTGTAGTACAATATGCCATTTACTGCTTTGCTTTCTATTCCACCATTATCTAATTGTTCTTAGTGCTGAAGATTGTTTGACATCCCACTGTAGCCACCCTTTCATTTGATATCTTCTATTTTGTTTAGACACAATGAAATTACCACACTACTTTAAACCTTATCATGTCAGAATCAAATTGGAATTAATCTGATTAGATTAGTAAATTAGCAGCAACTTGATTAATTCAATTAGCTGTCAAATACTCAAAGCTTTTTTTTTTCTTCAAGAAATACACAGAATAGCGAAGGTCTGCAAGCTTCTACATTTGATCTCGTCTCTAAAAATAAACTGTACTGCTGGGCAGCAAATGCAGGGTTTTACCCATTGTGTCACGGCTTTCGTTGTGAGAAGGAGGAGCGGACCAAAATGCAGCGTGGTTGTTATTAATTTTATTTTAATAAAGAAACTCTACACGATTAAACTAACAAAATAACAAACGTACAAAAACTGAAAACAGCCCTATCTGGTGCAAAGCACAGAGACAGGAACAATCACCCACAAACACACAGTGAAACCCAGGCTACCTAAATATGGTTCCCAATCAGAGACAATGACTAACACCTGCCTCTGATTGAGAACCATATCAGGCCAGACATAGAAATAGACAAACAAGACATCCAACATAGAATGCCCCCTCAGATCACACCCTGACCAACCAAAACATCGAAACATACAATGTAAACTATGGCCAGGGTGTGACACATGGACAGACTCTAACACTGAATGTGAAGAGCAAAACCTCTGTTTACTGGAATCTGTGTAGAATTGTGTTTGAACTCTTCACTCTTAGAAAAAAAATGTTATATCTAGAACCATAAAGGGTTCTTCGGTTGTTCCCATAGGAGAACCCTTTTTTGTTTCCAGGTAGAACCCTTTCCACAGAGGGTTCTACTTGGAACCCAAAAGGGTTGTACCTGGAAACAAAAAGGGTTTTCCTATGAGAACAGCCGAAGAACCCTTTTTGAATCCTTTTCTATACGAGTGTTTGATAGCACGGCAAAAGATATGGACTCACAACTTATTCAAAATCTGCCACACATAGACTGTACACAAGCACAGCTAAACATATGGATTGATAGGCACGCTGCGTGTACCGCATGCCTAGGCTACTGCTGCTTAGGGTTATCTCGGCATCACACGAGTGGGTTACATTTTTGTGATACAGGTTCACTTTACTCGTTTATACCGTATATACAGTAACTTTTGATTGCTGAGAGTCTGTCTCTGTTTTACTCACACACACACACACACACACACACACACACACACACACACACACACTTGGAGAAAGTACCACAACAAAACTTGGGTTGGCTTCTCTTTACAGGGGTATAATAGCATCTACCACTTGGCAGTATATGGTATTAAACCTAAGAGGACAGTTTTCACAAGATATCATGAACAACCTCTCCTTTTGTTTTCCAAAATTGGACCCACAGTGCCTTTCTACCTTTATAACCCTGAGATTTCTTTCCCCCTTTTGCAGTTATTAATGATTATTTCCTGCAGGTCCATTTTACTTCTGTCCTATAGTACTACTTACACCATGAAAATGATTGGCACTATCGCAAATTGTCTTTCCCGATTCCTTGCTTCCTATCTCCTCTCCTCCTTATTCTCCTGAAGGAGAAGAACTAAGATCCCTCCCTCCTTCTCCAATGTGTTTTTTTTTGTGAAGGAGGCAAGGAGAGAGGGTGCAAGGAAATGAGGAAGGATGAATTCAGAAAGGGTCTATGTGTTGTTCCACAGCAGGTCAATCAATTCATTGATGGTGGCATGGTGGCTGGCCAAAGGTAGCAATGATGTTATAAACTATGTGCACCATTCATTTGGTAATCATGAGGAAGGCAAACAATGATTCATTTTCCATTGTGATTACTGAAGTGGCATGAATAAGAGAAAGTTAACAATCTCAACCACAAGGCACACCATTTCCTGATTGCTGGCCACACCCTATTTGCTCCTGATTGATTCTTTGGCTTGATCAAAACATATCAGGAAGACTAAGTTGAATAATATATCAGACAATGCTATGGATAGTTTCATTGTGGATGGAAGTACAACATTTGACAAATATCTTAGAAGTAGTTTACTAAAATAAGTTGAACATTACGAAGAAGATGTTTAATGGTGGCGGAAAGCTATGACTGGCACACGCATCTTGCTCTGCACTCCCCCACTGCAACACATCAAGAAGTATCTGCACTTAAGGTCTGTGTGCGTGTGTGTGCATACATGTGTGTATATGTATAAGTAAGCCTACAAAGAATTTCTGAATCTCCAAGGTCAGTGTGGTGCAGCGTTATTTTCATTATGTTGAGGTGCTCTGTAGGATAATGTTATTGTGGGTGAGCAAAACCACTTCTATCTGTTTGGAGCAAGTTCACACTGTCTGTTTGGAGCAAATGTCCTTGGTAGGAGAACACGGCTTCGTACACAACCCAAAGGCCAATGCATGAAGCTGCTCTGTCTTTCCTAGCCGTGTATATTTTCTACAAACCAGCCATATTAGCAACCTACAATAATAACTGAGCCATCAGGTCGAGCCCTGCTTTTTCTCAATTTAGAGATCAACCCATAGCTCAATTTAAAAAAATATATTTTCTAGGAAATGTATCCTATAAAGGAAACACTTGTTCCCCTGTTACATGACTTTTAAACAGCATTCTACTCTACAGCACTCATGTTGAATTTTTGCAGCTCACTATGCTGAACACAGGGGATAACAATGTTTGGGACAATGAATGCGTTTTGGCAGAGAAAAAAAATCTCCCAAAGTGCAAAATTCAAACGTTTCCTCTCGTGGCTAACCCAATTACACATGAACAACGAACGAAAGTGAGGCGCGGGGAATTCCCTTAAGTGCTGTTAGATGAAACACAAGTGGAGACTTATTTTCTTCAGGTGGGCTCCTCTCGGGAGCTTGTTATTCCTCGTGACAACATAAGGAGGGGTCAACCGATAGTTTAGGTCTGTGGAGCACCCTGCGGCGAGCTCGACACACCAAAGAACCTAAACAAATGCTGTCTCTTTCTCCTGCTTTTGTTTATCAGCCATCTTCCCACTCCAGGAAAGCAAAAAATAAATAAATTAATAAGCACCATTAATGAACTCCTCATCGGTGACTGAGTCTGAAATGTTTCCCATACAAAATCAGGAAGGAGGGTTGTTAAAATCATATTTAATAGTTAGTTCAGAACCATAATTTAATAACCAAATTAGTTCAGAAGCAAACACACAAGCAATTATCTCACCTTCTGACACAGGCTTGTTTTAATAACTGCAACTAATTATAAATGTGGACCGGAATGAACTTGACACTGACACGATGAAATCTACTGTAATTACAGTATATGGTATTAGCTGGGGTTACTTCAGCATAATGTGTTTTGCATCAGAAAGTGGCCCTGGTCAAGTGGTTTCTTGACTGTGTAAAAGTCCCCTGGTGACAGTTTCTGAGTCCCAAATGGCAACCTATTCCCTATGTGGTGCGTTAGTTTTGACCAGGGCCCATAGGGGAAAAACACTCTGGGTCAAAACTTGTGAACATTAGAACAAGTTTAAGCATCAGCCAATATAAATTGTTGCCACAGTTGCACGTGAATAAAGGCTGGCTACATGTGAGCTGTAATGCCTGGGGAAGGAACCAAAGGGAGTGACATATATAGGGAAGGTAATCAGGGAAGAGATGTGGTCCAGGTGAGTCTGATGACACGCAGGTGCGCGTAACAATGGTGACAGGTGTGCGCCATAACGAGCTGCCTGGTGACCTAGAGGCCGGAGAGGGAGCACACCTGACAATATCCCTCTGTTGGCCAAGTTGACCTATTTCAAATCAAATCAAATCAAGAAATGCCATTGGTTTGTGGAGAAAATGTTTAAGATCTTTCATAGGATGATGTGGAATTTGTTACAGGAAATAATCACTGCCACCTGGTGAGGTGAGGATAGCATAGGGATAAATGTGCCAGTTTATATAATGGGAACAGCTAACATGTAGCCTTTGATCACATACAACTCTACGTCAATGTTTATAATTGGTTGATGCCATAACTAAAACAAACCTTTTCTAATATTCGCAGGTATGGACTCACAGTGCCTACTCCACTAGTTGGCCTGTCACGTTCGTCGTAAAGAGGAGACCAAAGCGCAGTGTGATTAGAATACATGTTATATATTTTTATAAAGACAGACACGAAACAAACTACAAAAACAACGTGAAGCTATACTATAAATGTGCATACACAGGCAACTAGACATAGACAATAACCCACGAAATACCCAAAGAAGATGGCTGCCTAAATATGGTTCCCAATCAGAGACAACGATAAACACCTGCCTCTAATTGAGAACCAATCTAGGCAGGCATTGACATATATAAACACCTAGATGATAAACAACACCATAAACCTAGAAAACCCCTAGACAGTACAAAAGCACATACATCACCCATGTCACACCCTGACCTAACCAAAACAATAAAGAAAACAAAGAATAATCAGGTCAGGGCGTGACATAGCCAATTGGCAGATTACACTGAGATCAAACAAATCTGTGGCATGGCAATTTTGGCACTACTAAACCTATAGTAAAAAAAAATGCATGAATACTTAGATACCACATGTAGTGATTAATGTTTGAGAGATATCCACATACAGGTATGTGTGTGTGATATGATATAAGCACACTCAGTTTTCTTTTGAAATTAGTCAAAATAATTCTGAGAGACTCTCAGAACATTCTCTCAAATTTGTTTTTGTATCTTTTTGTTTTTGTTGTTGTTTAGGACATGCATGGCGCTTTATTGAAGGTGATTTGGACACCGCAGACTTGAGACGGCGAAGGCAATTGTGGGCTTCCTCAAAAGTGCTGCTGGGTGGCAAACCGGAGCTAGCGCACGGTGTTTACAGCCTAGCATGGAGTTCCCCTCCTCGTCATATGTGGTGCCATTAATCATTCCTCATCAAAGGTCTCGCCTCCCTCAGGGATAAACACACACCGGGGGCCCCATCTTCAAAGGCCCCTCCAACTTTTTAAAGAGCCTATATGCCTCACCAATACGTGGAGTTTGCATGGAATTTGCGAGTTTCCTTTTGGAGTATGGCTTCAAATATTTAGGAGGAATTGTGAGGAATCTGGGAACATTATTAGCGTGAGGATGAGCTAATGCACTCTGTTGCCCAGTGTCGGTTGCTAATGTGGCACTTTAAAGAGCATTGATTGATTGGGTTCTGCCTTAACTTGATGCTAAGCACAGCGAGCAACCAAGTCAAACAGGGGTCATCTTGAACCCCCAACTTGAGTTGTTGACGTATTCCGGATCCTATTTGTGTCTGTTATGCATCTCCCACCCCAGCATTTATCATCCACAAACCTTAGACAGATGACACCCATGTATTCAATTAACCATAGCCTCCACAGCAATAAATCACCATGGTGCATTACAATTTTCTTTGCCCATATTAGCAGTAACACACAAAGGCTTGCAGACAAAAACAAACTAAGCAGATGGTTAACCATTCCTCACCTTAGGATATGGGAGAAAGAATGTTTGGTTTATTATGGAGCATCTTGTTTGCAATTGGCTTTAGATTGTCTGCATTCTATACTACTTTTGAGCTTTTTTCACAATATTCTGATATTCTGTTTCAGCTCGACCTCAAGCCCAGGAGCTGAGAGGTCGACGCCCTCCTCAGAACTTGTTAAAGAGATGAATACCAGTTACCATGGCAACTCGGCAGGTTGGCTGAAGTCAGTTTAACCTTGAATAGCCTTCCAGAGAGGGAGGACAAAAGATGTGCACGACTGAAAACAAACTATTCGTCCCTTTTGTGTGTATTCTTTTAACTCAATGTCTCAATCAATAAATAGTTTGAAATGGTATTTCTCCTGTGCAATGGCTGCCATCCCAAAACAAAACAACAAATATTGACAATGCAAAATTCAATGCTACTGTGTGTAACGGCTTTCTTCTGTTGAAGGAGGAGCGGACCAAAATGCAGCGTGACGGTTACTCATGTTTATTGTAGAAAAATGACTAGACGTGAAATAACTGAACATGTACAAAAACAACAGACGGAAACGTGAAAAAACTATACAGCCTGTCTGGTGAAACTAAACACAGAGACAGGAACAATCACCCACGAAAACACTCAAAGAATATGGCTACCTAAATATGGTTCCCAATCAGAGACAACGATAATCACCTGACTCTGATTGAGAACCGCCTCAGGCAGCCATAGACTATGCTATACACCACACACAACCCCAAGACGAAACACACCACAAATAAACCCATGTCACACCCTGGCCTGACCCAATAAATGAAGATAAACATAATAAATATAGACCAGGGCATGACAGAACCCCCCCCCTAAGGTGCGGACTCCCGGAAGCACATCAAAACAATAGGGAGGGTCCGGGTGGGCATCTGTCCATGGTGGCGGCTCCGGCGCGGGACGTGGAACCCACTCTATAAATGTCAAGGTCCCCCCTCCTCCGACCATGGCCTAGTAGTCCTCACCCAGAACCCCACTGGACTGAGGGGCAGCTCGGAACTGAGGGGCAGCTCGGGACTGAGGGGCAGCTCGGGACTGAGGGGCAGCTCGGGACTGAGGGGCAGCTCGGGACTGAGGGGAAGCTCGGCACTGAGAGGAAGCCCTGCACTGAGAGGAAGCCCGGCACTGAGAGGAAGCCCAGCACTGAGAGGAAGCCCAGCACTGAGAGGAAGCTCAGCCAGGTATTTGGATCCGGCAGATCCTGGCTGATTGACGATTCTGGCAGATCCTGGCAGACTGGCAGATCTGGAAGAATCTGGTTGACTGGCAGATCTGGAAGAGTCTGGCTGACTGGTCGGATCTGGAAGAGTCTGGCGGATCTGGAAGAGTCTGGCGGATCTGGAAGAGTCTGGCTGACTGGCGGATCTGGAAGAGTCTGGCGGATCTGGAAGAGTCTGGCTGACTGGCAGATCTGGAAGAGTCTGGCTGACTGGCGGATCTGGAAGAGTCTGGCTGACTGGCGGATCTGGAAGAGTATGGCGGATCTGGCAGATCTGGAAGAGTCTGGCTGACTGACGGATCTGGCTGCTCCATGCTGACTGACGGATCTGGCTGCTCCATGCTGACTGGCGGCTCTGGCTGCACCATGTAGACTGACAGCTCTGGCTACTCCATGCAGACTGGCAGCTCCATGCAGACTGGCAGCTCCATGCAGACTGGCAGCTCCTTGCAGACTGGCAGCTCCTTGCAGCTCCTTGCAGACTGGCAGCTCCTTGCAGACTGGCAGCTCCTTGCAGCTCCTTGCAGACTGGCAGCTCCTTGCAGACTGGCAGCTCCTTGCAGACTGGCAGCTCCATGCAGACTGGCAGCTCCATGCAGACTGGCAGCTCCGGCAGCTCCATGCAGACTGGCAGCTCTGGCTGCTCCATGTAGACTGACAGCTCTGGCTGCTCCATGTAGACTGACAGCTCTGGCTGCTCCATGTAGACTGACAGCTCTGGCTGCTCCATGTAGACTGACAGCTCTGGCTGCTCCATGTAGACTGACAGCTCTGGCTGCTCCATGTAGACTGGCAGCTCTGGCTGCTCCATGCAGACTGGCAGCTCCGGCTGCTCCATGCAGACTGGCAGCTCCGGCTGCTCCATGCAGACTGACAGCTCTGGCTGTTCCATGAAGACTGACAGCTCAGGCTGCTCCATGTAGACTGACAGCTCTGGCTGCTCCATGTAGACTTACAGCTCTGGTTGCGCTAAACAGGCGGGAGACTCCAGCAGCGCAGGAGAGGAGAAAGGCTCCGACAGCGCAGAGCAGCCGGGAGGCTCCGGCAGCGCAGGAGAGGAGGAAGGCTCTGGCTGCGCTAAACAGGCGGGAGACTCCGGCAGTGTAGGAGAGGAGAAAGGCTCCGGTAGCGCTGGAGAGGCGAGGCGCACTGTAGGCCTGATGCGTGGTGCTGGCACTGGTGGTACTGGGCCGAGGACACTTACAGGAAGCCTGGTGCGGGGAGCTACCACCGGAGGGCTGGTGTGTTGAGGTGGCACAGGATGGGCTAGACCGTGAAGGCGTACTGGAGATCTTGAGAGCAGTGTTGGCACAGGACGTGCAAGGCTAGGGATGTGCACAGGAGGCCTGGTGCGTGAGGCTGGCACCAACTTCACCAGAGTAAATGCATAAAAACTGAATCTGTGTTTTGAGTTCGTCACATGGAAATGTTGTGCAACACAAGAACAAATTAAGTATATTGTTGTATGCCAATTTTGACTAAGACCGACGAGGCATTAGCCAAATAATTTAAAAGTCCATTATAAAATCATGTTTGCATATTTTTGTCTGTGCGAAAGTAATAACATATGAGACCATATTTTAAAACCTGCACATTAATTCACATTGGTTCAAACTGCAAAGCACGTTTTACTTGATATAACCACAAAAAAACAAAACACAATGATTTTAACAGCTTTTGAAAAACTCTCTATTAACGAGATACACATGTATTACAATGTAATAGCTGCATAGTCTACATCTTCCAATTGCGTTTCTCAATTTAATAGTAGGAAACCACTGAAAAATGCACTACACTGTAAATAAATTCCTGCAAATAAATCCCCCTTATTGCGAACAATTCGCTTTTCATTACGGCTTAGTTGCGAGGATTTTTCGCCTTGGAAGCCAAGACTCCATTTTACTGCGGTTATAAGCAACCCTGTGCATCCTCTCACTCATGTCTAAAGGCAGCTAATCTCCCCTTCCTGTGAGCAGAGAGACAGGATTACGGCGACGCTTTGTGTGCCTGTGTGGTGATTGCGGGGCGAGAGTGAGACCCGAGAGTGGGGCTAATCCTCTCTGTGTTCTATTAGAGAAAATGGCAGATCCTATTACAAGGGTTGATATTCTGGCCAGGGCCAGGGCTGTATCCCATATGGCCCCTATTCACTCCATAATTCACTACTTTTGACCAGGTCTTATTGGGCTCTGGTCAAATCTAGTGCACTATGTAGGGAATTAGAGTGCCATTTGGGATGTACCCCTGGGCCATGGTAGTGTCCAGTGACCTTGCTGAACCCAACCAATCTCCTGTGGCAGATCAAAAGTCAATAACTAGTTTAGAGTTGGTGTTGTTGTCGCTCGGAGTTGGTGTCTTTATGGCTTGAGATGGTCGCTTGTCGCTTGGAGTCGTTGATGCTTGGAGTTGGTGTTGTTGTCGCTTGAAGTACAGTGCCTTCAGAAAGTATTCATACCCCACATTTTTTTGTGTTAGACTGAATTCAAAATAGTTCAAATACATTTTTTCACTCACCCATCTACACCCATCTACACACAATACCCCATAATGCTTTTAGACACTTTTGAAAATATATTGAAAATGGTGTTCAGAAATATCAAATGTACATACGTATTCATGTTAGAATTAACTTTGGCAGAGATTACAGCTGTGAGTCTTTCCCTGGTAAGTATCTAAGAACTTTGCACACCTGGATTGTACAATATTTGGACATTATTCGTAAACAAATTCTTCAAGTTTGGTTGTTGATCATTGCTAGACAGCCATTTTCCAGTCTTGCCATAGATTTCCAAGACGATATAATTCAAAACTGTAACTAGGCCACTCAGGAACATTCAATGTTGTCTAGGTGAGCAAACTCCATTGTATATTTGGCCTTGTGTTTTAGGTTGTTGTCCTGCTGAAAGGTGAATTTGTCTCCCAGTGTCTGTTGGAATGCAGGCTTAAGTAGGTTTTCCTCTAGGGTTTTTCCTGTTTTTAGCTCTAATTCCATTTATTTTTATTTAAAAAAAAAGCTTTCTGATGACAAGCATAGCCATAACATGATGCAGCCAGAACCATGCTTGAAAATATGAGGAATGGTTCTCTGTGATGTGTTGTGTTGGATTTACCCCAATCATAACACGTTGTGTTCACAACATAAAGTTGTCACGCCCTGGTCAAAATATATTATGTTTATTCTTCATTTATTCGGTCAGGCCAGGGTGTGACATGGGTTATTGTGGTGTGTTTTTGTCTTGGGGTTTTGTGGGATGTCTAGCGTTAGTCCATGGCTGCCTGAGGCGGTTCTCAATCAGAGTCAGGTGATTATCGTTGTCTCTGATTGGGAACCATATTTTGGCAGCCATATTCTTTGTGTGTTTCGGGGGTGATTGTCCTTAGTGTCCTTGTTCCTGTCTCTGTGTTAGTTTACACTAGTATAGGCTGTTTCGGTTTTCGTTACGTTCTTTTGTTTTTGTAGTATTTGTATTGATTCGTGTTTACGTTTGTTCATTAAACATGGATAGCAATCTACACGCTGCATTTTGGTCCGACTCTCTTTCACTGCATGAAAGCCGTAACAGAATCACCCACCACAAACGGACTAAGCAGCGTGTCAACAGGCAGGAGCCACAGGAGAAACAGCAAAGGCAGCAGCAGGAGCAGCGTAAAAAGGACTTTTGGACTTGGGAGGAAATCCTCGACGGGAGAGGACCCTGGGCTAAACCAGGGGAGTGTAGCCGCCCCAAGGAGCAACAAAAGGAGGTATCGACATGGGAGGACGAATTGTTTGGAGAAGGACCCTGGGATCAGCCTGGAGAATATCGCCGCCCCAAAGAAGAACTGGAGGCGGCGAGAGCTGAGAGGCTTTGGTATGAGGAGAAGCAACAGCAGCAGCAGGAGCAACAATATCGGGACTACACTACTTGGGAGGAAATAGACAGGTGGGCGGTCGACCCAGGGAGAGTGCCGGAGCCCGCCTGGGATTCACTGGAGCAGTGCGAAGAAGGGTATAGGAGAATGGAGATGGCGAAGCAAGCACGGCGGCGCAGAAGGAAGCCCGAGAGTCAGCCCCAAAATTTCTTGGGGGGTGGCTCACAGGGAGGATGGCTCCGCCAGGTAGGAGACCTGCGCAAACTTCCTGTGCCTACCGGGTGGCTAAAGAGACCGGGCAGGCACCATGTTATGCTGTGGAGCGCACAGTGTCTCCAGTGCGGGTGCATAGCCCGGTGCGGTATATAACAGCTCCTCGTATTGGCCGGGCTAGAGTGGGCATCAAGCCAGGTAAAGTTGGGCAGGCTCGGTGCTCAAAAGCTCCAGTGCGCCTGCACAGTCCGGTCTATCCTGTGCTACCTCCACACACCAGCCCTCCGGTGGCAGCTCCCCGCACCAGGCTTCCTGTGCGTGTCCTCGGCCCAGTACCACCAGTGCCAGCACCACGCATCAGACCTACTGTGCGCCTCGCCTGTTTAGCGCAGCCAGAGCCGTCCTCCTCTCCTGCGCTGCCGGAGCCTCCCGCCTGTTCAGCGCTATCGGAGCCTTTCTCCTCTCCAGCGCTGACGGAGTCTCCCGCCTGTTTAGCGCAGCCAGAACCTTCCTCCTCTCCTGTGCTGCCGGAGCCTCCCGCCTGTTCAGCGTTGTCGGAGCCTTCCTCCTCTCCTGCGCTGCTGGAGTCTCCCGCCTGTTTAGCGCAGCCAGAGCCTTCCTCCTCTCCTGCGCTGCTGGAGTCTCCCGCCTGTTTAGCGCAGCCAGAGCCTTCCTCCTCTACAGCGCTGCTGGAGTCTCCCGCCTGTTTAGCGCAGCCAGAGCCTTCCTCCTCTCCTGCGCTGCTGGAGTCTCCCGCCTGTTTAGCGCAGCCAGAGCCCTCCTCCTCTACACAGCGCTGCTGGAGTCTCCCGCCTGTTTAGCGCAGCCGGAGCTGCCAGTCTACAAGGAGCTGTCAGTCTGCAAGGAGCTGTCAGTCTGCATGGAGCTGCCAGTCTGCACAGAGCAGCCAGAGCTGTCAGTCTGCAAGAAGCCGCCAGAGCTGTCAGTCTACATGGAGCAGCCAGACTCTTCCAGATCTGCCAGTCAGCCAGACTCTTCCAGATCCGCCAGTCAGCCAGACTCTTCCAGATCTGCCAGTCAGCCAGACTCTTCCAGATCCGCCAGTCAGCCAGACTCTTCCAGATCCGCCAGTCAGCCAGACTCTTCCAGATCCGCCAGTCAGCCAGACACTTCCAGATCCGCCAGTCAGCCAGACTCTTCCAGATCCGCCAGTCAGCCAGACTCTTCCAGATCTGCCAGTCAGCCAGACTCTTCCACATCTGCCAGTCAGCCAGGATCTGCCAGAACCGTCAACCAGCCAGGATCTGCCGGATCCAACTACCTGGCTGAGCTTCCTCTCAGTGGTGGGCTTCCTCTCAGTGCTGGGCTTCCTCTCAGTCCCGAGCTGCCCCTCAGTGCTGAGCTGCCCCTGTCCCGAGCTGCCCCTCTGTCCCGAGCTGCCCTTCTGTCCCGAGCTGCCCCTCTGTCCCGAGCTGCCCCTCTGTCCCGAGCTGCCCCTCTGTCCCGAGCTGACCCTCAGTCCCGAGCTGACCCTCAGTCCAGTGGGGTTCTGGGTGAGGACTACTGGGCCATGGTCGGCGGCGAAGGTGGACTATCCTAGGACGCAAGGAGGGAGGACTAAGACATTTATAGAGTTGGTTCCACGTCCCGCGCCGGAGCCGGAGCCGCCACCATGGACAGACGCCCACCCGGACACTCCCTATTGTTTTGATGTGCGTCCGGGAGTCCGCACCTTAGGGGGGGGTTCTGTCACGCCCTGGTCGAAATATATTATGTTTATTCTTCATTTATTCGGTCAGGCCAGGGTGTGACATGGGTTATTGTGGTGTGTTTTTGTCTTGGGGTTTTGTGGGATGTCTAGCGTTAGTCTATGGCTGCCTGAGGCGGTTCTCAATCAGAGTCAGGTGATTATCGTTGTCTCTGATTGGGAACCATATTTAGGCAGCCATATTCTTTGTGTGTTTTGTGGGTGATTGTCCTTAGTGTCCTTGTTCCTGTCTCTGTGTTAGTTTACACTAGTATAGGCTGTTTCGGTTTTCGTTACGTTCTTTTGTTTTTGTAGTATTTGTATTGATTCGTGTTTACGTTTGTTCATTAAACATGGATAGCAAACTACACGCTGCATTTTGGTCCGACTCTCTTTCACCGCATGAAAGCCGTAACAAAAGTTCTTTGCCACATTTTTTGCAGTTTTCCTTTAGGGCCTTATTGCAAACAGAAGGCATGTTTAGAATATTTTTTTATCTGTACATGTGTCCTTCTTTCCTCTCTGTCATTTAGGTTATTATTGCAGAATAACTACTATGTTGTTGATCTATCCTCAGTTGTCTCCTATCACAGCCATTAAACTCTGTAACTGTTTTAAAGCCACTATTGGCCTCATGGTGAAATCCCTGAGTGGTTTCCATCCTCTCTCACAATTGAGTTAGTATGGATGCCTGTATCTTTGTAGTGACTGGATGTATTGATACACCATCCGAATGGTAATTAATAACTTCAACATGCCCAATGGGATATTCAATGTCTGTTAGATTTGTTTTACCCATCCACCAATTAGTGCACTTCTGTCTGAGGCATTGGACAACTTCCCTGGTCTTTGGGGTTGAACCTGTGTTTGCAGTGGTGGAAAAAGTATCCAATTGTCATACTTGAATAAAAGTAAAGATATTTTCTATTAAGGTGACTCAAGTGAAAGTCGCCCAGAAAAGTACTACTTGAATAAAAGTATTCAGTTTTAAATATACTTAGCATCAAATGTAAATGTAATTGCTAAACTAAAAGTAAAAGTCTACATCATTTCAAATTCCTTATATAACCAAACGGCACCATTTGCTTTGAAGAGTTTTTTTTATTTACAGATAGCCAGGGGCACACTCCAACACTCCAACATAATTTACAAACGAAGTATGTGTGTTTAGTGAACCCGCCAGATCAGAGGCAATAGGGATGACCAGAGATGTTCTCTTGATAAGTGTGCGAATTGGACAATTTTCCTGTTCTGACAAGCATTCAAAAACTATTTTTGGGTGTCAGGGAAAATGTATTGAGTAAAAAGGACATTATTTACTTCAGGAATGTCGGGAATAAAAAGTAAAAGTTTTGAAAAAATATGAATAGTAAAGTAAAGTACAGATACCTGTCAG
>NC_088218.1:28697776-28722776 GCF_036934945.1 Oncorhynchus masou masou
TTTGTCATAGTCTCTAATCAAAAATCATGACTAACATGGAAAGCTATTCGTTTTATTGCGAATTTAATAATAGACCTTCAAAATGGAACACATCTCTAAATTAACTTAGCCTACGTTTCACATTGCCTATATTTCTTGGTTGGCATAGATTTCCCATCCATTACATTTACAACTCCACCTGACACCGCCATTGCTATCAAATAAAAATGTATCAATTGATTGATAAGGACCTGTCAGGGAAAATAAATGTAGCTTGATGTGGATGATGGCTAATTTGATCTAGGCTCCAATTGCAGTGTTGGTAGCCAAGGGAATGAGGTGAGTCCTATCTTACGGTCTAAGGGAAGTTACTGTGGAGAGACAATGCCGCTTTTGTCCGGCTAGAACAGCGACGACTTTGGGCAGACGTGTGACTTTGTGGCGTCCTCCCCCGTCCTTCGTCGTCGTCGTCCACAGCTGTCAGAAACGACAACAGCTTATCTGGGCCTGTCCGTCAGCTTATCTACCACTCACCTGCACATTGATAGCAGATCAATAAGTAGCCTTCAATGGCGCTGTCAATGCAACAAAACCGATTCAACCCAACACCTACCCACTGCTCTCACACCCCGTAACCCCGCCCCAATGTGACTGTCTCCAACAGCCCACATATGGATCGAATTACCCTCAATCCACTATCTTCCACTTCCCCCCGCAATGTGCCTCTGTGGCTATTTCATGGTACATTTCTCAACCTTCTCTTTTTTGCAATTCTTAGACCAATATGGGTAGTGTGAACAGCTGGCAAAATCTTTACCCTTTGATTCACAATCTTTACCCTGCTGTTTGCTGTAGAGAATATGAGCAAAGTTATCTTTCTTTTTGAAGTGCCAGACTCACCGACCTTCACAGAGCTGGAGAAAACCGTACAGAGAATAGCACGGGAGAGGATGACACTCCAACCGAGTAGTCAATCAATAATGTACCTGGGGAACGAGGAACAGGGGAGCAGCAAACGGCTTCCTGCTGTGTGTGTGTGTGTGTGTGTGTGTGTGTGTGTGTGTGTGTGTGTGTGTGTGTGTGTGTGTGTGTGTGTGTGTGTGTGTGTGTGTGTGTGTGTGTGTGTGTGGCCTTTAAAGCAGATGCACTGTAGCTTGTCAGTAACCTTCATCTCATAATGAGGAAGCATGAGGCCATTTATGGATACACTGTACTAGTGGATCCTCTGGGACCCTGAATTGTGATTACATTTTTTTGTCATAGGCTACCAGGTTAAAAACAGTGATTCCCAGTAGGCAAAACATATCATGGGTCATCATAAAGACGTCATTTTTGGTTGGTATAATCATTTTCTGGTTATACGCTGATTTTCAGGTGGAAGAAAATACACTGGGCTGTGTGTACTTGGTTGATTCTATATCCAGGCACAACAACAGTCACTCACACTCATCATTGATTCATAGAACGACTGCTGGTTTTGATCATGGCTACATTTGGTCTCATCACTGATTCATAAACAGTGGGATCAGACCGGCTGCTTTTCCAGACACTAGTGTTGCTTTATTTTCTCCCTCTTCTTTGGTTTGCTTCCCAAATGGCTCAATCACACAGAGCCAGCTTCTACTGAAAATGAACAGGGATGTGTCCCAAATGGCACCATATTCCCTTTAATTGAACTACTTTTGACCAGAGCCGTATAGGTCCTGGTCAAAAGTAGTACACTAGATAGGGAATAGGCTGCCATTTGGGACAAACACTGTTCATTTCCAGCAGAAGCTGGCTCTGTGATTGAGCCAGTGCTGTCATCGCATAATCAAGGCATACAAGGATACTCTGGAATCTTCCACCCTCTGTCTGCCAACATCTCCATCAGTACGAGATGAATATGAGACGAGAGCCAAGATGAGCTTCAATCTAAGGAGAGGGACGACTGCCAAACCACCGACGTCAAACACCAGATTCCATTCCTTCGTAAATATTGGACATCAAAAGGTGCAATAAGCACTCTTTACGAGAGCATAATGCCATTTAATGCATTCACAAAAACATGATAAAGACACTAAAAAGATGAGACAAGACACGAGTGTTGGAAATAATACATGGGATAAAATACTGACAGATGTGTGGAGAGAGAAAGGAGAGGGAGTTACTTACGGACGCATCCTTAAAAACACCCTACTACTTAGAAAAAGGCTTTTAATATATCGGCGGGCAGGTTTAGCTTGGGCAATGGCGGGGAGGCTGTAAAAAAAAGCACTTAGCGTGGTAATGTGCGATCTTTGGGTGTAAAAGGTAACCTTTCGAACTCCCGGAGAAAAGCATTACACTGGAAAGGTATAAATTCTAAAGGCTGGTGAGAGACTTGGGGGGATGCGTCCCACATGGCACCCTATTCCCCATATGGATCTCCCTATCGGCCCTGGTCAAAAGTAGTGCACTATGAAGGGAATAGGGTACCATTTGCAGCTCAGCCTGGTTGCAGGTGCCATTAGGGTGGCTGTGTTTAAACAAGGTATTAAAAGAGACTGATGGAGAAGGATGTCATGGATGACTGACTACAGTAGAGGCATTGTATTGTAGCCCATCTCTAATAGACAGGTACTTAAACCTGTCTAGAAAGTAACCAGTAGAATCAGAATGTCCTCTCAGTGAGTTCATAATGGCTTCTGGATCTAATTAAGTACAGTGCCGTGAAAAAGTATTTGCCCGCCTTCTGATTTTCTCTATTTTTGCATATTTTGACAGTGATATGTTATCAGATCTTTAACTAAAACCTAATATTAGATAAAGGGAACCTAAGTTGATACTTATTTGATTTATTTAACAAAAATGATGCAACACCCAATTCCCCTGTGTGAAAAAGTTAATTGCTCCGTTACACTCAACTATTTGTGCCACCTTTAGCTGCAACAACAGCAAACAAATGCTTCCTGTCGTTGATGATCAGTCTCTCACAACCGCGTTTGAGGAATTTTAGCCAATTCGCAGAACTGATTTAACTCAGCGACATTTGTAGGTTTTCAAGCATAAACTCCTCTTTTCAAGTCCTGCAACAACATTAGGTCTAGACTTTGACTAGGCTGTTCCAAAACGTGAAATGTGTTGCTTTTTAGCCATTTTCATATAAACCTGATTGTGTGTTTTGGATCATTGTCTTGCTGCATCACCCAGCTGCGCTTCAGCTTCAGCTCACAGACAGACGGACTGACATTCTCCTGTAGAATTCTCTGATAAAAATATAATTAATGGCTCCTTCTATTAAGGCATGTCGTCTAGGTCCTTAGGCAGCAAACTATCCCTAATCCCTCACATTACCACTACCATGTTGGACCGTTGTTTTTAAGAGGTTCTTACTGTGGAATGCAGGGTTTGGTTTTCGCCAGGCATAATGGGACATGTGCCGTACAAAAAGTTTTAATTTTGAATCATCTGTCCATAGAACATACTTCCAGGAGTCTTGATGATCATCCAGGTACTTTTTGGATTTCATCTGGTAACCAACAACAAACGGCTTTGGAACAGCCAAGCATATTATGGCCCAATGAGAGAGGCTGGTGCTGCAAGAGCTGTCGGTGCTGAGCTAACTGATTGGTGGTATTAGCAGGGTAAGTTCCACACTGCACTTTTGAAGAAGGAATGACATTTTCCCATGGCCACATAGCAGACAACATTACCCTGTGTATGAAAGGAAAAATAACCAATGTGCTTCTAAGACTAGTGATAGCCTTGAAATGGTAGCCAGAGTGAGAGAATGCGACCTAACTGGTACTCGGCCTAGTTCCAAGGAACATTTCATGAGATGTGGGGGAAATAAGGAAGCTTCTCTCCTAAAAAACACACTTCTTGAATGATCACTCCAAGCCCAGGCCTAAGGGGTTAATGAACCCAGTGTACAATATAATCTACAGCTCTGGGCATTAAAAGGTTAAGCTGTACTACAGCAAAGTAAAAAACACAATGGAGGCCGTAACATTGAACTACCTTCTAACATGTACTACTTTCTAACACACATGCAGGAAAGCCATTGTAGAGCAGTTGATGTCGAATCTCTCAACACGCTTTTCTAATGCGAGCGATAGCGTGAAAAAGCACACACCCATACACATGAACACACGCACATACACATTATGGACACACTCATGTGCACTGAACACACACACATATATATATATGCACACAGATACAGCGCATAAATACATAAATAAATGTGCACCCACCACAGTGAACATGCGCATACACAGAAGCATAGACACACACACACACACACTCGTATGCAGTGCACACACACAAATCACTTCTATGTATGGAATCTCTTTCACATGCACAGCCAACAGCATCCGCTGTCTCTCTAAGTGATAAATGGTTTTCTCCATGCATTCTAAATACACCACACACTCTCCTGCGGCAGTGCAAACACAATCTGTCAGATTTAATATGCAACAACAAATCTCCTCTTTGTTATGAGCCATATGTTGCTCTCACTTGGCAGTGAGGTGTAACACTGCAGGTAGGTCCATTCATCTGAGTGCAAAATAGATACTAATGCTATTACTGGTGTGTGTGTGTGTGTGTGTGTGTGTGTGTGTGTGTGTGTGTGTGTGTGTGTGTGTGTGTGTGTGTGTGTGTGTGTGTGTGTGTGTGTGTGTGTGTGTGTGTGTGTGTGTGTGTGTGTGTGTGTGTGTGTGTGTGTGTGTGTGTGTGTGTGTGTGTGTGTGTGTAGACATGGGTACTGGGGTGATCATAGAGCCAATAATTGCTAGCGGCAAAGCTTTTGTACGTGTAGGCAACAAAATAATCATGGTTGACTTACCTACGTAGACAGATCCATGAACATCAGCAAGCATGATGGAGGGAGAAAAAGATAAATATATTAATTGTTTCAATGTTAAATTGATCCAGGTAGCGTGAAAATCAAAGGGATGCTATGATGTATCTTGTATCTGGCAGAACTTTTTTTTTCATTATAGAAAGAAACAAACTAATATTGCCATGACTTCATATTCATATGTTTTATTTTGAGCTGGATCTTCACCGACTCATTTGAATATGTCGAGCAAAACTTTCTACCCCCAGACGCACTGGTGTACATCAAGCAAGCAACAGCAACCAGCAACACCCCTCCCTCTGAAAACCTGAGTTCCCCCCTGGGCTCCTACAGTTCTCCTTAATGATTTCCTTCTCCAGTCGAGAACTAATTAGCATCTCTGCTAACGTTCTCGTAATCAGGCTTCTGCTCACTGACACTGCTCATCAGGGTGCTACTGGGAATCGCAAAGATGGCGGGGTTAGAAAAGTGGCGAGCGAAAAAGTTTACTCCGGCGGTAGACGGAGAGTCTGATCGATAGATGGCTGGAGGGAAAGGGGGTGGAAGAAAAGAGATGGGGGAGAGACGGAGATCACTAGGGTCCCGAGGATAAGGCGAGGTGCTGTAATTAGTTAACGAATGAGAAACTTTAACGGAACCAGGGTGGGGGGGCTTAGTGATTGCCGATATGCCTTTGATGTCCTTCTTTTCCGGCTGCTCTGAAAGATGCTTAGAGGGAAAGGAGAAAAGCAGGGGAAGTGAAGGTGTGTGTAGGGGGGGGATATCCCTTGGCAGATCAAACCGTGTGAGCCCCTAGACCAAGATCCATACAAGACCCGATGAGAGCATGTGGCTATGAGGAGAGTGTAGTAGACAAATGACACCAACCAAATATCTCAGGAAACAGTGTGTGTCTCTTAGATGACCAATGGCTGGGTTTCACAACACTTTTATGTCCACCTTTTGGATTGAGGGAAATGTAGTCTTTCATTAGCCACCATGTGATATAACCCCCAAAATGCCACGAAAACATTGTCACTTGGTGTCAATCAAACTACATGTGGTACTAATGCCATGACTGAACATTAGTTTGCACCATTTGCAAACCTTGAGACAAAACCCACTCACTAAGGGTTTTTCTCTACAACATACTACCATGATGTGACTATCATTAATGTGATGATGGCTATGAGCAAAGGTGATTGCATATTGGGCAAGAGACAGAGGCTATAAGTTAGAAGCTTGTTATGCATAACCCATCATTAATTGGCTAAATATAAGGCTAATACTGCATTGAATATATTACCTAAACGAGGTGTAGGCGTGGCTACATATATACAAATCTAGAATAAGATGATCTATTTTGGATGCAATTTAAATGGAGTTGATGGAGAGAGAAAGATGGCAAAGAAAGTGCTCGTGCGTGCACTGATTTAAAGCAACGATATTCGAGTGATAAGCTGTTTTAAAACTCTGCAGCTTCATTTAAAAAAATGTAATCTTTCAAATTAAAAACCCCGAAAGCCAGATGGAAATGGGTAAATTAGACAAACTCGGGACATGTGAGCACCCTCCTGAAGCATCTTACCAGTCTGTGCCACTCAAAAACTAGGTATTCACCTGAGCAAGTGGGGACACTTCAGGCTGAGGAGTAATTTTCACACATCTCAATGTGTTACACTCACACATCCCATCTGACTCATAAAAAGACACCTAATCATCATCATTGACACTACAGGCTAAATCAGGAATAATCTTCTTGATCTTTGTACCGTTACATGTCCTCTATACCTACGGCCTCGGTCTCACAACCCCTGCCACACACCCATATAAGCCCATATATGGGAGAGAGTAGTCCCTTATCTGTCCATGTATTATCTAATATATTTCTTATCCAGAGTTAACTCTGCGGCAGATGATAAGTTCATTAGAGTTACCCGCCTCAGAAATTGTAGCCGAAATAAATGCTTCAGAGTTCAAGCAACAGACAAATCAACATCAACTGTTCAGAGGAGACTGCATGAAGCAGGCCTTCATGGTCAAATTCCTGCAAAGAAACCACTATTAAAGGACACCAATAAGAAGACGAGACTTGCTTGGGCCAAGAAACACGAGCAATGGACATAAGACAGGTGGAAATCTGTCCTTTGGTCTGAAGATTCCAAATTTTAGATTTTTGGTTCCAACCACCATGTCTTTGTGAGACGCAGAGTTGGTGAAAGGATGATCTCCGCATGTGTGGTTCCCCCTGTGAAGCATGGAGGAGGTGGTGTGATGGGACTTTGCTGGTGTCACTGTCTGTGATTAATTTAACCAGCATGGCTACCACAGCATTCTGCAGCGATACGGAATCCCATCTGTTTGCACTTAGTGGGACTATCATTTGTTTTTCAACAGGACAATAACCCAACACACCTCCAGGCTACGTAAAGGCTATTTTACCAAGGAGAGCAATGGAATGCGGCATGAGATTACCTGGCCTCTACAATCACCCGACCTCATTGAGATGGTTTGGAATGAGTTGGACCGCAGACTGAAGGAAAAGCAGCCAACAAGTGCTCAGCATATGTGGGAACTCCTTCAAGACTGTTGGAAAAGCATTCAGTTGAAAGTGGTTGAGAGAATGCCAATAATGTGCAAAGCTATCATCAAGGCAAAGTGTGGCTATGTGAAGAATCTCAAATATGAAATATATTTTTATTTGTTTAATACTTTGTTTTTTTTTATTTTGATGTCTTCCCTATTATTCTACAATGTAGAAAATATTTATTTTAAATAAAGAAAACCCTTGAATGAGTAGGGGTGTGCACACTGCAGTATATAGTATGTATAAGCTGGAAGTAGAAGCATAAAATAAAAATAATAAAGGAAAATCTCTCTCTCTCTCTCTCTCTCTCTCTCTCTCTCTCTCGATTATCGACAACTTTACCTGGGAGAGGGAAAAACAATTAGTTGGTGTGTGTGCATATATGCTTGTGTGTGCCTGTCTACACGGGTGTACGTGCATGTGTCAGAATATTGTACAATGTCAAGTACATGGCCATAAACTTCAATAGTATCTAAAAAATGTACAAGAATATACCTTAACAAGACCTGAAGCGATAAAATACCATCAGCATAGACACATCAATGACAGTCGCTTCAAACGCAGCACCACAACTACACACCAGAAGATGCAGCCATATTCCATCATCGCTCAATCCAAAAGCCCCTCAATCTCCCTTGTTGAATCACGAAAATGCTAATCGTTCTCCCTCAGTACTCCACATATTAAGGAGTACAAAAGTACTCCCCATTCTGACTCTTCTATTACCGCAGTTAGAGAAGGTTTATATTTGTGATAATGTTAACGCCCGCCCGGGGCCACTGGTGGCCTTTCTCAATGGAACCAGGCTTTCATTGTGTTGTACACCGAGGCATTTTAGCATTCTGAATAGGATCCCGTCATAGTCAGAGACTGTCAGGGTCTGTGAGTCCATACTAACTGAGGGTGTATCTCAAATGGAGCTCAAGTTCATATAGAGCAGGGGTGGGCAACTCCGGTCCTCAAGGGCCTGATTGGTTTCATACATTTTCTCCATCCCTCGCAAACACTGCTGATGAATCAAATTGCATTCTTAACTAAAGATCATGATTATTGGAGTCAGGTATGTTAGCTGGAGCAAAACTGTGACACCAAATCAGGCCCTCGCAGACTGGAATTGCCCACCCCTGCTATAGAGTGTACTACTTTTTACCAGGGCCCATATGGCTCTGGTCAAAAGTAGTGCCCCTAGTAGGGAATCGGGTGCCATTTGGGACGCTACCCTGAGAGTCAGAGAGACCATGAGTCAATGCTCCTAAGGCAGAGTCACCGATAATGTGATATTGGGTGAACGTGGGAGGGAAGACGATAAGCAATGGTACAATGTGTTCAGAGAGTACGATTGAAATGGGAGAACGTTGGAAGGGAATTTAAGAAATTAAATCAGTGACTTGAGTAAAGAAATAAAAGGTTGGCACCTAATAGAAAGAGAGAGAGGGGAGGAGAGATTAACATGGTTGAAGAAGAGGGATGGGGGGAATATAGAGTGAGCTAAAGAAAAAGAGAAGGAGAGAGAAAGTGAAAGTGAGAGAGAGAGAGAGAAAGTGAGAGAGATTGAGAGAGAAAAAGCGAGAGATCAAGAGAGAAAAAGCGAGAGATCGAGAGAGATGTGCCAGTTGGCTGAAGGAAAGAGAAACAATGATGGATCGGGCTCAAGCTTATAGCTTTTGGATGTGGGGAAGAAACAGTGAGAATTCAAATGAGAGATGGGAGAGAATTCGAATGACTGTCCTTCTTTACAGCTTTGCAGTCGACAGACAACCAGCCGAGGCCATGCCGACCCAAAAGCAGTGAGGACAGTTACATGAAGTATTAACACATGGCCAATGTTGCACGTGAAGACTTCTCCCCGGGTCTCTATGTCTCACATGCAAATTCCATTCCAGCACCACTGCTGCTATGCAAATGTAAATATTTGTATGCAAATGGTGTGTTTTGTCAATGTGTAACTAAATTATGGTCTCTCCGCCCCGCCAAGCCTGCGTGTGGTGGGTACTGGGTAGGACTGACGATGATCCAATGCTATTTCAACGTTGTGTTCAGACCCGGGGCCCGTTGCCCTACCGTCAGGGTGGTAATATACAGTAGTTCAACAGGGCTCTGCGCCCTGTCTTTGGCCTCTCGCTGGTGATTGTGCTTGGCGTGCATGTGCGCAGCTTGGTGTGTTGGTCACTGTTTAATATGTATAGAGGCAGAGACGGGTGAACGTGCCAATCTTTCACTGCATACATATGCACAAACACACACACACACACAGTCTCGATACACACCCCCACTCATCTCTGCATCTTCGTTGTTTTGAAAACCCTGTGCAGAAATTGCTTGTAATTGTATTCTCTATCGCCCCTCTCTCCAGTCTCTATCGACTGCATACTAGCTCAAACTCCCTCAGTTTTACTCAAGCAAAGGGTAGAGTTGTAAATGTGTCCGCATCATAAATAGCACCCTATTCCTTACATATTGGCAATGGTCAAAAGTAGTGCACTATGGGGTGCCATTTGGGAAGCAACATGTGCATTTCTATTGTTTTGTAGGGAACACAGGGTAAGATAATAATTCAGTTGGGTGCAGAATAGAGTTAGCCAGTTACTGGCCCTAGATCTGTGTTAGATGTTCATGGCCCAGACAACTCTTGTCTGCAGGTTCACTACCCTGATCAAGGAAGCAGTATTCTATCTACTAGAGGTCATGAGTCAGCCGGGAGACCCAAGGACCCAGTAATCCATGTATAGTGGTCGTCAGTGTTGGGACCTCCTTTGTCTGAGTCTATGGGCTGAATCCTAATGGTTAATGTGGATGTTTCTTACCTTGCCATGCAACAAAATGTTTTCTGGAAGTTCTATCGTAGCTACCAACAGGTATCTCAGATTGTGTGTGAATAATCCATTGGGTTCAATGAAACATTCACACAGACATTCGAGGTAGTCCTATGTACACACATCTCAAGCATCTTTAGTAGCTAAATTATTTGGGGAGAAAGGGAAGATGGAGAGGGGTGGGGACAGGGGGGGTTGTAAAAGTTTTCAAACTGGAATGTCTCATATTCCTTGTTTCCAGGGAAACAGAAATCCTCCTCTGGTGGTGACAGATTCCAAACAGGCGTAGGGTTTGTATCTATACTGTTTTTTTCATTCTCTGTATGTAGTAAAAAAAAATGCTAATTACCCCACCTCCTCTTCTACACTCCATTCCCTCTCTCGTTTTTCCGCTTAGATGAGCCGTGGCTTTGCTAGCGATCTGGCTAATTACGCTAACAAGACAATTTCTCCTTTGCACCTGAATAGCTTGTTTCAATGGAAGACATCTCACGTAATCTAATTAGCCACATTTTGGCTACGCTCGTCCCGTGTCCCATATTATTTTTTTTACAACTAGAGCAAGCTATCAAAATGAATGGTGTCAGCGACCACCTGTAACCAACACTGGAGGACACTTTATTGTCCGAGTCCCTTACACACCGTTTGCAAATGTTCAACTACAAACTGTTCGACTGACCTATATTACAATTACATTTTGATATTTTTGCAGAAGCTCTTATTCAGAACGACTTAAGGTAAGACAACCACAAATTCCATCTGTTGCTCCAGACTTAGGGGGAAAGAAATATTTTAGTTTTGTCGCACTGCTGAGGAATGTGGTTGTTTTTCTTGTGTGTATATATATATATATATATATATATATATATATATATATATATATATATATATATGAGTATTTTGTCAATTGTATGTAATTTTAAATGCAGGATAGACGGGACTCCATGTTGAAATAAAGTTAAAATAAAATATCACAGTAAAGTAAACTTTCCTCAATAAAACAGCTATCAGGGAAATCCCTGCTAGTAAGAAAAGACAAGTGAGCGTGTTAGTGCAAGAAAGAAAAGTACCGGACTATTCACTGACCCAGGGGCGGGCAATACATTTTTGCCCGAGGGCAATATTCAGTGGAGGGGGACACAGATTTTTTGGGGACCAATTTGTTCGTCCAAGGCAAGAAAAATTGCAGTTATTTGAAGAAGTCCATTATAATGTCAACATACTTTGTATCTAGTTTTAGATGTTCAAGAATGGCATGGAGTGTATGTTGTTTTGTTTTTTAACTTAAATCTCATGCGGGCCAGATTGAATGGCCGTTTGTTGCCGAGCCCTGCACGAACATTTACCCAGTGTTTTGACCATGCTTGACTATTTAAGAGTAAAATATTTAGTGTTGCTGCTGCTATTCACATGTCTCAGGTCTTTCTAACTTCAGTCCTGTTAACATGTGAGTCCCAAATATCTCTAACGGTCGCCCCAGCGTGAGTTTTTTGCACCTAATGTCAGAATGCACTCACTGTTCCAAAATGTGATTGTTACGTAGCAGGACAGTTAGCACACGCTGCCTGCTAATTATCTGTAGGCTGTTTCAACTTGTCAATTTCTAATTATTTTCGAACAAGTTGTATTTTCTAACAGTTTGAATTGAGGTGTTCCGCCTCCTCATTAATTCACATAGAACTAGCCCATTTCTGCGTAGAGGACAATTTATGTTTGAGGCTTTACTGAGACAAACTTCTCTCTTCGAGAGCCCATCGCACTTCACTTATGTTTGCACATATTAAGTATGCATATATTTGCGCAGTCTTGCAAGAAATGGAACATTTTCTTGCTGGCGCTCGCTTTGCCTTCTTTGTTGTTTTCCTTACGCATAGGAACGTACACGTCCAAAGTTATTAACATAATAAGTTCTTTATTTTCTGTATATCGTTTTGTCATTTCTACTGTCGGCGCATACATGTATGTATGGAGCATAATGCATTTACAGTTTTATTGACATGTTTTCAATTACTGGTGACAAATAATGCATTCCGATTATTGCATATATTGTAATGGACAACGGTGTGTGTAAAATAAGTTTTTTTTAAGGTTGTACTGATTTGTATCTAGTTTGAGATGCTCAAGAATGGCATGGAGTGTACCTGCCGGGGTAGCAGGTAGCCTAGTGGTTACAGAGTTGCAAGATCGAATCCCAGAGCTCGCTAGGTAAAAATCTGTCATTCTGCCCCTGAACAAGGCAGTTAACCCACTGTTCCTTGGCTGTCATTGTAAATAAGAATTTGTTCTTAACTGACTTGCCTAGATAAATAAAATAAATAATGAGCTAAGCTATTTGCCAGCTATGTGTGGCGCCATGTTTGTTGACATTGTACAATGTTTCCTGGGTGTCACGTAATCTGTCAGACCAAATATGTTATAATGAGGTGAAGGAATGGTTCACTCATCTTTCGGGTAAACTTATGGAAGTGAATGAAGGGAAGTGGATGATAGTAGAAGACACAACCCCTTCAACATGCATACTATAAACAGACCAAACTTATCTTGTCTCCTCTTATTATCGGTGCGCACAAACTACCCATTGTAAGATTACTTTCGATTTCTAGAAAGTGTTTTACTCAGTTATTTTGATCAATGGTGAGCTCACCCATGATGTGATTCATTTTAATTAGCTAATTCATATTGTAGTTTCTGTCAGCCGAGAGTTATAAACATTGACCACTTGTGTTACATCAATCTTTCCTCAGTTAGCGCTAGGATGAATGTGGCCTACATTTTTCAGGTTTGGATGATTGTGTTATGCTGTAGCTACTTCTGAACATCGCATCCAAAAACAAACTGCTCACATTCTGGACATAACTTTGTAAGGACTGTGTTTGTGCAAAATGTTTCAGAAAAAAAAACATTATGGCCAGCTCAAATGCTGATTGTTGTGTCATTCAAATCTGGACATTCAAATCACAGCGGCTTGATCGTATGCTACAGGGACCACTGTAGAATGATCACACGTGTTTTGGTACGTAAGAAAAGGTTAACAGAGTAATCATCATTTAGTGTCGCTTGCCAACCACTTCAATGCACCCTGCTAATGTATGAAGACACAGCGTCAAACAAGGGGAGAGAAGATGAAATGGAAAGTTTTCAAAAGTGTAAATAATATTGTGTCGACAACAGACAAGCACAGACCAAGCACACACACACACACACACGCAAAACACGCACGGACACACACGCAAACACACACACACGTGGAAGGCAGGAAGAGCTCAAACTGGATTTCTGATTAGTAGTCTCAGACAACAGTCTAGCACTACCTTTGATCCTAAAATGACTGCCGTCTCATCCTCACAACTCAGAAAGAAAAATGAGAAACAGAAAACAGAGTCTCAATAATAGCAGCTAGCAAATAAACGAGAATCCATATTACACCACTAGTGATGCAGCTAGTACATTCTACTCTCTAATGTGCAATCTTGGCACAGCAGAGAAACTCCACTTTATCCATAACACGGGTCTGCAATCAAGCTAAAGCTAAAACACGTGAGATCATAGTGTTGTTTTGAAGATACCTGAAGTGTAAATAGACATAGTACAAAGTGGCAATACCTCACATTTCAGTGTTACAGACCATATGTAAATGGTGACTGTTAGTGAGAGGTGTCCTTTCTCTTCCTCCGTCATCCCTCCTCGTTCTTCATCTACCTTTGTTTCTTCTCCCCCCTCCCCCAACTCTCTGTGTACCTCTACCCCTCCCTCCTTCCTTCCTTCCTTTCTTCCTTTCTTCCTTCCTTCCTTGCTTCCTTCCTTCCTTCCTTCCTTCCTTCCCATAAATTGTTTTCTGTTTCAAGGCCATTAGACTGTGTCCCTCTATTTATCTCCCTTCCTCCCTTACCTCTCTCTCCCGCTCTTCCTTCCTTCCTCCCTCCCTCCCCGAGACTCTTGGTACAGTGACTATCATTGATCGATTTTATCGGATGATTCATCTTCATTAATGCTGACCAGCCCTGATCCGGTCCCTGTGATGCGGACGATGCGGGGCAGAGTGGAGGAGATTGGAAAAGGTAGTGAAATGACCTGGGATACACTAAACCAAGCAGTGCATTCACAGCACAGGAGTGTTGTGGAGATATTGAACCCTCCAGTCAATGGATGTAATTTAATAACATCTCTATGGGAAGTGATTCCCTGTGATTTCAATATAGAGCGAACAAGCCCGGGATAAACTAAATGACACTACACCCAGCAGTGCATTTACAGTTCAGGAGTGAAGATATTGGATCCACCAGTCAAAAATGATTCCCATGATTCCAACATGGAGTGAACAGGCTCGGGATACACAAAATTACACCTAGCATTGCTTTTTACAGCACAGGGGTGTCATGCAAATAATGGACCCCTCCCAGTCAATGGATGCCATCCCCCATGATTCCAACATAGATCAATGGAACTAATATCATATGCTAAATTGTTGTTTCCAAAAGGTAGAAGTTTCCAAAATTTGCTATGAAATCTACGTTGACACATGTCAAGATGGTTTATGTAATATTGTTGTTGATGCACTTTAAATTACCTTGTCTTAAATTACACAAACGCTGCAACAGATAATCTAATCAGTTGTAACTTTCTGATCGACAACAAGGAAAGCCACGTCTACTCCTGCAGAACAAGTCAGAACTTATTTGCCCTAACCTGACACAACTGGTTATGACAGTGTGGACGTTTGTGATGGCGTATCGAATGCTTTTTAATGAAATATTTTACTCACGTTAAACACCTTTTGTCTCTTTCCCATCGTGTGTGTGTGTGTGTGTGTGTGTGTGTGTGTGTGTGTGTGTGTGTGTGTGTGTGTGTGTGTGTGTGTACCTGATCTGTCCCGACCGGTCTTGTCAGCCAAGCAGGCACTAGCTAGGGCTCTACTCGTCGCTAGCTGTCACTTCTTATCACACTACTAGACTGTCAGTTTGTCAGAGGACCGCAGACACACACACACACACACACACCATAACATGCATGGGTCTCCCTACCAGAACACATTAGCTCACTTTCTCAGCGGGGAAAACATAGCAACAGCAGGAGTGAGAAAAATAAGAGGGAGAGATTTATTTTGTTTATTAAATGAGGAAAGGCAGGGGGAGGGTATTTATTTTGGTGCTACTCAATGACAGCTTTAGTTAGCAGCTCTGGTGGGTTGGTGGTTGACATGGAGGGTGGGAAGATGTTGAGTTGGGGGGGTAGTTCAGATTGAGTTCAGTAACAGTGTCAGGGGTGACATCTCCCTCTCTCCAGCTCTCTCTCAATTTCAATCTCTCTTTAAATCTGTCTCTGTTTAGCTCACTCTTATCCCTCTCTATTCGTCTTGCCTTCCAGCAGGCTGGTGTTTCTGCCTCGTTGCAGAGGGAGCCCAACTCAATGCATCTGAATCATTCACACTTGTCATGTCTCATATGCAATGTGTGGCTCATATGTGGAAGCAAACCACGACAGCCACAGAGAGAGGTAGAGAGCGAGAGAGTAGAGCAAGAGAGAGGGAGAAAGAGAGAGAAGAAGATTATAGGTCATAGAGAGGAGTAAATGAGGACAGAAAAAACAAGGGTGCGAGTGTATGCGAGCATGTATCTGCTTGTCATGGTACAACTTGTAAGTATATATTTAGAAATAAGAGCCTCTTTCTCTCTAACCATCATCCATTAGTCCCATGTTTGTTTGGACCTAGAGAAATATGACCACCCACTAAAACTCTAATCAGAACATCCCTGTTCACCTCTTATGCAACGAGACCATTTGTATAGGTGTACTTCTCTGTGTCATCACACCGCTGATGGAGCACTCTGTGCCTCTGTACCGTAACATTATACAGGTATCATCTATTGCTCTGTTAGACGCACTCATCCACTCTGGTCTTAAAAGGTTTAGGTTAGCTTAGCTCAGATATGCTAAAATTGCTTGTGTGGATCCTCTCCTCCCATGTCTAGCTACTGTTGTTAGCTGTACTGCAGGGCTATTTAACTCAAGACCTGGAGGAGTGCTATACTAATGCTTCCATTCTCTACGTCTAATCAAGTAGTGGCCCGAGTGCCAATCAGCGATGTTAAATCACTCTTTCCCAGAGAGTGAAGGGCCTTGCTTTACTGTAATAGTCATACAACCTTGTTAAGAACACTGACAACCACTATACAGCTAGTTGAAACAACAACCACAATCTTACATTAAACCAGAAGCTCCCAACATTTTTTATTTATTTATTCCTTAGTTTACCAGGGGAGTTGACCATCAAGATGGCCACCAGCCCATGTATAGTTTAGTATGCCCAATGGACATATTGAATGACCATTGTAGTAGTCGCTGCTGTACTAACTATGCTGAAGTAATATCACCTGTATACAATGCTCTTCCTACTCAAGGTGACATTGGTTGTATATGGGTGGGTAAACTCTTCTATCCTACTGTTCTATCCTATCATATCCTGTGAGTGGAGGACACTATTTTAAACCTGGAGTTTATGTCTGTGTTTGTAGAAATATGTTTGTTTGTTTGTGTGTTCACACACTTGAGAGTCTGTGTGTGTACATGCATCCCTGCATGTTTGTGTCTGTGTGACTGTGCATGTCTAAGAGGGACATTGACAAAAACAAAGCACTTATGGGTCACAAGAGAGCCGCTTATAAACTGTCCTGTTATCAAAGCCTCTCCTTCAGGGCCCATTCTAATGACTTGGCCACGCACACTAAAGAAGCCCACATGCCACACATACTATGCCAAACCCAACCACAAACAAACAGCGTGTAGAGTCCGTGTAGAATCAGGATACAGAGAGAAAAAGTGTGTGTGTGTGTGTGTGTGTGTGTGTGTGTGTGTGTGTGTGTGTGTGTGTGTGTGTGTGTGTGTGTGTGTGTGTGTGTGTGTGTGTGTATATATATATACACTGCTCAAAACAATAAAGGGAACACTTAAGCAACACAATATAACTCTAAGTTAATCACACTTATGTGAAATCAAACTGTCCACTTAGGAAGCAACACTGATTGACAATAAATTTCACATGATGTTGTGCAAATGGAATATACAACAGGTGGAAATTATAGGCAATTAGCAAGACACCCCCAATAAAGGAGTGGTTCTGCAGGTGGTGACCACAGACCACTTCTCAGTTCCTATGCTTCCTGGCTGATGTTTTGGTCACTATTGAATGCTGGCGGTGCTTTCACTCTAGTGGTAGCATGAGACGGAGTCTACAACCCACACAAGTGGCTCAGGTAGTGCAGCTCATCCAGGATAGCACATCAATGCTGTGGCAAGGTTTGCTGTGTCTGTCAGCGTAGTGTCCAGAGCATGGAGGCGCTACCAGGAGACAGGCCAGTACATCAGGAGACGTGGAGGAGGCCGTAGGAGGGCAACAACCCAGCAGCAGGACCGCTACCTCAGCTTTTGTGCAAGGAGGAGCAGGAGGAGTACTGCCAGAGCCGAGCAAAATGACCTCCAGCAGGCCACAAATGTGCATGTGTCTGCTCAAACGGTCAGAAACAGACTCCATGAGGGTGGTATGAGGGACTGACGTCCACAGGTGGGGGTTGTCTTACAGCCCAACACCGTGCAGGACGTTTGGCAAATTCGCCACTGGCGCCTTGTGCTCTTCACAGATGAAAGCAAGTTCACACTGAGCACATGTGACAGACATGACAGAGTCTGGAGTTGCCGTGGAGAGCGTTCTGCTACCTGCAACATCCTCCATGACTTTGGCGGTGGGTCAGTCATGGTGTGGGGTGGCATTTCTTTGGGGGGCCGCACAGCCCCCCATGTGCTCACCAGAGGTAGCCTGACTGTCATTAGGTACCGAGATGAGATCCTCAGACCCCTTGTGAGACCATATGCTGGTGCGATTGGCCCTGGGTTCCTCCAAATGCAAGACAATGCTAGACCTCATATGGCTGGAGTGTGTCAGCAGTTCCTGCAAGAGGAAGGCATTGATGCTATGGACTGGCCCGCCCGTTCCCCAGACCTGAATCCAATTGAGCACATCTGGGACATCATGTCTCGCTCCATGCACCACAGACTGTCCAGGAGTTAGCGGATTCTTTAGTCCAGGTCTGGGAGGAGATCCCTCAAGAAACCATCCGCCACCTCATCAGGAGCATGCCCAGGCGTTGTAGGGAGGTCATACAGGAACGTGGAGGCCACACACACTACTGAGCCTCATTTGGACTTGTTTTAAGGACATTACATCAAAGTTGGATCACCCTGTAGTGTGGTTTTCCACTTTAATTTTGAGTGTGACTCCAAATCCAGACCTCCATGGGTTGATAAATTTGATTTCCATTGATAATTTTTGTGTGATTTTGTTGTTAGCACATTCAACTATGTAAAGAACAAAGTATTTAATAAGAATATTTCATTCATTCAGATCTAGGATGTGTTCTTTTAGTGTTCCCTTTATTTTTTTGAGCAGTGTATATATATATATATATATTTTGTGGCAAAGAAGGGGGTAGAGTGGTAAATGGCAGATATGTGAGAGCAGAACTAATAAACGGGCTCTGCCCGATCACTAAAATGGCCACCCCTGTCAGAACTACAGATCACAAAATGGCTGACCACCAAAACTACAAGTCCCAGAAGCAAGAGGAACCCTCAGAAGGTGGAGCCAACCCACAGATAAAGGGTCAAGAAAAACCAGGAAGAGAAGAAGGGAGGGCTGGAAGGAACTATGAACAATAGAGAAAGAGACAATAGAGATTGGCTGGATTTACCGTGTATGAGCTGGACTGTTTTGGACTTACCTGTTGGCGTTTGGACCTGGACCTACCGAGAACCCGATTCTTGTACCGAACCCTGCTATCCTTGACCTCGCCTATGGCCTGGGTGAACCAGGACGGAGAAACAAACACACAGGTACTGTCCTGTTCGAAAGAACTCTCATTCTTGGGTGATTTGGTGACAGTTTACCACTTAGTTTGTGACAAACGCTCCTAACCTTGAAGAGGTTTGCCACACGTGGTGGAGGATGCGGGCATGGACTAACCATACCACTGGTTAGGTAGAAGAAAAAGAAAATGTTCAGTTAGCACTCCAAAGGGGAGTCAGGTTTTTTTTTGTGGCTTTGTTTGGTTAGGACAGTTTCTCAGGAAAATGAGTATGGAGGGAGCCATACAGGCCCTGTTACAAGCGGCGGCCGCCCAACAAGAGGCAACTAGAGCTCAACAAATAGCTCATCAGGATGCAATGCGAATGTATCAGGACACGTTACAGGTCCAGCACCGCACCAACCAGGTGGTCAGAGAAGAGCAAGAGAGAAACACCCGGGAGTTAAGAGAAGGCCTAAAGGTTCTAGCAGACCAAATTGGGCTCAATTACCAGCTGCAAACACCCAGAGGAGGGCCAATCATTTTATTAAAAAAATGACAGCGCAGGATGATGTGGAAGCATATCTTACCACCTTCGAAAGGACGGCAGAGAGGGAGAAGTGGCCAAAAGAAGAATGGGCAGGGCTTCTGGCACCATACTTGGCAGGGGACGCTCAAAAAGCGTATTTCGACCTGGAGTTGAAAGATGCACAGGATTACGATAAACTAAAGGGAGAGATCCTGACTAGACTGGGAGTGACCAATACCGTGAGGGCACACCGCTTCCACCAGTGGTCCTACCGACCGGGACAACCCCCACGAACACAGATGTTCGACTTGATTCACCTGGCACGGAAATGGTTGCGACCAGAGACCCGGTCATCTGCCGAGATCGTCGAGACCATCGTACTCAACCAGTTTCAACGAGGTACTTTCCGCCGACCATCTCGTGGGCCTGGTTGAACGGTATTGTATGGCAGGAACAGCTGAGCAGGCACAGGAGGAAAGATTCCCGTTCCCCAGGCATGGGCAAACCAGTGGACAGAGTAAGGCTGTCCCAGCATATAGAGGGGGAAGAGAGCAGCGTGGGGCCATGAGGAAAGAATCAGAATCAGGCCGAGACACTAAGGGAAAATATGGAAACCGGGACTGGGTGTCGAGGGGGTCTCCCCCCCGAACCCATATTATCTGTTACAATTGTAATCAACCAGGACATATTGCAGCCTACTGCCCTATTAAAGAAGAGCCAATGCAATGTAACCTCGGTGAAAATGAAGATGATATACGGTATGCATGTCCTGTTGTAACCACTGTACTTGAAAGATCAAGAAACAAACATATGTGCAGGGTGAAGGTTGAAGGGAAAGAGGTTGAAGCACTGCTGGATTCCGGCAGTATGCTAACCCTGGTCGTTGCAAGCCTAGTGCAGAATCATAAACTGGATACAAGACAGGATATCAGTGTTACATGCATTCATGGGGATACCCGTCTGTACCCCACGGCCTTAGTGAGCATACAAACAGAGGACTGTCTGCTGGATTATGAGGTCGGTGTGGTCCCAAAGATGCCATATGATGTAATATTGGGTAGAGACTTTCCTAACTTTGCGAAGTTAGGCCACAAGAACGGCATGTTTGAGAAGCCAACAACCCTAACCAAGCAGGAAGAAGCATGGGGCCTTCAACCAAAGCCAGGAAAAGAGGTCTCCCAGGGGACAACATCACAAGTGCTAGTAGGGGAGGAGGAGGATGAAGTGGCAAACCTCGCTGTTAACGAACAGCCCGGTACTAGTGGGGCTGGGGTCGGTCTGAATCCAGAAGACGACGATCTAGAACCCGCAGACCTGGCAGGTTCCTTGAATAATTTTGGGACGGCCCAAAACCAGGATCCAACCCTGCAGCAAGCCAGAGCAGATGTGCAGGTCGTAGATGGTACTCCCATAAATGTTGGTATGATGCCTAATAGTTTTCCCCACTTCATCATGAAAAAGGGTTTGGTGTACAGAGTCTCGAACATAGGGGTTGATGTGGTGGAACAGTTGTTGGTTCCCACTCGGTACCGGAGGACAGTACTGGATCTAGCTCATGGGCACATTCTGGGTGGAAACCTTGGTATCGATAAAACCCGAGACCGGATTGTAAGGAGGTTTTACTGGCCAGGAATTCAAGCTGAAGTGGCTCGGCATTGTGGAGAGTGCCCGGAGTGCCAGTTAACAGCTCCCCGACCAGCTGTTAGAAGCCCGTTAGTGCCACTCCACATAATCGAAACACCATTTGAGAGGATAGCGATGGATTTAGTGGGCCCACTACCCAAATCCGCCAGAGGGCACCAATACATTCTGGTCATTCTAGATTATGCCACTCGCTACCCAGAAGCCATTCCCCTTCAGACGATGGCTTCCAAGAATATTGCAAAGGAATTAGTGCTCTTGTTCACCAGGGTAGGGGTTCCAAAGGAGATCCTTACCGACCAGGGGACCCCCTTTATGTCCCAAATTATGGCGGACCTCTGTGGCAGGTGAAACAGTTGAGGACATCGGTTTACCATCCTCAGACGGACGGGCTGGTCGAGAGATTCAACCGGACCCTGAAGTCAATGCTCAGGAAGGTAATCGATAAGGATGGGAAGAACTGGGATTGCATGTTGCCGTATCTGATGTTTGCCATTAGAGAGGTTCCTCAAGCCTCGCTGGGGTTTTCTCCCTTTGAGCTGGTATATGGGAGGCATCCCCGGGGAATCTTAGACATCGCCCGGGAAACCTGGGAGCACCAATCCACCCCGTATATTAGTGTCATAGAGCACGTCACGGCAATGCAAGACAGGATAGCCACAGTCATGCCCATCGTCAGAGAGCACATGAGACAAGCACAGGAGCACCAGCGGCACACTTATAACCGGCAGGCTACCCTGAGGGAATTTCAACCGGGAGATAAGGTGTTAGTGCTGATCCCCACGGTAGAGTGTAAACTACTGGCCACATGGAAAGGACCATATGAAGTACTGGAGAGAATAGGAGAAGTCAATTATCGGATCCGACAGCCAGGTCGACGGCCCCAGGAACAGATTTATCACATAAATCTGTTAAAATCATGGAGAGAGAGAGAGAAACACTAATGGTCACATACCCCACACACACTCAGGAGACAGCCAAAGTAAATATCTCACCCACTCTGTCCCCAGCACAAGTACAGGAAGTAAAGACCCTGATCCAGAAGAACAGAGATGTGTTTTCAGAGGTACCTGGCCGAACTGAGGTAACGGCTCATGGACAAAGTCCTAAAACCGCACAAAGCATATGCCGCAGCTTATTTAGATGACGTGGGGATCTACAGCCCAGATTGGGAATCCAACTTACCCCGGGTACAGGCAGTGTTAGACGCCCTTAGAAAGGCAGGGCTCACGGCAAACCCTGCCAAGTGTTATGTGGGGTTAGAGTAAACAGAGTATCTGGGATACACTGTGGGAAGAGGGTTAATCAAACCCCAACATAAGAAGGTGAAGGCAATTAGAGAATGGCCGAAACCAGTAAATAAGAAGCAGGTTCGAGCCTTCCTAGGGCTGACGGGTTACTACCGGAAGTTCATCCCAAGTTATGCCACAGTGGCCGCCCCACTTACCGACATGACTAGAGCCAGAGGGCCAAACATGGTCAAATGGGATGAAAGGGCCACCAAAGCATTTAGGACATTACAGGAGGCTCTCTGCTGTAATCCAGTGCTGGTGGTACCAGACTGAGAGAGAGTTTATGGTTCAGACGGATGCCTCAGAGGTCGGCTTGGGAGCAGTGCTATCCCAAGAGGTAGAAAGGGTGGAACACCCCATCCTGTTTTTAAGCAGGAAGCTGGAACCACGGGAAACCAACTACTCAGTCGTTGAGAAAGAGGCGCTGGCAGTAAAGTGGGCTCTAGAAAGCCTGAAATACTACCTGCTGGGGTGCCACTTCACCCTCATCAGTGACCATGCCCCACTCACCTGGATGCATAGGGCTAAAGAGAAGAACGCTCGGGTGATGCGGTGGTTTTTGAGTCTCCAACCGTTTCATTTTGACTTGAAACACAGAGAAGGGAAGGAAATGGGAAACGTGGGTTATCCCGCATGCACGCATATTTTGCTGCGGTAGCCCGACCTAGGGGGTCGGATCTAGGGGGAGAGATGTGTGGCAAAGAAGGGGGTCGAGTGGTAAATGGCAGATATGTGAGAGCAGAACTAATAAACGGGCTCTGCCCGATCACTAAAATGGCCACCCCTGTCAGAACTACAGATCACAAAATGGCCGACCACCAAAACTACAAGTCCCAGAAGCAAGGGGAACCCTCAGAAGGTGGAGCCAACCCACAGATAAAGGGTCAAGAAAAACCAGGAAGAGAAGAAGAGAGTGCTGGAAGGATCTATGAACAATAGAGAAAGAGACAATAGAGATTGGCTGGATTTACCGTGTATGAGCTGGACTGTTTTGGACTTACCTGTTGGCGTTTGGACCTGGACCTACCGAGAACCCGATTCGTGTACCGAACCCTGCTATCCTTGACCTCGCCTACGGCCTGGGTGAACCAGGACGGAGAAACAAACACACAGGTACTGTCCTGTTCGAAAGAACTCTCATTCTTGGGTGATTTGGTGACAGTTTACCACTTAGTTTGTGACAAACGCTCCTAACCTTGAAGAGGTTTGCCACAATATAAATATATATATAAATATATAAATATAAATAAATATATATATATATATATATATACACTGCTCAAAAAAATAAAGGGAACACTAAAATAACACATCCTAGATCTGAATGAACTCCATATATATATGTATATATATACACGTATGTATGTATGTATGTATGTATGTATGTATGTATGTATGTATGTATGTATGTATGTATGTATGTATGTATGTATGTATGTATGTGTGTGTTCGAGATTGTGTGAGTGTGTCATGAGCTGAAACCCAGTTTGTAGTATTTGCCCAGAGCTCTGTGTATAATGTTTTATATGTATGAGCCTATTGCTGTCGCAGCACTGCTATGAATATGCTAGGCTTGCCCAGATGGCAGGAAGTAGAGCATTACTAAGATATATTTAGTTATATTTAACTATCCAAGGTGGGGTAAAATTTCCTCTCAAAGTTTGTGTTTGTGTGGCTGTGTGCCCGTACGTGTGTGTCTGTGTGTGCGAGAGAGAGAGAAAGAGATCTTCTCTCACCCCAACTTCCCACTCCGACCACTGTAATCTCTTAGATCCCCATCATTGTCACCATCAACCGTTAAAGGGGCAATCAGCAGTAGAAACAATAACAAAACTGACTTCCCGCCCCTGGGTTGGTAAAAAGCTGAGGTGTGGGGCTGGAGAAATGTAACCTCTCTCAAATTCATAGAGCTATGGATGCAAAGAATGATTATAGCTTTAACCATGTTTTGGGGCTAGATAGTGTTTGTTTACATTTTCTTTGTTTACAAAGGTTGGAGTAAAACAAGTTTATATTTTGGGTTCTGGTGGGGTACAACAGTTGAACTAAGCTCATGAGGCATTTCTAAGTTGTAATCTTCAAGAACCAATGGGTACATATCTTTAATGTATAAGTCCAACACATGGTTGTAGCAACTGTTGATTGCCCCTTTAAAGGTACTTGACACCCACACAACACCCTTCCCCTGTCACACAGCCATAGCTTTACAGTGCAACTTTCACACTGTTATATTCACGTGAGTGGTCTCTACACAGTCTATCCCATATGGACATTAGACACATCTGGTTATGTTTGACAAACATTCAACAACTCGGATTGGACAATAATGGTTGTATTGTATTGATGGATTCTGGGTACTAACTCCTAAACTTGGGATAGGGTTAATTATCAGGTATCCTATTGAAATACTGAGTGCTTAGGTTTAGAGGCTCTACACCAGAAGTTACTGGTTATCTGTAGGAGGAAGGTATATAGAGTGTGCAATTAAGCTTGGAATGTGCAGGGAAAGCAATCACGTGGC
>NC_088218.1:28727776-28795276 GCF_036934945.1 Oncorhynchus masou masou
AACTGCACCTCTTGAATTGAGAGATATATTACAAAGGTAATTGTCAAAGGAACAGCTATATATTATATATATATAATACTGCATTCAAAAAGTATTCAGACCCCTTTCCTTTTTACACTCCTCAGTAAAAGTCACATGACAACCCACTTGGTGTTTGCCAAAAGGCACCTGAAGAACTCTCAGACCATGAGAAACAAGATTCTCTGGTCTGATGAAACCGATATTTAACTTTTTGGCCTGAATGCCAGTGTCAAGTCTTGAGGAAACCTGGCACCTTCCCTACAGGGAAGCATGGGTGGTAACATCATGCTGTGGGGATGTTTTTCAGCAATAGGGAATGGGAGACTAGTCAGGATCGACGGAAAGATGAACGGAGCAATACACAAAGAGACCCTTCCCTTTGGAAGGTTCCTCTTCCAACAACACAACGACCTTAAGCACACAGCCAAGACAACACAGGAGTGGCTTTGGGACAAGTCTCTGAATGTCCTTAAGTGGCCCAGCCAGAGCCCTGACGTGAACCCAATTAAACATCTCTGGAGATATCTGAAAATAGCTGTGCAGTGTCCACTCTCCATCAAACCTGACATAGCTTATGAGGATCTACATAGAAGAATGGGAGATACTCCCGAAATACAGATGTGCCAAGCTTGCAGCGTCAAACCCAAGAAGACTAGAGGCTGTACTCACTGCCAAAGGCATTTCAACAAAGTACTGAGTAAAGGATCTGAATACTTTTGTAAATGTGAAAAATCTAAATGGCGCCAGAAGAAATGAGCAGTTTTACAGGCACCCAACCAATTGTGCTATTATGTGGAGGGGTTTTCGCGTTATTTGTAACTTATTTTGCACATAATGTTTCTGCAACCATATCTTACGGCAAAAAAGAGCTTCTGGATATCAGGACAGGGATCATTCACCAATGTGCAATCATTGGAAAATAAACTAGACGAGGCACGATCATGAATATCCTACCAACGGGACAACAAAAACTGTAATATCCTGTTTATTTATATGGCTGTTTATTTATCACCACAGACAGATGCTGGCACTAAGACCGCACTCAGTCAGCTGTTTAAGGAAATAAGCAAACAGGAAACCACTCACCCAGAGGCGGTGCTCCTCGTGGCCGAAGACTTTAATCCAAATTTCCATCAACATGTTAAATGTGCAACCAGAGGGAAAAAAATTCTCAATCACCTGTACTCCACACACAGAGGCGTACAAAGCTCTCCATCGCCCTCCATTTGGTAAATCCGACCACAACTCGTTCCTCCTGATTACTGTTTACAAGCAAAAACTAAAGCAGAAGCACCAGTGACTCGGTCTATAAAAAGGTGGTCAGATGAAGCAGATGCTAAACTACAGGACTGTTTTGCTATCACAGAATGGAACATGTTCCGGGAATTGAGGAGTACACCACATCAGTCAATGGCTTTATCAATAAGTGCATCAAGAACGCCCCACCCCTCCCCACAGTGACTGTGCGTACTAGAGGTCGACCGATTAATCGGAATGGCCGATTATTTAGGGACGATTTATAAATTTTTATAAAAATTGCGAGAAAAAAAACCCACAATCGTTACACGAATGTACCTAACCATAAACATCAATGCATTTCTTATATCAATGCATTTCCTATATCAATACACAGAAGTATATATTTTTAAACCTGCATATTTAGTTAAAATAAATCCAGGTTAGCAGGCATTATTAAACTAGTAAAATTGTGTCACTTCCCTTGCGTTCATTGCACGCAGAGTCGGGGTATATGCTACAGTTTGGGCCGCCTGGCTTGTTGCGAACTAATTTGCCAGAATTTTACGTAATTATGACATAATATTGAAGGTTGTGCAATGTAACAGCAATATTTATATTTATGGATGCCAACCATTAGATAAAATACGGAACGGTTCCGTATTTCACTGAAAGAATAAACGTTTTGTTTTCGAAATGATTTGATCATATTAATGACCTAAGGCTCGTATTTCTGTGTGTTATCATGTTATAATTAAGTCTATGATTTGATATTTGATAGAGCAGTCTGACTGAGCGGCGGTAGGCAGCAGCAGGCTCGTAAGCATTCATTCAAACAGCACCCCCTAACCACATCGATGCAACAGTAGTAGAGAGAGTAGTAAGTTTTAAGTTCCTCGGCATACACATCACAGACAAACTGAATTGGTCCACTCACACAGACAGCATCGTGAAGAAGGCGCAGCGGCGCCTCTTCAACCTCAGGAGGCTGAAGAAATTTGGCTTGTCACCAAAAGCACTCACAAACTTCTACAGATGCACAATCGAGAGCATCCTGGCGGGCTGTATCACCGCCTGGTACGGCAACTGCTCCGCCCTCAACCGTAAGGCTCTCCAGAGGGTAGTGAGGTCTGCACAACGCATCACCGGGGCAAACTACCTGCCCTCCAGGACACCTACACCACCCGATGTTACAGGAAGGCCATAAAGATCATCAAGGACATCAACCACCCGAGCCACTGCCTGTTCACCCCGCTATCATCCAGAAGGCGAGGTCAGTACAGGTGCATCAAAGCTGGGACCGAGAGACTGAAAAACAGCTTCTATCTCAAGGCCATCAGACTGTTAAACAGCCACCACTAACATTGAGTGGCTGCTGCCAACACACTGACACTGACTCAACTCCAGCCACTTTAATAATGGGAATTGATGGGAAATTATGTAAATATATCACTAGCCACTTTAAACAATGCTACCTTATATAATGTTACTTACCCTACATTATTCTTCTCATATGCATACGTATATACTGTACTCTATATCATCGACTGCATCCTTATGTAATACATGTATCACTAGCAAGTTTAACTATGCCACTTCGTTTACATACTCATCTCATATGTATATACTGTACTCGATACCATCTACTGTATCTTGCCTATGCTGCTCTGTACCATCACTCATTCATATATCCTTATGTACATATTCTTTATCCCCTTACACTTGTGTGTTTAAGACAGTAGTTTAGGAATTGTTAGTTAGATTACTTGTTGGTTATTACTGCATCGTCGGAACTAGAAGCACAAGCATTTCGCTACACTCGCATTAACATATGCTAACCATGTGTATGTGACAAATAAAATTTGATTTGATTTGCCAGCAGCTCTTCGCTGTGCTTCAAGCATTGAGCTGTTTATGACTTCAAGCCTATCAACTCCCGAGATTAGGCTGGTGTAACAGATGTTTAATGGCTAGCTAATTAGCGGGATGCGCACTAATAGTGTTTCAATTGGTGACGTCACTCACTCTGAGACCGTGAAGTAGTTGTTCCCCTTGCTCTGCAAGGGCCGTGGCTTTTGTGGAGCGATGGGTAACAATGCTTTGAGGGTGGCTTGTTGTCGATGTGGTCCTGGTTCGAGCCCAGGTAGGGGCGAGGAGAGGGACGGAAGCTATACTTTTACAATGGCAATACTAAAGTGCCTATAAGAACATCCAATAGTCAATGGTATATGAAATACAAATGGTATAGAGAGATATAGTCCTATAATTCCTATAACTACAACCTAAAACTTCTTACCATAGAATATTGAAAACTCATGTTAAAAGGAACCACCAGCTTTCATATGTTCTCGCGTTCTGAGCAAGGAACTTAAACGTTAGCTTTTTTTACATGGCACATATTGCACTTGTTTTTCTCTCCTCCAACACTTTGTTTTTGCATTATTTAAACCAAATTGAACATATTTCATTATTTTTTTAGGCTAAATTGATATTTATTGATGTATTAAATTAAGTTAAAATAAAAGTGTTCATTAAGTATTGTTGTAATTCTCATTATTACCCAGAAAATGTTTAATGTAATAAAAAAAACGTAATAGCAAATTTAAAAAAATCAATATCGGCTTTTTTGGTCCTCCAATAATCGGTATCGGCGTTGAAAAATCATAATCGGTCGACCTCTAGTACGTACATACCCCAACCAGAAGCCATGGATTACAGGCAACATTCACACTGAGCTAAAGGGTGAGCTGCCGCTTTCAAGGTGCGGCACACTAACCCGGAAGCTGAAAAGAAATCCTGCTATGCCCATCAAACAGGCAAAGCGTCAATACATGGCTAAGATTTAATCAAACTACATCGGCTCCGACGCTTGTCTTACGTGGCAGGGCTTGCAAACTATTACAGACAACAAAGGAAAGCACAGCTGCAAGCTGCCCAGTGACACGAGCCTACCAGATGAGCTAAATCACTTCTATGTTCGCTTCGAGGCGAGCAACCCTGAGGCATGCATGAAAGCATCAGCTGTTCCGGATGACTGTGTGAACACGCTCTCTGCAGCCGAAGTGAGTAAGACCTTTAAACAGGTCAACATACACAAGGCTGCAGGGCCAGACGGATTACCAGGACGTGTGCTCCGGGGATGTGCTGTCCAACTGGCAGGTGTCTTCACTGACATTTTCAACATGTCCCTGAATAAGTCTGTAATACCAACATGTTTCAAGCAGACCACCATAGTCCCTGTGCCCAAGAACACAAAGGCAACCTGCCTAAATGACTACAGACCCATAGGACTCACGTCCATAGCCATGAAGTGCTTTGAAAGGTTGGTAATGGCTCACATCAACACCATTATCCCAGAAACCCTAAACCCACTCCAATTTGCATACTGGCCAAACAGATCCACATATGCACTCTCTATTGCACTCCACACTGCCCTTTCCCACCAGGACAAAAGGAACACTTGTGTGAGAATGCTATTCATTGACTACAGCTCAGCGTTCAACACGATAGTACCCTCAAAGCTCATCACTAAGCTAAGGATCCTGGGACTAAACACCTCCCTCTGCAACTAGATCCTGGACTTCCTGATGGGCCGGCCCCATCTTTCATCGTAACAAAGGAGATGATTGTGGACTACAGGAAAAAGAGGGCCGAGCACACCCCCATTCTCATCGATGGGGCTGTAGTGGAGCAGGTTGAGAGCTTCAAGTTCCTTGGTGTCCGCAATTCAATGGCTCAGACACAAGAGATACGTGGCAGGGTCTACAGTCAATCACGGATTACAAAAAGAAAACCAGCCCCGTCACGGACCAGGATGTCTTGCTCCCAGGCAAACTAAATACCTTTTTTGCCCGCTTTGAGGACAATACAGTGCCATTGACACGGCCCGCAACCAAAACATGCAGACTCTACTTCACTGCAGCCGACGTGAGTAAAACATTTAAAGTGTTAACCCTCGCAAGGCTGCAGGCCCAGACGGCATCCCCAGCTGCGCCCTCAGAGCATGCGCAGACCAGCTGGCTGGTGTGTTTATGGACATATTCAATCAATCCTTATCCCAGTCTGCTGTTCCCACATGCTTCAAGAGGGCCATCATTGTTCCTGTTCCCAAGAAAGCTAAGGTAACTGAGCTAAACGACTACCGCCCCGTAGCACTCACTTCCATCATCATGAAGTGCTTTGAGAGACTAGTCAAGGACCATATCACCTCCACCCTACCTGACACCCTAGACCCACTCCAATTTGCTTATCGCCCAAATAGGTCCACAGACGATGCAATCTCAACCACACTGCACACTGCCCTGACCCATCTGGACAAGAGGAATACCTATGTGAGAATGCTGTTCATCGACTACAGCTCAGCATTTAACACCATAGTACCCTCCAAACTCGTCATCAAGCACGAGACCCTGGGTCTCGACACCGCCCTGTGCAACTGGGTACTGGACTTCCTGATGGGCTACCCCAGGTGGTGAGGGTAAGTAACAACATCTCCACCCCACTGATCCTCAACACTGGGGCCCCACAAGGGTGCATTCTGAGCCCTCTCCTGTACTCCCTGTTCACCCACGACTGCATGGCCATGCACGCCTCCAACGCAATCATCAAGTTTGCGGCTGACACTATAGTGGTAGGCTTGATTACCAACAACGACGAGAAGGCCTACAGGGAGGAGGTGAGGGCCCTCGGAGTGTGGTGTCAGGAAAATAACCTCAACAAAACTAAGGAGATGTTTGTGGACTTCAGGAAACAGCAGAGGGAGCACCCCCCTATCCACATCGATGGGACAGTAGTGGAGAGGGTAGTAAGTTTTAAGTTCCTCTGCGTACACATCACAGACAAACTGAATTGGTCCACCCACACAGACAGCATCGTGAAGAAGGCGCAGCAGCGCCTCTTCAACCTCAGGAGGCTGAAGAAATTTGGCTTGTCACCAAAAGCACTCACAAACTTCTACAGATGCAAAATCGAGAGCATCCTGTCGGGCTGTATCACCGCCTGGTATGCAACTGCTCCACCCACAACCGTAAGGCTCTCCAGAGGGTAGTGAGGTCTGCACAACACATCACAGGGGGCAAACTACCTGCCCTCCAAGACACCTACACCATCCAATGACACAGGAAGGCCATCAAGGACAACAACCACCCGAGCCACTGCCTGTTCACCCCGCTATCCTCCAGAAGGCGAGGTCAGTACAGGTGCATCAAAGTAGGGACCAAGAGACTGAAAAACAGCTTCTATCTCAAGGCCATCAGACTGTAAACAGCCACCACTAACATTGAGTGGCTGCTGCCAACATACTGACTCAACTCCAGGCACTTTAATAATGGGAATTGATGGAAATTTATGTAAAATATATCACTAGCCACTTTAAACAATGCTACCTAATATAATGTTTACATACCCTACATTACTCATCTCATATGTATATGTATATACTGTACTCTATATCATCTACTGCATCTTTATGTAATACATGTATCACTAGCCACTTTAAACTATGCCACTTTGTTTACATACCCTACATATACTTATGTATATACTGATACCATCATATATACTCGATACCATCTACAGCATCTTGCCCATGCCGTTCTGTACCATCACTCATTCATATCTTTATGTACATATTCTTTATCATTTACACTTGTGTGTATAAGGTAGTCATTTTGGAATTGTTAGGTTAGATTACTCGTTGGTTATTACTGCATTGTCGGAACTAGAAGCACAAGCATTTCACTACACTCGCATTAACATCTGCTAACCATGTGTATGTGACAAATAAATTTGATTTGATTTGACATCAACAACCAACTTGAATGGTCCAAACACACCAAGACAGTTGTGAAGAGGGCACGACAAAGCCTATTTCCCCTCAGGAAACTACAAAGATTTGGCATGGGTCCTGAGATCCTCAAAAGGTTCTACAGCTGCAATATCGAGAGTATCCTGACTGGTTGCGTCACTGCCGGTACGGCAATTGCCTGGCCTCTGACCGAAAGGCAATACAGAGGGTAGTGCGTACGCCCAGTACATCACTGGGGCTAAGCTGCATGCCATCCAGGACCTCTACACCAGGCGGTGTCATAGGAAGGCCCTAAAAATTGTCAAAGACCCCAGCCACCCCAGTCATACTGTTCTCTCTACTACCGCATGGCAAGCGGTACCGGGGTGCCAAGTGTAGGACAAAAAGGCTTCTCAACAGTTTTTACCACCAAGACATAAGACTCATGAACAAGTAATCAAATGGCTCCCTGGACTATTTGCATTGTGTGCCCCCCCAACCCCTCTTTTTAAGCTGCTGCTACTCTCTGTTTATCATATATTCATTGTCACTTTAAGTGTACATACTACCTCAATTGGGCTGACCAACCAGTGATCCCGCACATTGGCTAACCGGGCTATCTGCGTTGTGTCCCAACCACCACCCGCCAACCCCTTTTACGCTACTGCTACTCTCTGTTCATCATATATGCATAGTCACTTTAACCATATCTACATGTTCATACTACCTCAATCAGCCTGACTAACCGGTGTCTGTATGTAGCCTTGCTTCTTTTATAGCCTGTCTTTTTACTGTTTTACTCTTTTTACTGTTGTTTTATTTCTTGACCCATTGTTCACTTAATACCTTTTTTGCACTATTGGTTAGAGCCTGTAAGTAAGCATTTCACTGTAAGATCTACACCTGTTGTATTTGGCGCACGTGACAAATAAACTTTGATTTGATATGATTTTATTCCGTTCTTTATTTTTTATAAATGTGCAAACATTTCTGAAAACCTGTTTCTGCTTTGTCATTATGGGATATTGTGTATAGATTGATGAGGGAAAACAGCAATTTCTTACATTTTAGAATAAAGGCTGTAACGTAATAAAATGTGGAAAAGTCAAGGGGGTCTGAATACTTTCCGAATGCACTCTATATTTAAGCAGTAAGGCACAAGTGGGTGTGGTATATGGTCAATATAACACGGCTAAGGGCTGTTCTTATGCACAATGTATCGCGGAGTGCCTGGACACAATCCTTAGCTGTGGTATGTTGGCCATATATCACAAACCCCAGAAGTGCCTTATTGCGATGATAAACTGGTTACCAACATAGTTAGAGGAGTAAAAATAATTGTTTTGTCATACCCGTGGTATCAGCATCCAGGGCTGGAACCGCACAGTTTATAAATACACACTATATAGAAATCAAAAAGTTTTACCTGCATGTGACTCCAAAGGAGGATTTGATAAAGTGATGCTCCTTTCACTGCCTTTGTCAATTCCAAGCTTCTCCCATCTCTAAATGTACAATTTGCCAACTGATAATATTGTCACTCATCAGTCTGTGAATAGATTTTTGTCTTTAGTTTTGGCTAACTCTTATTATGTGTGAAATTATTTTCGGTATAGTTTCGATGGTCAGCTGCGCAGGCTGACTGGCATCGTTTGCATCCCCTTGCTCATCAACTAGGAGAGAGTCATGGATATATTTTGCATTATTCTAAAGGCCTAAGGCAACACGTAGCATGTTTCCATTTACAATACATTTGATAAGTAATATAATTATAGTAAATAAAACAGTCCTGAAAATATTTATTTTTTAAAATGTGAAAGAGAGAATGATTTCAACCCGCAAGGCGCTCTGTCAATGTATTTGCTATAAACATGAGCGCCAATGCTGATAAATAGGCATAACAAACTTATCATTACACTATTATTTTCTAAATTAAATCAACCTCTTCACCCTTCAATAGTGAAGTAACGTGCACAATAATCACCCATTCATCATTCATTCAGTAAGGAGAGAGAGAGACACATTAGCGCCTGGCTGGGTACCAACGTCCTACAGCACATTGTCTTGTCTGGTTAAGTTTTGAATAGGTACACTATATGACCATAAGTATGCTCGTCGAACATCTCATTCCAAAATCATGGGCAGTAATAGTTGGACCGCCTTTGCTGCTATAACAGCCTCCACTCTTCTGGGAAGGCTTTCCACTAGATGTTGGAACATTGCTACGAGGACTTGCTTTCCACTTCACAATAACAGCACTTCCAGTTGACCGGGGCAACTCTAGCAGGGCAGAAATTTGACAAACTGACTTGTTGGAAAGGCGGCATCCTATGATCGTGCCACGTCGAAAGTCACTGAGCTCTTTAGTGATGCCAATCTACTAGCAAATGTTTGTTTATGGAGATGGCATGGCTGTCTGCTCGATTTTATACACCTGTCAGCAATGGGTACGGCTGAAATGGCCAAATTCAGTAATTTGAAGGAGTTCCCACATACACGATATATATATACAAGTCTGAAAAGAACTGAAGAAAAGGCTCTAAACAGTAGGAATCGTCCGCTAGGAATCAACTCCTAAGATTCAGTATTTTTGGAACGGAGGAGGCTGATTAGTTGCCAAACTTCCAAGAACACAAACACTCGGATCCTTCATAGTGAGCAAGGGAAGGACAAAGCGAGAGGGGAGGGGCACAGTATAGGCAGGACACTAGGCATATCTGCAATCAAAAGCTGAATCTCGCAATGGAATGCTGTATTTCATCATTTTCTTGCCTTGAAATGTCTCACAAATTCAATAAAGCAGGGCCCATCACCAATGAATAGGCTAGGATATTCTACACACAAAAGATCAAAGACTGAACACACACTCACGTCACAAGCAATGAGAAAGTACAGGCGAGCCAACTGCATTGTGATAAAAAATTTGGTGGGAACCCCCCTCCCCCCAGAAAAAAAGAAAATCTGTTACAGATTTTTCTTAAAATTAAGGATCCCAACGTTCACACCCCTAATTGGACCATAACATAATGTAAACGGAAAAATACACTCACAAAGGAGATCCCAGCGGCCCGCAGGGACACCAGTGTTTGATTTTTCAGGACAACCAATTTACAATTGCATAACAAAAAAAAACGTAACCAGATAAATCTAGGTTCATAAATAACAGAAAAGATATTTATAGTTTTAAACTACACACAACTGCATTTATCACATGTATTTCACTTGGGTATAGCAACAATTACAGAGAACTTCAGGGTCACCATGCAAACCCTTAAGTCAAAGCCAGCTTTCTGAAGTGAACACACCATCGATCACCACATTCTTTTGGAGAGATTGGAAACCCACACTGGTCTACACGGACAAGATCTGGCCTGGTTTAGATCTTATCTGTCGGAAAGATATCAGTTTGTCTCTATGGATGGTTTGTCCTCTGACAAATTAACTGTAAATTTCGGTCTTCCTCAAGGCTCCGTTTTAGGACCACTATTGTTTTCACTATATATTTTACCTCTTGGTGATGTCATTCAGAAACATAATATTAACCTTCACTGCTATGTGGATGACTCACAGCTGTACATTTCGATTAAACATGGTGAAGCCCCAAAATTGCCGACAACCCTTCAACGTTGTCGGCGCCGACAGAGATGGCCGCCTCGCTTCGCGTTCCTAGGAAACTATGCAGTTTTTTGTTTTTTTTTTACGTGTTATTTCTTACATTAGTACCCCAGGTCATCTTAGGTTTCATTACATACAGTCGAGAAGAACTACTGTATATAAGATCAGCGTCAACTCACCATCAGTACGACCAAGAATATGTTTTTCGCGACGCAGATCCTGTGTTCTGCCTTACAAACAGGACAACGGAATGGATCGCATGCAGAGACCCAAAAAAACAACTCCGAAAAAGAGGGAAACGAGGCGGTCTTCTGGTCAGACTACGGAGACGGGCACATCGTGCCCCACTTCCTAGCATTCTTCTTGCCAATGTCCAGTCTCTTGACAACAAGGTTGATGAAATCCGAGCAAGGGTAGCATTCCAGAGGGACATCAGAGACTGTAACGTTCTGTGCTTCACGGAAACATGGCTCACTGGAGAGACGCTATCCGAAGCGGTGCAGCCAATGGGTTTCTCCACGCATCGCGCAGACAGAAACAAACACCTTTCTGGTAAGAAGAGGGGTGGGGGTGTATGCCTTATGGCTAACGAGGCATGGTGCGATGAAAGAAACATACAGGAACTCAAATCCTTCTGTTCACCAGATTTAGAATTCCTTACAATCAAATGTAGACCGCATTATCTACCAAGAGAATTCTCTTCGATTATAATCACAGCCGTATATATACCCCCCCAAGCAGACACATCGATGGCTCTGAACGAACTTTATTTAACTCTTTGCAAACTGGAAACCATTTATCCGGAGGCTGCACTCATTGTTGCTGGGGATTTTAACAAGGCTAATCTGAAAACAATACTCCCTAAATTTTATCAGCATATCGATTGCGCAACCAGGGGTGGAAAAACCTTGGATCACTGTTACTCTAACTTCCGCGACGCATAAGGCCCTGCCCCGCCCCCCTTTCGGAAAAGCTGACCACGACTCCATTTCGCTGATACCTGCCTACAGACAAAAATTTAAAAAAGAAGCTCCCACGCTGAGGTCTGTCCAACGCTGGTCCGACCAAGCTGACTCCACACTCCAAGACTGCTTCCATCACGTGGACGGGACATGTTTCGTATTGCGTCAGATAACAACATTGACGAATACGCTGATTCGGTGTGCGAGTTCATTAGAACGTGCGTTGAAGATGTCGTTCCCATAGCAACGATTAAAACATTCCCTAACCAGAAACCGTGGATTGATGGCAGCATTCGCGTGAAACTGAAAGCGCGAACCACTGCTTTCAATCAGGGCAAGGTGTCTGGTAACATGACTGAATACAAACAGTGCAGCTATTCCCTCCGTAAGGCTATCAAACAAGCTAAGAGTCAGTACAGAGACAAAGTAGAATCTCAATTCAACGGCTCAGACACAAGAGGCATGTGGCAGGGTCTACAGTCAATCACGGACTACAGGAAGAAATCCAGCCCAGTCACGGACCAGGATGTCTTGCTCCCAGGCAGACTAAATAACTTTTTTGCCCGCTTTGAGGACAATACAGTGCCACTGACACGGCCTGCAACGGAAACATGCGGTCTCTCCTTAACTGCAGCCGAGGTGAGTAAAACATTTAAACGTGTTAACCCCCGCAAGGCTGCAGGCCCAGACAGCATCCCCAGCCGCGCCCTCAGAGCATGCGCAGACCAGCTGGCTGGTGTGTTTACGGACATATTCAATCAATCCCTATACCAGTCTGCTGTTCCCACATTCTTCAAGAGGGCCACCATTGTTCCTGTTCCCAAGAACGACTACCGCCCCGTAGCACTCACTTCCGTCATCATGAAGTGCTTTGAGAGACTAGTCAAGGACCATATCACCTCCACCCTACCTGACACGCTAGACCCACTCCAATTTGCTTACCGCCCAAATAGGTCCACAGACGATGCAATCTCAACCACACTGCACACTGGACAAGAGGAATACCTATGTGAGAATGTGGAAATTAACCTCACACTCAACGTCAACAAAACTTAAGGAGATGATTGTGGACTTCAGGAAACAGCAGAGGGAACACCCTCCTATCCACATCGATGGAACAGTAGTGGAGAGAGTAGCAAGTTTTAAGTTCCTCGGCATACACATCACAGACAAACTGAATTGGTCCACTCACACAGACAGCATCGTGAAGAAGGCGCAGCAGCGCCTCTTCAACCTCAGGAGGCTGAAGAAATTCGGCTTGTCACCAAAAGCACTCACAAACTTCTACAGATGCACAATAGAGAGCATCCTGGCGGGCTGTATCACCGCCTGGTACGGCAACTGCTCCGCCCTCAACCGTAAGGCTCTCCAGAGGGTAGTGAGGACTGCACAACGCATCACCGGGGCAAACTACCTGCCCTCCAGGACACCTACACCACCCGATGTTACAGGAAGGCCATAAAGATCATCAAAGACATCAACCACCCGAGCCACTGCCTGTTCACCCCGCTATCATCCAGAAGGCGAGGTCAGTACAGGTGCATCAAAGCTGGGACCGAGAGACTGAAAAACAGCTTCTATCTCAAGGCCATCAGACTGTTAAACAGCCACCACTAACATTGAGTGGCTGCTGCCAACACACTGACACTGACTCAACTCCAGCCACTTTAATAATGGGAATTGATGGGAAATGATGTAAATATATCACTAGCCACTTTAAACAATGCTACCTTATATAATGTTACTTACCCTACATTATTCTTCTCATATGCATACGTATATACTGTACTCTATATCATCGACTGCATCCTTATGAAATACATGTATCACTAGCCACTTTAACTATGCCACTTTGTTTACATACTCATCTCATATGTATATACTGTACTCGATACCATCTACTGTATCTTGCCTATGCTGCTCTGTACCATCACTCATTCATATATCCTTATGTACATATTCTTTATCCCCTTACACTGTGTATAAGACAGTAGTTTAGGATTTGTTAGTTGATTACTTGTTGGTTATTACTGCATTGTCGGAACTAGAAGCACAAGCATTTGGCTACACTCGCATTAACATCTGCTAACCATGTGTATGTGACAAATAAAATTTGATTTGATTTGATTTGATATTGTCCTTCCTGGAAGCCTGTGTTTCAGACAAAAAGAAGTGGATGGCGGCAAATGTTCTACTTCTAAACTCAGACAAAACAGAGATGCTAGCTAGTTCTAGGTCCCAAGAAACAAAGAGATCTTCTGTTAAATCTGTCAATTAATCTTAATGGCTTACTGGTACTCTTCCATGCCATCCCTAGGAGGGGTGCGTCACTTGAGTGGGTTGAGTTACTGACGTGGTCTTCTTGTCCGGGTTGGCACCCCCCATTGGGTTGTGCCGTGGGGGAGATCTTCATGGGCTATTCTCGGCCTTGTCTCAGGATGGTAAGATGGTGGTTGAAGATATCCCTCTAGTGGTGTGGTGGCTGTGCTTTGCAAAGTGGGTGAGGTTATATCCTGCCTGTTTGACCCTGTCCGGGGGTATCGTCGGATGGGACCACAGTGTCTCCCGACCCCTCCTGTCTCAGCTTCCAGTATTTATGCTGCAATAGTTTGTGTCGGGGGCTAGGGTCAGTCTGTTATATCTGGAGAATTTCTCCTGTCTATCCGGTGTCCTGTGTGAATTTAAGTATGATCTCTCTGTTTTTCTCTCTCTCTCTCTCTCTCTCTCTCTCTCTCTCTCTCTCTCTCATAGGACCTGAGCCATGCCTCAGGACTACCTGGCCTGATGACTCCTTGCTGTCCCCAGTCCACCTGGATGTGCTGTTGCTCCTGTTTCAACTGTTCTGCCTGCGGCTATGGAACCCTGACCTGTTCACCAGACGTGCTACCTGTCCCAGACCTGCTGTTTTCAACTCTCTAGATACAGCAGAAGCGGTAGAGATAATCTGAATGATCGGCTGTGAAAAGCCAACTGACATTTACTCCTGAGGTGCTGACCTGTTGCACCCTCTACAACCACTGTGATTATTATTATTTGACACTGCTGGTCGTCTATGAACATTTGAACATCTTGGCCATGTTCTATTATAATCTCAAACATGCACAGTCAGAAGAGTACTGGCCACCCCTCATAGCCTGGTTCCTCTCTAAGTTTCTTCCTAGGTTCTGGCCTTTCATGGGAGTTTTTCCTAGCCACCATGCTTCAACACCTGCATTGCTTGCTGTTTGGGGTTTTAGGCTGGGTTTCTGTACAGCACTTTGTGACATCAGCTGATGTAAGAAGGGCTTTATAAATACATTTGATTGATACATATTTATGGGTACATCTAAGTTAATTTATATCCTTGATGCTATACGCATATGCTAATGAAGGTTCCTGAGAGCGCAGAGATTCCCGGTTTCTCTTGCAACCACATGCAGGTGTTTAAAATCTGCTGAATGTGAATGTGTGCTCTTGAACAGGCAAAGGTTGGCCGCGTGTTTAACATCCACAGCAGTGGTCCATTCACACGCACACACCTATGCATAAAGGAACACACAATGTTTGATAAACACAGACACACACATGCTTGAACAGAGAAAGAGAGAGGATGCCAACATCAGAATAAAGGTTTCTATGTAAATGAAGACCTGCTTTGCTACAGCAGGTTCTACAATCAGCAAGTCACTCTGATTTGGTTAACAGCTGATCAGATATTCAAATGAACTCTGTCTGTTCCCAATCAGTGCCAAGCAAGGGTGACAGAGCGGGGCATAAGATTATTGTGAGAACAGGGAGGTCTCATTTTCAGAGGATCAGTTGTCACTCACTGGAGTCCAAGGCAAAAGGAAAGAAAGAACCTTATGTTTTGCGTCTTCTATTTAAATCTCAGAAAGTAGACCTATATTCAGACATCATGGAGTGCCGAACCAATTATCTAAACATACACTTAATTTAAAACAACTGTACTATGGAAAGGAATAAACTGGAAGATGGACAGTACCACGTATAATACAATATGAAAATTATTAGATATACACTGACTATATCTGAGTGCCCCTTTGCCCTCAGAACAGCCTGAATTTGTCTGGGCATTTCCAAAACATTCAACAGGGATCCTGGCCCATGTTGACTCCAATACTTCCCACAGATGTGTCAAGTTGGCTGAATGTCCTTTGAGCGGTGGACCATTCTTGAAACACACGGGAAACTGAGCATGAAAAACCCAACAGGGTTGCTGTTCTTGACACAAACCGGTGTGCCTGTCACACATACTACCATACCCTGTTCAAAGGCACTTAAAACTTTGGCTTGCCCATTTACTCTCTGAATGGCATACATACACAATCCATGTCTCAATTGTCTCAAGGCTTAGAAATCCTTCTTTAATCTGTCTGCTCCCCTTCCTCTACACTGATTGAAGTGGATTTAACAAGTGACATCAATAAGGTTCATAGCGTTCACCTAAATTCACCTGGTCAGTTTATGTCATTGAAAGAGCAGGTGTTCTTAATGTTTTGTATCCTCAGAGCACAGTACCAAGCAAGTACAATAAAAAAAAGATTACTTCCTCACGGTTTCAGTATTCTGGAATACAGTGCCTACACATAACAAGTCTGTCTAGCAAAAAGGGCCATCAATAGTATTATTTTTTATATTTCCAATGATTTCCTCGCTGTCTCAACTTTCTTTGTCTGGCCTTCATCAGAGACTGAGCACGCAGACACAACTTGAGCTGCGTCATCATTTGTTCGCTTTCCAAAGGTGCTTTTGAGAAGATAATCAACAGGGGGAAAACAAAGAGTGTTTGTTGTGTTAAAGTAGTTAATTGCTATTGTCATGCCACCACCGCCACCATTTGCAATCACAAAATGTTGCTAAACCTAGTTAAAGGTCAGACAAAATTAGGAACGCATATAAAATATTTAGAGAAATACTGAAAATGCAAACAAACAATAACAGATCAACAATGTGCAGGGTTATAATTTGAACTTTGTAGTGTTTTTATAAAGCCTCCTAGTCCCCTCAAAAGTCCTCAAAGGCTTGAAATGTTTGTCGGTATAACAACGGGAGATTGATTAAAATCCTAGTTTATTTTTTGATTATGATTATGCTGATGATGATAATGAGATGTATGAGGGCATATTTCATATTAGCGGCCACTTCTGTTTTTTTGTTGTTGTTTATGAATGAATATTTCCTACGACTTGTGAAGGACACTTTTGTGTTCATCTTCTCTGGCCAGGTGGGAGGGAGGAAGAGGGAAAACTACACACACACACACACAACATCCACACAACAACAAGAGGGATCGCTCTGTTCCTTTACGATATGACGATATTAATAATATTTTTTTTTATAGGTTTTATTTAAAGTCGGCATCGGAGTGTTATAGCGAGATACCCAGTCATTGCCGGCGGTAGTGACGTTTATTACATCTGTTTAAAGTGGCATTCGATAAAATAAAACAGCTTTTTACATTGTTCCTCTGACGCACACATCAGCACAGAGTGCTAGATGAACATTGTGAAAGTTAAGAGCTCGGGAAATCACTGAGGCTTATAATTAAACGTTCAAACAGGATATTTAATATTTATGAACTCTCAACTCGTGTCATCCTTCTCTCTGTTTCCCTCTCCATCATCTACCCTCCTCTCTTCTACCTTCATCTCGCTCTTGCTTCTCTTATTGCTCACCCCTCCTCTCCTGCCCTTCATTTCTTACTCTACCTCACCCCCACTCTCTTTATCAAAACAGTCTCCATATTAGCTATTTCTTCCCAATCTCTGTCCCTGACTAGTTTCTCCTTATTTCTTCATTGAACTCAACATGATCGAAAAAGATTAGCCCACTAGAGGCAACGTGGGGGATGTCATGACCCCAAACTATGTATGGGCAACCTCTCCCAAAGGGACAATGATTATTGGAAAAGGTGTGTGTGTGTGTGTTCTTATGTGTGCATTTGTATATGTGTATGCGTGCACGCTTACAAGCCTACATGCATGAGCGTGTGCGCTTACATTACATGCATATGACTGTGTGTTACACATTACACAACTCCCATTTGGTGTGTTACACATTACACAACTCCCATTTGGGCATAACGGAAGTTACACAGATCAGCAATAACAATTATCCATGAATTACTTCCGCTGAGTCTCGGATAGCTTCTCAAATGGCACCCTATTCCTTTTTTAGTGCCCTACTTTTGACCAGGGTCATTATGGTTCTGGGTGGAAGTAGTGCCCTTTATAGGAAATATAGTGCTATTTAAAACACAAATACAGTTTGTAAGAAGAAGCAGAGAAGCAGCCATAACTATGATAAAACAGCCTAATCTCAGCTGCGTTTGATCTTGATTAAACGTTTATCAAATTAGTGTCGTTAAATTAAGCTCGATGGTAAATCTCCTAGCGACATTATGTCTAGTGAAAAGTCCAATTCCACACTATAATCAGCATCAAATAGAGCAAGACGATTATTTGAATCCAACATTCCTTCAAATACTAGCCTAGCACACATTCTAAATGGGGGTTCAGGACCTGTATTCATAAAGAGTGCGAGGATCTATGATAAGGTCCACCCTCTGCATTCATTATAATTTAAAATTCAAAACTGATCTTAGATCAGTAATCAACTGTGATATGCTTTACGAATATGGGCAACAGAACAAAGTCACACCCTTTAAAAACGTGTTATGGCTGGGGGCATTATTGAGTAACTTGGATGAATAAGGTGCCCAAAGTAAACTGTCTGCTACTCAGGCCCAGTTGCTAATATATGCATATTATTAGTAGGTTTGAAAGGAAAACACTATGAAGTTTCTAAAACTGTTTGAATGATGTCTGTGGGTATAACAGAACTCATATGGTAGGCAAAAAAACTGAGAAAAAATCAAACCAGGGAGTGGGAAATCTGAGGTTGGTAGTTTTTCAACTCTTTGCCAATCGAATACACAGCAGTGTCTATGGGGACAAATTGCACTTCCTAAGGCTTCTACTCGATGTCAGTCTTTAGAACTTTGTTTGATGCTTCTACTGTGAAGAGGGGGCGAATGAGAGGGGAATGAGTCAGAGGTCTGCCAGAGAGCCAGAGCTGGCCACAAGCGTTCACGTGAGAGTTAGCTTGAGTTCCATTGCATTTCTACAGAAAAAGGAATTCTCAGGTTGGAACATTATTGAAGATTTATGTTAAAAACATCCTAAAGATTGATTCTATACATCATTTGACATGTTTCTACGGACTGTAACATAACTTTTTGACTTTTCGTCTAGTGATCGCGCATCATGAATTTGGAATACTGAGTTAAACGCGTGAACAAAAAGGAGTTATTTTGACATAAATTATGGACATTATCGAACAAAACAAACATTTATTGTGGAACTGGGATTCCTGGTAGTGCACTCTGATGAAGATCATCAAAGGTAAGTGAATATTTATAATGCTATTTCTGACTTTTGTTGACTACACAATATGGCGGATATCGGTTTGGATTGTTTTGGTCTCTGAGCGTGGTACTCAGATTATAGCATGGTGTGCTTTTTCAGGTAAAACTTTTTTGAAATTGCATTAAGGAGATTGATTCCACGCATAAATCTTTCAATGTTTATTATGAGTATTTCTGTAAATTGATGTGGCTCTCTGCAAAATCACCGGATGTTTTGGAACTACTGAACCGAATGTGCCAATGTATACTGAGATTTCTTGATATAAATATGATCTTTATCAAACAAAACATACATGTATTCTGATGAAGCGTCATCTGATGAAGATCCTCAATGGTTAGTGATTAATTTATCTCTATTTCAGCTTTTTGTGACTCCTCTCTTTGGCTGGAAAAATGGCTGTGTTTTTCTGTGACTTGGCTCTGACCTAACATAATCGTTTGGTTTGCTTTCGTCGTAAAGCCTTTTTGAAATGGACACTGTGGTGGGATTAACAAGAAGTGTATCTTTAAAATGGTGTGAAATACTTGTATGTTTGAGGAATTTTAATTATGGGATTCCTGTTGTTTTGAATTTGACGCCCTGCACTGTCACTGGATGTTGTCATATCGATCCCATTAGCGGGATCTCAGCCCAGAGGTTGTTAACAACCTAGGCTAGAATCGGAACTAGAGCCCTTTGAGTACATTTATATGAAAAATAACACACAACAGCAGCCCTGCCACTGGGTTTTTAATGTACAGTGGGGCAAACAAGTATTTAGTCAGCCACCAATTGTACAAGTTCTCCCACTTAAAAAGATGAGAGAGGCCTGTAATTTTGATCATAGGTACACTTCAACTATGACAGACAAAATGAGAAAGAAAATCACATTGTAGGATTTTTAATGAATTTATTTGCAAATTATGGTGGAAAATAAGTATTTGGTCAATAACAAAAGTTTATCTCAATACTTTGTTATATACCCTTTGTTGGCAATGACAGAGGTCAAACGTTTTCTGTAAGTCTTCACAAGGTTTTCACACACTGTTGCTGGTATTTTGGCCCATTCCTCCATGCAGGTCTCCTCTTAAGCAGTGATGTTTTGGGGCTGTTGCTGGGCAACATGGACTTTCAACTCCCTCCAAAGATTTTCTATGGGGTTGAGATCTGGAGACTGGCTAGGCCACTCCAGGACTTTGAAATGCTTCTTACGAAGCCACTCCTTTGTTGCCCAGGCAGTGTGTTTGGGATCATTGTCATGATGAAAGACCCAGCCACATTTCATCTTCAATGCCCTTGCTGATGGAAGGAGGTTTTCACTCAAAATCTCACGATACATGGCCCCATTCATTCTTTCCTTTACACGGATTAGTCGTCCTGGTCCCTTTGCAGAAAACAGCCCCAAAGCATGATGTTTCCACCCCCATGCTTCACAGTAGGTATGGTGTTCTTTGGATGCAACTCAGCATTCTTTGTCCTCCAAACACGACGAGTTTAGTTTTACCAAAAAGTTATATTTTGGTTTCATCTGACCATTTGACTTTCTCCCAATCTTCATCTGGATCATCCAAATGCTCTCCAGCAAACTTCAGACGGGCCTGGACATGTACTGGCTTAAGCAGGGGGACACGTCTGGCACTGCAGGATTTGAGTCCCTGGCGGCGCAGTGTGTTACTGATGGTAGGCTTTGTTACTTTGGTGTCAGCTCTCTGCAGGTCATTCACTAGGTTCTGGGATTTTTGCTCACTGTTCTTGTGATCATTTTGACCCCACGGGTTGAGAGCCCCAGATCGAGGGAGATTATCAGTGGTCTTGTATGTCTTCCATTTCCTAATAATTGCTCCCACAGTTGATTTCTTCAAACCAAGATGCTTACCTATTGCAGATCCAGTCTTCCCATCCTGGTGCAGGTCTACAATTTTGTTTCTGGTGTCCTTTGACAGCTCTTTGGTCTAGGCCATAGTGGAGTTTGGAGTGTGACTGTTTGAGGTTGTGGACAGGTGTCTTTTATACTGATAACAAGTTCAAACAGGTGCCATTAATACAGGTAACGAGTGGAGGACAGAGGAGCCTCTTAAAGAAGAAGTTACAGGTCTGTGAGAGCCAGAAATCTTGCTTGTTTGTAGGTGACCAAATAATATTTGCAAAGAAATTCATTAAAAATCCTACAATGTGATTTTCTGATTGTTTTTCTCATTTTGTCTGTCATAGTGGAAGTGTACCTATGATGAAAATTACAGGCCTCTCTCATATTTTTAAGTGGGAGAACTTGCACAATTGGTGGCTGACTAAATACTTTTTTGCCCCACTGTATGTATGGTGTATATATGATCAATTTAAATGATCAAAACAGTAGTAAATAGCACATATTGGGTCTTAAGGGGAACGACAGAAACTAGAGAACAGAAAACAGAAAGTCTCTGACTTTATTACATCATAGTGTTAAATCACTCTATGGAGATAGAGGATATATCATTGCTGTATTTCCCACAGTGGGGAGATGTTGCTGTATGAGCCTATTGAGAACCGAGGCACGCCTGCTCTGTAGAGCATGTCTTTGAAACACAGTCACACACACACACATACAGAGACTCAGAGACACAGGCTCGCACGTGCAAACACATGCACAAACACAGAGAAACACGCTCCTACACACACAAAAAAACATTTCAGACTCAGACACACAGTTCACTTCTCATTTGACATTCCCACAACACTGATTCCCCTCCCTACAGTCTTCATGATTTCCATCTATAGTCTAGAGAGAGCAATCCCCAGAGATGAGCTTCTGGTCCTCTTAGAGTGAGAGATGTGTTTACAGGAATGCTTAAAGGCCCAGTGCAGTCAAAAACCACATTTTCGTGTGTTTTAAATATTTTTCCACAATATGAGGTTGGAATAATACAGGTAAAATTATGATAATGCCCTTTTAGTGTAAGAGCTGTTTGAAAAAAAGTCTGTTTTGGTGGGATGCAGTAAATTAGACCGATAAGAAAGTTCCAAACCTCATTGCCAATAACAACTAGATTTTAGATTTCCGTTCCCCACTACCAGACAATCCTGGCAACAAAAAATAAATAAAAATAAATCACAGAAAGGTGCTTAATTGTTAACCAGAAACAATTTCATATTGAGATTTTAAAAAACGGCTACTTTTGTCCATTAAGTGACACATACTATATGTACTTATACACTCCCTAAAGTAGGTTTGTTGTTGCAAAGCCTGGCTTGTATTTTCATTCATGCCCTCTCTGAAGCTCTCTCGCTTGCTTCCTCTGTCTCCCTATCTGTCTTGCGCTCATTTACACACCCTCTCATTCTCTATATTTATAGATCTCTCTCTCTCTCCTTATCTAAAACACCCACCTGCAAATATGTCCCTACTAATCAATCACATCAACATCCCTATTAAAATGTGAACAACCTACTTACAATGGGAGACACGGGATCCATTGCTAAAATAGCCAGCAGCACATACGAGGCTAGTTATCCTTGCTAACTGTACTCAGCACCAGGGCCATCACTAGAGTGGCACTAGTGCTGGACAGCTCCCCCCAGCTCCCTCTTAGCTCTCCCAGAGTGGTGAGAGGTAGCTGGGGATGCGTATCTACTGTAATCACACACCAGGGGCAGGGCGAGGGACAGGACCCGGCCAGAGAGTATGACAGAAAAAGAGAGAGTGAATGCAGTGACAGAAAGCTAGAGGCAAAAGCACACAGAAACACACACACAGAGAAAGGAGGGACAGAAATTTGGGACACTATTATTGGAGACACCTGTGAGTAAGAATGACTTGGGAGTGTGTGTGCTGGCCTGGTGACCGCATTATGGTAGCCATTTGCTGTAATATCCAAGTGGTTGGGAAACGACTGCAGTTTGACAGCTTTAAGATAGCATGTCTTAATGCTATCTTAACTCTACACTGATCTCTATGGCTGGTGTGTTTACGGATATATTCAATATCTCCCTATCCCAGTCTGCTGAACCCCACATGCTTCAAGATGGCCACCATTGTTCCTGTACAGAAGAAGGCAAAGGTAACTGTACTTAATGACTATCACCCCGTAGCACTCACCTCAGTCATCATGAAGTGCTTGAGAGACTAATCAAGGATCATTTCACCTCGACCTTACCTGCCACCCTAGACCCACTTCAATTTGCTTACCGCCCCAATAGAACCACAGACGATGCAATCACCATCACTGTACACACTGCCCTATCCCATCTGGACAAGAGAAACACCTATGTAAGAATGCTGTTCATTGACTATAGCTCAGCATTCAACACCATAGTACCCTCCAAGCTTATCATTAAGCTCGAGGCCCTGGGTCCTGGACTTCCTGACGGGCCGCCCCCAGGTGGTGAAGGTAAGAAACAATACCTCCACTCCACGCTGATCCTCAACACGGGGGCCCCACAAGGGTGTGTGCTCAGCCCTCTCCTGTACTCCCTGCAGACAACACAACAGTAGTAGGGTTGATTACCAAGAATGACGAGACAACCTACAGGGAGGTGAGGGCTCTGGGAGTGTGGTGCCTGGAAAATAACATCTCACTCAACATCAAAAAACCAAGAAGATGATTGTGGACTTCATGAAACAGCAGAGGGTCCACCCCCATATCTACATTGACGGGCCCGCAGTGGAAAAGGTAGAATGCTTCAAGTTCCTTGGCGTACACATCACTGACAAACTGAAATGGACCACCCACACAGACAGTGTGGTGAAGAACGCAACAGTGACTCTCCACCCTCGAAAGCTAATGAAATTTGGCTTATCACCTAAAACCCTTATAAACTTTTACAGATGCACACTTGAAAGCATCCTGTCGGGCTCTATCACCACCTGGTATGGCAACTGCACCACCCAGAACCGCAAGGCTCTCTAGAGGGTGGTGCGGTCTGCCCAATGCATCACCAGGGGCAAACCCACCACCCTCCATCACCCGATGTCACAGGAAAGCCAAAAAGATCATCAAGGACATCTACCACCTGAGCCTGTTCACACCGCTATCATCCAGAAGGTGAGGTCAGAACAGGTGCATCAAAGCTGGGACTAAGAGACTGAAAAACAGCTTTTATCTCAAGGCCATCAGTCTGTTAACCAGCCATCAGTAGCACAATAGAGGCTGCTTCCTATAGGCATAGACTAGAAATCACTGGTCACTTTAAGGAATGGAACACTAGTCACTAATAATGTTTACATATCTGGCATTACTGATCTCATATGTATATACAGTAGAATAGTATAGAATACAGTATCTTAATCCGTTCTGCTCTTGACATCACTCGTCCATACATACAGTGGGGAGAACAAGTATTTGATACACTGCCGATTTTGCAGGTCTTCCTACTTACAAAGCATGTAGAGGTCTGTAATTGTATCATAGGTAATATATAATATAATAATAATAATATAATAACATATAATAATATATATCGGTACACTTCAACTTTGAGAGACGGAATCTAAAACAAATATCCAGAAAACCACATTGTATGATTTTTAAGTAGTTAATTTGCATTTTATTGCATGACATAAGTATTTGATACATCAGAAAAGCAGAACTTAATATTTGGTACAGAAACTGCAGCAGGGATTTTGTCCCACTCCTCCATACAGACCTTCTCCAGATCCTTCAGGTTTCGGGGCTGTCGCTGGGCAATACGGACTTTCAGCTCCCTCCAAAGATTTTCTATTGGGTTCAGGTCTGGAGACTGGCTCGGCCACTCCAGGACCTTGAGATGCTTCTTACGGAGCCACTCCTTAGTTACCCTGGCGGTGTGTGTCGGGTCGTTGTCATGCTGGAAGACCCAGCCACGACCCATCTTCAATGCTCTTACTGAGGGAAGGAGGTTGTTGGCCAAGTTCTCACGATACATGGCCCCATCCATCCTCCCCTCAATACGGTGCAGTCGTCCTGTCCCCTTTGCAGAAAAGCATCCCCAAAGAATTGTTTCCACCTCCATGCTTCACGGTTGGGATGGTATTCTTGGCTTCTCGTCAATCTACCACAATGCCCCATAATGACAAAGCAAAAACAGTTTTTTACATTTTTGCAAATGTATTATATCTTTTTTTTTATGAAATATGACATTTACATAAGTATTCAGACCCTTAACTCGGTACTTTGTTGAAGCACCTATGGCAGCAATTACAGCCTCGAGTCTTGAGTATGATGCTACAAGCTTGGCATAGCTGTAGTTGAGGAGTTTATCATTTTATTATTCATTCAAGGACAATCATACACTTGCCCTGAAACCACTGAATACTTACAGAATATTTCCATCTTTATTTTTAAGGAATGTACAAACATTTCTTTTTTTGCCTCATCATTATGGGGTATTGTGTGTAAATTGATGAGGAAAACATTTTATTTCATCCATTTTAGAATATGGCTGCAACATAAAATATGGAAAAAGTCAAGGGGTCTGAATACTTTCTGAATTCACTGTAAAATGCACTGTAAATTGCACTTTAATAACCTTGCACTTTAATGACCGAGTATATATTTCTGCTGTTGAAATTATGTTCAATCAATTGCACTGTTCTTTTTGTTTATGGTCACAGTTAACAATAAGGTGTAAAAATTTACCAACCTAAATTTGTAACTACTACTTCGGTAGTTTTCTGATCCGATAATTATTTTACTTTAGTAAACTGTACTGTTACTTACATTGTAATATGCACAAGTACAGATTTGCAGTACTCTACCCACCTCTGCGCGCACACACACACACACACACACACACAAAGAAGGTGCATTAACCAAAGTCACAGAATGGCACTTGATTCAGACAGGAAAAACTCAGCTAATGCACTGTTCAATTGTTGGGCATCTTTTAAATTCAATACCATTAAAATGTGAAAATGTTTATGTAATTTTTTCTGAGACAGCAATATATGTATTAATTAATCAATTATACCATGTGTCAAACTCATTCCACAGAGGGCTGAGTGTCTGCAAGTTCTCTCCTCCCTTGTACTTGATTGATGAATTAAGGTCACTGGTTAGTAAGGAACCCCACTCATGTGGTTGTCTAGGTTTTAATTGAAAGGAAAACCCCAAAACCGGCTGACACTAGGCCCTTCATGGAATGAGTTGTACACCCCTTAATTATACAATCATACAATCAATTTTACTTTGTTTTTTGAAACCTAACAATACTGAACAAAAATAAACCATTTCAACGTTTTTACTGAGTTACAGTTCATATATGGACATCAGTCAATTGAAATAAATTCATTAGGCCCTAATCTATGGATTTCACATGACTGGGCAGGGGCGCAGCCATGGGTACCTGGGAGGGCATAGGGCCACCCGCCGAGGAGCCAGGCCCAGCCAATCAGAATGAGTCCCCCCCCCCCAAAGGGCATTAATTACAGACAAAAAAATACACCTCAGTTTCAACAGCTGTCCGTGTGGCTGGTCTCAGACGATCCCACAGATGAAGAAGCCGGGTGTGGAGCTCCTGGGCTGGCGTGGTTAAACGTGGTCTGCGGTTGTGAGACCAGTTGTACGACTTGCCAAATGATCATTCTGTTTAATCAGCTTCTTGATATGCCACCCTGTCAAGTGGATGGGTTATCTTGGCAAAAGAGAAATTCTCACTAACAAAAATGTAAACAAATTTGTGCACAAAATTTGAGATATATAAATGCTTTTAGTGGGTATGGAACATTTCTGGGATATTCATGAAACATGGGACTAACACTTTACATGTTGTGTTAATATATTTTTGTTCAGTATACATAAGGCTAATCATTTATTTGAATGGTAACTATGATAAAGTGGGAAAATAAACATATACTGTAGCGTATGCCTATTCACAATACAGGTGAATGCATATTCAATAGGAGTGTGTGCATGCATTAAGTTATTGTGCTTGTTTTGGCTGTTTTCAGTGGAGTCTATGGGGCTACAGTTAACAATCTGTTATTATTGAACAGATAAACATAATTTGCATAGAAGTAGCAGTCTCTTATTTTATAAACTTGCTTAATTTCTTTAAGACCCAGACATTCACGAGGCACACGCAGTCCGTTCATGTGACAAAGAGACGTGAGGGAGAGACTATTTATAAAACTTTGCGGAGGATTCACGTCAAACGGTGGTGAATGGACGAAACACAGAAAGCGCTTACCGCAAAGATATTCTGATTTATTATAAACACAGTGCGCACGCACGTCCCACGCCGGTTTCAGAATCAACTCGAAATTTGCCGCACGTGAGCGTGTGTCTTGTCCCACCCTTTTAACGCCCATAGTTGCCTATCGTCAGTGAAATGCCCCTAATTAATATCCATCCATACTGACTGCATGACGACAAAACCCGACAAAAAGGCTAATAAAAGAAAATTTCACCCAGTGTGAAATGGAAGAAATTGTAGAGGAGGTTGAAGCAACAAAAAATATATTGTTTGGTGGACACAGTGTGGGGATTACAAATGCCAAAAAGCCGTTAGAGTGGCAGCTTGTGGCGGACGCTGTGAATGCTGCTGGCTCAGAAGGTCGGACCCTCTCAGAAATAAAAAAGACGTGGTCCTACATAAAAGTGGAGGCCAAAGGTGCATAGCCTTACACAGACAAAGCGTTTGTACCCCTCCTGAGTGGAGTGGTGACGGAGGTGGAGGGTGACACGGACATGCAAGACGCACCGGATGATCCAGGTATGTAATTGTAGCGGGTCTTATATGTACCACAGGAGAACCAAGAAATGAAGAGCGACACCACGGCTGTAATTTAGGCTTTTATGTTGATCTGAATAGTATTGTGAAAAGACAGGACAGGAACACATCAGTCTCCAATGCACCATCTGACAAGTTGTTCTTTCTCTCAGTGTTCTCTCAGACTCACATTCATGCATAAAGACATATTGTATAGTATAAAATAATAACCAGCCCTTAATACAACAAATGTATCATCTTGATTCTTAGACAATAGAACCATACCTGCAATAGTATTGTGAAAAGACAGGACAGGAACACATCAGTAGTCTCCAACGCACCATCTGACAAGTTGTTTTATACGGGAGCATGAAGAAAGGTAAAACATATATCCTGTCTCACATCCCCAATACATTGCTAGGTGCTTTCAGTGTAGACCGCACCAAAATACAACAACTCATGTACAAAACCACTGCAACACAAACAAGTTACAACGTGAAATCGCCTCTATCACATTCAGACCTTAGAGGGCAAAAACGACATCTCCCATAATGCAACGCCATCACCAGTCGGCAGCTCAGCTAACCGTCTGCATCACAGAAAGGCATGCTAGCTAGCAACAGCAGAACTTTTAGCACTCTTTAAACTATATTAATAACAACAATAAAACTCTGAAAGTTACATGTTTCAATGGTCTCACACTCCCTTATAACAATATCCACAGCATTAATCTTGGGATGTTTTATTTATTTCACGTTATGGTCTTCTACAAAGGAGTAATTTGCAACAACTTTCTGTGTTTTCTAGGATTGAGGATAAAGGGAGCTACTGGTGGTACCAGGGTGTTAGTAGGTGATGCAATCACCCAGATGAAATCAAATACATTTAATGAAACACAACCCGATGATGTTAATATCATTCAGCTCTGTAGCTGCCTACCTAACATAACAGAGGCAGCACCAGTTGGGCAACAATTAAAAATAGACACCAAAAGTAAAGTTCCTGGCATCATCTCAATCTGACTCCCCCCTTCTGTCTGAACATGGAATATTCCTGTTCGCGGGCTTTGGCCACTGACCCTCAACCTGGTTCTTCTGTTCTGCGTTGTATACTATTCTAATAATTTGAAATTTGATGAAATAACCATTTTAACTCTACTACATAATTAGTATTCCCTTGATTAAAAAGAGTAAACCAAATACATTCAAGTTGCTTTTGAAACATTTATTTACACAATTGTGACAATTTGTATTGATTTTAGTCGCTGCGTGGGGTTGGTGCTACTGCAGCTGAGCGGGAACTGAGTGCGCGGCGACTCCACTGCACCTCACAACCCACCAGACGCCGTGTCCTCCCAGATGCAGTCCTGCAAACTCAGAGACACCATTGACGCTATTAACGAGGTTGCCAAGGAGTTGAAGTGGGACAGGCACGGCTTGGTTTCTGCGGATGCTTCTCTGTAAAGCTGGGCCCACTACAGTACAGAGATCCAAGAGAACAGCTCTTGGTAATCGGAACCGGTTCATAAACCACTCATCATCATTGGCCAGTAAATCTTTCTCGTCTCTGAAAATTCGCTCTCTCCGAATTCTTCCATTCGCCAAACCATTATCACAATGACAGTTATGCGCAACGAACACGTGATAACCATATGAAACTGTGCCCTTGTATCTGCCCGACATCGAAAACGGCATCAGTTTAAACATAATTTGTCTTACTGTTCACATTATTTGAGAATAAATTTCACAACATACAAGTATTGTTTAATAAATACAGATCCAATTAAATATGATTCCCGAATAGATATGAGGGGTTATTTTGCAAAAACAGATCTCAGTTTCTATTTATTATCCTAAATCATGTTTTTTTGTGTGCGCACTCCAGGGAACTTTCAATATATAATAAGTCAGAGGTAATATTTCAATTCATTTTGCACAATGGTGTCAATTTCAAAGAGTTTCTCGAGTTTCATCCTTCTGCCATCCGAGTCGCAGTTTCTCATTTCTCCAAGTCATGTGCGTACTTGGGGTGTCCGTGGAGGACTGCACATGAGGCCCCATGCCTGGTACTGGCCGTTCTGACAGTCTAGACAAAAACTGCCATATCCCCGCAAAACTAGTGTCGACATGCAATGCAATGTTATGAATGCCAATCCATGTGGTAGGTCTACCAATTGTAAAATATATAAGGCATTTGCATTGGCTTTATTAGTCTTGATTCCTGTCTAAGGTTTAACACGAACCATTTTGATTATTTAAGATCTGAATATCAGCTTTGTCATAGTTGTCTTGATTTTCATTGCAAATAGGCTCAACATAGCGGGAAATTCAGAATTATTTGAATCTTTGCTATGATCAGCTTGTCAAAAATGGACAAATACAAACTTGAAATCATTGATTATCATGACACTTTAACCCATGGAGTGAAACTCCCCAAAGGCAGCCTTGAGTGGTAATTTCATCCCATATTGTCATTTTTATTTGGACCTGTCCTGTTTTTTAGGATATGGTGTCTTAACATGTCATATTTTTATATGATAGGGCACCATTTGAGCTATTTGATTGGAGGTGCGTAGCAGTGTCTGTCTCATGACATTGTAATACATTTGGAATCCAAAACAGACACGATGTAGCCTAAAGAACATAAGCCAGTGCAGCTGGTAACTTCCATTGTCAACTAAGTAAAAATACATAAAGCCGACAAATAAAATGAAAAAAAATTGCATATAGAAAATATCCTGATGGAAATAAATATCCTATTACCTACCGAAATCACATTGGCTATGCATGTAAACTTCTGACCCACTGGGAATGTGATGAAATAAATAAAAAATAATCACTCTCTCTACTATTATTCTGACATTTTACATTCTTAAAATAAAGTGGTGATCCTAACTAACTGACCTAAGACGACATTTTTACCAGGATTAAATGTCAGGAATTGTGAAAAACTGAGTTTAACTTCTTCGATATTGATTTTTGGATAAAAAAACGTTTCCGTTTTAAACAAGATATTTTGTCACGAAAAGATGCTCGACTATGCATATAATTGACAGCTTTGGAAAGAAAACACTGACGTTTCCAAAACTGTTCCAAAACATATTATCTGTGAGTGCCACAGAACTAATGCTACAGGCAAAACCAAGATGACATTTCATACAGGAAATGCCCCAGATTTTGAATGCGCTGTGTTCCAATGTCTCCTTATATGGCTGTGAGTGCGCCAGGAATGGGCCTACACTTTCTGTCGTTTCCCCAAGGTGTCTGCAGCATTGTGACATATTTGTAGGCATATCATTGGAAGATTGACCATAAGAGACTACATTTACCAGGTGTCCGCTTGGTGTCCTCCGTCGAAATTATTGCGCAATCTCCAGCTGCGTGCATTTTTCCATTTGGTTCAGAGGAGAAAGGCAACTGCCACGAATGATTTCTCATCGAATAGATATGTGAAAAACACCTTGAGGATTGATTCTAAACAACGTTTGCCATGTTTCTGTCGATATTATGGAGTTAATTTGGAAAAAAGTTCGGCGTTGTAATGACTGAATTTTCGGGTTTTTCTCTTAGCCAAACGTGATGAACAAAATGGAGCGATTTCTCCTACACAAATAATATTTTTGGAAAAACTGAACATTTGCTATCTAACTGAGTCTCCTCATTGAAAACATCTGAAGTTCTTCAAAGGTAAATTATTTTATTTGAATGCTTTTCTTGTTTTTGTGAAAATGTTGCCTGCTGAATGCTAGGCTTAATGCTATGCTAGCTATCAATACTCTTACACAAATGCTTGTGTAGCTATGGTTGAAAAGCATATTTTGAAAATCTGAGATGACAGTGTTGTTAACAAAAGGCTAAGCTTGTGAGCCAATATATTTATTTCATTTCATTTGCGATTTTCATGAATAGTTAACGTTGCGTTATGCTAATGAGCTTCAGGCTATGATTATGCTCCCGGATACGGGATTGCTCGACGCTAGAGGTTAAATGTATTTGGCTAAGGTGTATGTAAAACTCCGACCAATTTTGGGTCCAATACTGTTCAGTTTATATAATATATATCTATCTTACCCCTTGGCAGCATTATCAAACAGCACAACATTGATTTTCACTACTACGCAGACGATACACATATCTTTGCATTTGTGTCACCAGAGAAGATTTTAGCTCCACAGACTAATTATTAGACTGTATTAGTGATTTAAAATACTTGGATGGCTCACAACTTCCTCCAGTTAAATCAAGACAAGACCGAGGTACGTATTATTGGAGCCAAAGCACAGAGAGAGAATCTGGCCGCACATTTTAATTCACGGACAATAAAGAAAAAAAACACCAGGTATAACTCCTAGGTGTCCTTTTACATGTACTCAATTTCGAATCGCACATTAGGAATGTGACCAAAATAGCTTTTACCACCTGAAAAACATTACCACGGTGTGGCCGTTTCTATCTCAGGCTGATACAGACAATCTCATCCTTTAATAAAGCTTGACTACTCAGCTTGACTACTTGACTAATGCTCTCGAGTCTGGTCTACCCATGAATGCCATTGCCCAACTGCAAAACATACAGAATGCATCAGCAATGGCACTGTCCAAGACCTGCCGGAGAGCACACATTACACCTGTTTTAAGGTCTCTGCACTGGATGCCTGTGAGTTTTAGAATTCCTTTTAAGATTATTCTATTAGTTTTCAAATCAATCCACGATTGTGCAACCCAAAACATATCCCACATGCTTTTAAGTTATGTACCCTGTAAGGTCCCTCAGGTCCTCTAGCATGGGCCCTTTTAACTATCCCAAAGCCTAGGACCAATAGACAAGCAGCTTTTAATGATTATGGCCTGTGCCTCTGGAATAGCCTGCCAGAGATCCTGAGGGGTGCTGAACCTGTGGACATATTTAAAAGCACATATTTTTATCCTTGCTTCTCCTTAGGGGGCTTTTTTTAGTCTTTCCGTTTTAAAATTGTTATTCTTACATTTTTTTTTTATCTTCAGGTTTTTTGTGTAGTAAATATTTCAGTTTTTATTTTCATGGTTTAGTTTTTTTTCCTGTAAAGTGCACTGTTGCATTCATGTCTGAAATTTGCTAAATAAATGAAACTTGATTTGATACCGGTCGTGTTACATTATTCAAGTATGTTAACTTTTGTGCAGCATGAGTGTGGAGCTAACATGATGCAGCCCAGACTCCCAGAGGTTCCGCAGGACTGACTAGCTAGCAATGAGTAAGTGGAGCAGGCAAGAAGCATGAACGGTGTGCCAATGGAACAATGGCTGCACTGATAGACCGACTTGATCCTCTTCATCAGTATACGACGTGACACACATTTGACCAAAGAACGGTATACTGTGCAACACTAATGAGATCAAAACCGAGTTGTCGAAAAAACACACCCCACAGAGTTCTGTTCATCATAAAGAGATGCTCTTTCCATGACAGACTGACCAGGTGAATGCTATGATACCTTATTGATGTCACTTGTTAAATCCACTTCAAATCAGTGTAGATGAAGGGGAGGAGACAGGTTAAATAAGGATTTTTAAGCTTTGAGACATGGATTATGTATGTGTTCCATTCAGAGGGTGAATGGGCAAGGCAAAAGGTCTAAGTGCCTGAACGGGGTATGGTAGTAGGTGCCAAGCGCACTGGTTTGTGACAAGAACTGCAATGCTGCTGAGGTTCACTCTCAACAAATCTGTGTGTATCAAGAATGGTCTACTACCCAAAGGACATCCAGCCAACTTGACACAACTGTGTGAAGCATTGGTGTCAACATGGGCCAGCATCCCTGTGGAATGCTTTCGACAATTTGTGGAATCCATGGCCCGACAAATTGAGGCTGTTCTGAGGGCAAAAGGGGGGTGGATTTACCTCAATATGAGGAACGTGTTCCTAATGTTTGCTATACTCAGTGTACAGCACCATAACAAACCAAAGGACAAACTCCTAAAGTAACAATGACAAATTACATTGAATGAAAGGAGTGAGATAGATCAACAGAGGAGAGAGAGAGAAAATAAAGAGAAAAATAAATGATAGAGGGATCGAGAGAGAAAGAATGAGACAGAGGTACAGAGAGACTCTTGGAGCGATGCTGATGTGTAATCAAAGGCATGTAGACAGAGGGAGTCCTTGCATGTTTTGATGGGATCAGACAGGTAATTCTCATAGACATTCCGATGCATTAGGATCAGGACTCCGCCACCACCTGTTTCCTCTACGTTCACAACTACACTGACTCCAGGGCTCTCCCTATACACACAGACATAAGTGCTTCAAGACAAGTAGGCACACACACACACACCAGGAGAACTCATATATACTGAACAAAAAATATAAAACTCAACAATTTCAAAGACTTTGCTGAGTGACAGTTAAAAGATAAAAGGAAATCTGTTTGTTGAAATAAATGAATTAGTCCCTTATCTATGAATTTCACGACTGGGCAGGAGAGCAGCCCTGGTTGGGCCTCGGAGGGCATAGACCCACCCGCTTGGGAGCCAGGCCGACCCACTGAGGAGCCAGGCCCAGCCAATCAGAATGAGTTTATCCCCCACAAAACATCTTTGTTACAAACAGAAATACTCCTCCGACAAGTGCTGAAGCGTGTTGCATGTAAAAATCGTCTGTCCTCGGTTGCAGCCTTCACTAGAGTTCCAAATTGCCTCTGGAAGCAACGTCAGCACAATAACTGTTCGCAAGGAGCTTCATGAAATGGGTTTCCATGGCAGAGCCGCCGCACACAAGCCTAAGATCACCATGCATAACCTGGGTTTGTCAGATGCCAGGAGAACGCTACCTGCCCGAATGCATAGTGCCAACTGTAAAGTTTGGTGGAGGAGGAATAATGGTCTGGGGCTGTTTTTCATGGTTCAGGCTAGGCCCCTTAGTTCAATTGAAGGGACATCTTAACTCTACAGCATACAATGAAATTCTAGACGATCCTGTGCTTCCAACTATATGGCACCAGTTTTGAGAAGGCCCTTTCCTGTTTCAGCATGACAATACCCATGTGTACAAAAGTGAGGTCCATGCAGAAATGGTTTGTCGAGATCGATGTGGAAGAAGTTGACTGGCCTGCACAGAGCCCTGACCTCAACCCCATCGAACACCTTTGGGAGTCCAATTCACAGACATAGGTGCGTGAAGTCCAATGGCGGGATGAATTGGAATGGCGACTGCGAGCCAGGCCTAATCGTCCAACATCAGTAGCCCACCACACTAATGCTCTTGTGGCTGAATGTAACCAGGTCCCTGCAGCACCGTGCCAACATCTAGTTGAAAGCCTTCCCAGAAGAGTGGAGGCAGTTATAGCAGCAAAGAGAGGACCAGCTCCATATTAATGTCCTTGACTTGGGACTGAGATGTTTGGCGAGTATGTGTCCACACAATTTTGGCCATGTAGTACATGTCAAGTCTGATGGTCATTTATCTGATGAATAGACAGATCATTTAAGTTGGAGCTCATTATGGAAGGCGTTAATTTGCTGCTGTCAACATGCTCCCGCACCACAAGCTTCCATTAATTCAAATGGCAATCAGGTTCTCCCACCACGAGAGAGAGAGAGAGAGAGAGAGAGAGAGAGCAGATGGGTAAATAATGCTAGAATGGTGTGAAAGAAAAAAACAAGTAGATTTGTTTTTGTCAAAGCTGAGAGCGAGTGGAGAACCATGTATGGTAGTTAACTTCATTAGCAGGAGGCAGTCTTCCTCCTTCCCACCATGCACTTCACAGCGAGCGCCACTGACATCCCGCGGGCTTACTGTCACACACACATCCTCAGTGTCTAAACGCTATCGAGTGGCCGCGGTGCATGAAGCAGAAAAGACAGGCGGTATTGGATTCTAACACTTTAGATTAAACTGATCAATAAGGCCCATTTGAGTTCTGGTGAAGAGAGAGAGCGCTAGGGGAGAAAGCGAAAGAGAGCTCTGGGGTGGTTTGAGTGATGAGAAGAGAGATAAGAGAAGGAGAGGAGGACAGGCTGATAGAAGGAGCGAGGGAAAAAGTGTGTGTGTTGGTAGAATGCTGTGCAGCTGCAGGGGTTGTGGGAGGGAACAGGTAGTAGGTGGGGGGCAAGGGAGTGTGTGTTTTATAGTACAGTGTGAACTTCAGTCAGTCAGTGAGTGAGTGAGGAGAGCTGCAGCAGGGTCCAGAACAGCAGGAAAAGAAAATCACTTCCAGCCTCTGATTTCCCCAGAGAGAAAGGGAGAGAGAGGGGGATGAGGAGCAGTAGCGGAGAATGGACATTTGGCCTTGGCTATCAGTAGAGAGATACAACTAGTCTCATCTGCACCACTCCAGTCCTGTTACTAACCTTAATGCATCCCTTTCTACAAGTCACTCAATCTCTTGTATCTAATGTGTCTCTGAGGCTAGTTTTTAAACATAGGCTATTATAAGTATGAAATCATGATTAGAGATGTGGAACAGACATTTCCTGAAGGAACAAACCCAGTTAACAATGTAAATAGAGGGAGATTAAGCCCGAAGGCCTTATACCTTGTGACCAGAGTTTTACAGGCACAGTAAAATTAGACCACTGTCTGCAAGGGAATCAATGTAAGCTGTGTGTCTGTGTGTGTGTGTCCTGCTGTATTCCAAACAATTACATATTTCATTACCCCAAATCTACAAAACACTGGGTCAAAGCCAGGGGAGCAAACAAAACCAAACAGGGTGTGCATATGAGCAAAATGGCCCTCCAATCCCCACCTAGAACCAGACACAATAGCACATGCAAGATGGCAACACAAACACACAAACTCACGATAACATACACAGGAAGCTACACATTAGAAGGTAAGCACACACAATCACAGGGCTCTAGCACAGCCCAGCAGCGGTGCAGGCTGATAGTATTAGTGCCTTATCTATGTAACCCTTGTGTAGTCTTAACATTCTGTATAGTCCCGTTGTCCTTAGGGTAAAAAATGACCCGCCAACACTGAACCTCTAAAATAAAGCAGCTTAAATTAACTTTAAACCCCAAATCTATTTTGCATGAAGAAACAACCTGTCATTCATCACAAACTTTGTGAAAATCAGGGATTTCCCTCTTCACAATGCAGAAAGACTGCATTTAATTAGTGGACACCACTCATTTTTATTACAACACACCTGTCATAATTGTTTTCTGTAGTAAAGTAGGTTTATTATTATTAAAAAGGTACTGCATAGGTGTAAATATTCATTTTTTAGCAAGAGACAGCACTTGTATAGCCTAAGAAACTAGCAGAAATGTGCAGAAAGTAGTTTTGAATGCATTTTATTTAAGGGAAATAATAACAGTTATGAACTTTTTTGGCACATAGTTATATATTCTTATATTACTGTACAATGAGGAATCAACTACAAAATACTAGTCTTCTCCCATTTGTTGAACCATTGCCCCGACCCACAAGGTGTATAAACAACAATGAGACAAAACAAAATACGTGAAGAACATAAATCAATCAACTCTAATTAGCATGTAGGACAGTATGCAAGTGTGTGTGTGCAGGGACTTTGCAAATGCATTTCTCACATGTGCCGCACATAGTATTTGTTTTACAGTCCTTCTTTGTGGGGCAGAATTGGCATCTCCTCCTCTTGCCCCAGCTGTAGCCTCAGGTGGATCAGAACAAGATTCAGCCCCCTGAACAGCTTTCACAGGTGCTGCTGTGCGGGGGAGGCGGTCCCTTCTTTGAATGTTTGAGGTTACAAGTGCCTTTCCCAGCTGCTCCAGGAACACCCTCCTCGTGTTCCACTTATCAGGCATCCAGGTAGGGTTGATCTTGTTCCATATCACAAAGGCATTGTATGAGGACACATCAATGATGTTATGGAAGATGACCAGGGGCCAGTCATCCACCTGCAGCTGTAAGTTACAATCACCTTGTCCATGTTGTCTGTGCCTCCTTTGTTGTGGTTGTAGTCCAGGATGATAGCTGGCTTCCAGTCCTCACGATCAATGATCTCAGGTGTTTTGTGCAGTGTTCTCAAGAGGACCACATTACTGTTCCTATTTGGGAGTAAAGAAACTAGAGTGAAGGTGAAAGCAAACTTTGATGAGAAGGCTTCTCTCCCCCTTGTTGCGAGGAGTGCAGGGGGGAGCTCAGGCTTGTTCTTTCTAACTGTGCCAACCATGGTGATCTTACTCTTCAGGAGCTGCTGGCTGAGTTCAATCAGTAGTACACAATCTCAATTTCTCATTGTGTGTGTATATATATGCACGCATGCACAGCGTAGCTAGAGAAACCAACACACATAGAGACAACAGTGTTCCAGATGATGTTTTTGTTCCGGACGTTGAGTTCCATGTGCGCCATTACAATCTTCTCCCTCCAAGAGTGTAAATACAAATTGACATGATATAGTTTGTCGTTAAAGTAGGACAAAAATAGCCAAATGACCCAGATTAGAAAAAGTCCAACTTTCACTCGTTTGAGTGTAAAATTGACAACCAGTCCCCTATACAACACACTACTTTTCATTGCCCTCGAATCTGGATGTTGATAATCAAGACAGAAATTGAAAGCTATTCAAATTTACATATTATCCAAATTATATCCCAGCTACAGGCACACAAGCAGACTAGAGTCCAGTGCAGATTTAAGTCCACAGTATTCATGGGTTGCACATTGTCACAATATTGTTTTGAACATTCATTTTAGGACTGAATCCCGACGGAGTATTCTGAGCATTGTAAATGAGCATTGACGAAGATGATCAAAAGTTCAAAACAGTGGCTTGGAAATACAATGACATTTTTCAAAAGGAGGCAAATAGAGTATGAAATCTTCTGTCATAATGTTGATGTTGCAGAATTACTTTATATGCAGTATAACATTAGTGTAACGGTCTTCATGCGGTGAAAGAGAGTCGGACCAAAATGCAGCGTGTAGATTGCGATCCATGTTTAATGAACAAACGTAAACATGAATCAAATACAAATACTACAAAACAAAGAACGTAATGAACGTAACGAAAACCGAAACAGCCTATACTTGTGTAAACTAACACAGAGACAGGAACAAGGACACTAAGGACAATCACCCACGAAACACATGAAGAATATGGCTGCCTAAATATGGTTCCCAATCAGAGACAACGATAATCACCTGACTCTGATTGAGAACCGCCTCAGGCAGCCATAGACTAACGGTAGACATCCCACAAAACCCCAAGACAAAAACACACCACAATAACCCATGTCATACCCTGGCCTGACCGAATAAATGAAGAATAAACATAATATATTTCGACCAGGGCGTGACAATTAGCTAGCTAGCTAAGATTGAGGGGAGACCATCGGATTTTATCTAGCTGACGATAGCACTGCTAGCTATTTTGGACGGAATTTGCTAGCTAATGAAAACATTCCTATCTGCATAAAGTACATTTTGACATAATAATGAGAGCAAAGCTGTTTCCTATGAAATATTTGCCTAATTTAGCAATGTCATCGTATTTCCAGGCAGCTAGTGTAATTTCGACGAAACAGTCATGAGCCTCTGTTCAGAATGACTGGGCTTATCACAAATTTTGGGCACCACAATGGCGGAAGACGACTTGAGAGCGTTCACCACAGTGACGGAGGTGCACCCTACGAATACAGTGTATTTGTCTAATCTCGCGTTCATATGGATCAAATAGGGACAGTTGCCCCAGCAAACATCCCATTCTCGCAGGAAATGCCATCCCTGTTGTATCACTCCTTCATGGCTGAATCCATGTAACACTGTCACAGTACTTCCATGCCTGACAAGTTCATAATCTCGCCAACACTACTGGGCTAGGAGACAACCAACCCTGGTGATATTCACACTGTTAAGATACAGTTGTCGGGTGCTGTAAGAAAACGAGAAAATAGAAGGTCCCTGGTACGTCGAGAGCTGTTGTGGTAACACACACAGACTTCACAACAGAGAATAGATGTCCCTGGTACATCAGGCTTCTGTGGTGACACACAGTTCTCTAAAAGCACAGTGGGGGCTGGCACAGATGGCATTTAACAGGCAACTTTACAATTGTGCCTGCCATGTGCCACCCTCTGGGAGACACAGACAACATTAACGAGGCAGTGAAAGTCTGTTGTGCTGGGGGGTGCATGTGAGAGAGACCGAGAGAAAAGGAGAGAAAGAGCATGAGAGAAAAGCAAAAGTAAATGCCTGTGGATGAGGTGTGAGTTTTGCACGCATGTAACTAGGCCTACCTCTTTCTTCCCATTTTGTTTGTAATCCCTTTCCCCCTCTCCGTCAGTCTCCCCCCTACCCATTTTCCTCTCTCTCATCCATCCATTGATCCAGGATTAATTTATTCTCCCTCTGATAGACACACCATCTGCATCCAGTTACAGTATCTTCAAATCATCTTAGAAGAATAAAACAAGCTCACCCCTTGAGCAAGATCAGTGTGCTCAGCACTGCTCACTGATAAAACAGGTGTGGATCAGATGAAAACCGCATGCAAAATAGGGCTGGGAATTGCGATACTTTGATGCCGATATACAGTGCGTCAGAAAGTATTCAAACTAGAGTTGAAGTTGGAAGTTTACATGCACCTTAGCCAGATACATTTAAACTCAGTTTTTCACAATTCCTGACATTCCGGCCGATACGCAACAATTCCCTGTCTTAGGTCAGTTACTATCAACAGTTTATTTTAAGAATGCGAAATGTCAGAATAATAGAAGAGAGAAGTAACGTTCTTCGTCGGGCGAAAGAGAGGACCAATACGTGATGATTTAACGAACAAAAAACAATAAACCAACAAAATGAACAAAGACGAAACAGTCCCGTAATGTGAACACACACACAGGAACAATCACCCACAACTCATAATACAAAACAGGCTACCTAAATATGATTCCCAATCAGAGACAACGTCTAACACCTGCCTCTGATTGAGAGCTATATCAGGCCAAACACATCGAAACAGACAAACTAGACATACAACATGGAATGCCCACTCATATCACACCCTGACCAAACAAAACATAGAAACAATACAACGCAAACTGTGCTGGCAAACCGGGGACACCAAGCGCAGGGCTGGTGCCATGTACACCGGCCCGAGGAGACGCACTGGAGACCAGATGCGCTGAGCCGGCTTCATGGCACCTGGCTCGATGACCACTCTAGCCCGGCCGATACGAAGCTCTGCAATGTACCGCACCGGCTATGTACACACACCGGGGACACCGTGCGCCTCACGGCATAACACGGTGCCTGCCCGGTCCCTCTCTGGTAAGCACGGGAAGATGGCGCTGCTCTCCTACCTGACTTCGACACACTCACCGTGTGTCCCCCCAAAGAGATTGCCTCTCGGGCTTCCAGCCGTGCTGCCGTGCTGCCTCCACATACCGCCGCCTCTCCGCTTTCGCTGCCTCCAGCTCTACTTTGGGGCGGCGATATTCCCCAGCCTGAGCCCAGGGTCCTTTGCCATCCAGAATCCCCTCCCAACTCCAGTTTTCCAAGTATCGCTCGTCACCACGCTGCTTGGTCCTTGGTCAGCTTTTATTTCTTTCATCACATTCCCAGTGGGTCAGAAGTTTACATAAACAATTTTAAAAGACAATGCTACCAAATAGTGTAACTTGGGTAAAACGTTTTGTGTAGCCTTCCACAAGCTTCCCACAATAAGTTGGGTGAATTTTGGCCCAATCCTCCTGACAGAGCTGGTGTAACTGAGTCAGGTTTGAAGGACTCCTTGCTTGCACAAGCTTTTTCAGTTCTGCCCACAAATCTTCTATAGGATTCAGGTCAGGGCTTTGTGATGGACACTCCAATACCTTGACTTTGTTGTCCTTGAGCCATTTTGCCACAACTTTGGAAGTATGCTTGAGGTCATTGTCCATTTGGAAGACCCATTTGCGACCAAGCTTTAACTTCCTGACTGATGTCTTGAGATGTTGCTTCAATATATCCACATAATTTTCTTGCCCCCATGAGGCCATCTATTTTGTGCACCAGTCCCTCCTGCAGCAAAGCACCCCCACAACATGATGCTGCCACCCCCGTGCCTCACGGTTGGGATGGTGTTCTTCCAAACATAACAATGGTCATTGTGGCCAAACAGTTCTGTTTTTGTGTCATCAGACCAGAGGACATTTCTCCAAAAATAGATTTTGTCCCCATGTGCAGTTTCTAACCATAGTCTGGCTTTATTATGGCGGTTTTGTAGCAGTGGCTTCTTCCTTGCTGAGCCGCCTTTCAGGTTATGTTGATATAGGACTCGTTTTACTGTGGATATAGATACTTGTGTACCTATTTCCTCCAGCATCTCCACAAGGTCCTTTGCCGTTGTTCTGGGATTGATTTGCACTTTTCAAACCAAAGAAAGTTCATCTCTAGGAGACAGAACGCAGTCTCCTTCCTGAGCGGTATGATGAGCGGTATGATGGCTGCGCGGTCCCATAGGTGTTTATACTTGAGTACTATTGTTCGTACAGATGAACGTGGTACCTTCAGGCTTTTGGAAATGGCTCCCAAGCATGAACCAGACTTGTGGAGGTCTACAATTTGTTTTCTGAGGTCTTGGCTGATTTCTTTTGATTTCCCCATGATGTCAAGCAAAGAGGCACTGAGTTTCAAGGTAAGCCTTGAAATACATCCACAGGTACACCTCCAATTGACTCAAATTATGTATATTAGCCTATCAGAAGTTTCTAAAGCCAGGACATAATTTTCTGGAATTTTCCAAGCTGTTTAAAGACACAGTCAGCTTAGTTTATGTAAACGTCTGACCCACTGGAATTGTGATACAGTGAGCGATAAGTGAAATAATCTGTCTGTAAACAATTGTTGCAAAAATTACTTTTGTCATGCACAAAGTAGATGTCCTATCGGACTTGCCAAAGCTATAAAATGTTAACAAGACATTTGTGGAGTGGTTGTAAAAGTTTTAATGTCTCCAACCTAAGTGTATGTAAACTTCCGACTTCAACTGTATGTACTGTGTTTTCAACTTGGCTAAGTTTCTCAGAGATAGAGAGAGTCTCACCCACCCACCCACCCACTTGGTTGATGTAAGCACAATGCATACACTCGGTTTGCTAACAGAAGAGCTTGCGGCTGGTTGATGCTCAATTATACTGTGCCAGTCAGAATTTAGAAATTTTACATGCTGAAGCAGGAACACACAAACACAGTGAAGACAAAAGCCAGATATGCATGAGCATCCATTTACAGTCAAACAAACCAAGAAATACACACATAACAACATGTACCCCCCCCCCCCCCCCCACACACACACACACACACACAATCCTGTATCTAATCACACACACTAGAGCAACAGGTCAATTCAAACACAGTGAAGGGTTAGTTAATAATTAATGGTGTTTTTCCTGGACTGTCAGCTGCACTAGGAGAGTGGAGACTGCAGTGTGGGTGTGTGTTCTCTCCTGTCATGCCGAACGCTCCCAGGCGAGGCCAGTGGCAGCAGCACTGACGTCAAACAGAGAGCTGAGCACAAGCCAGAGTCAGAGATATCCACCATCACTACAGCTCTGCAAACTGCACTAAGGTGCAATGACAGGGAATGGGTGCCCACTCCTGTATACTATTTGTACATCCCCTAGATACCAACAAAGCAGCATCTATCAAGACTCAATGCTGTCTACTCTTTTTACTGTCCTTTCTTTTCATTCTCTTCCCTCTGTTGTATGTCATGCACCAACACCACATTTAACCAGGCAAGTCAGTTAAGAACAAATTCTTATTTACAATGACAGCCGACTCCAGATGACGCTGGGCCAGTTGTGCGCCGCATTATGGGACTCCCAATCACAGCCAGATGTGATGCAACCTGGATTCGAACCAGGGACCGCAGTGACATGTCTTGCACTGAGATGCAGTGCCTTAGACAGCTGTGCCACTTGGGAGCCTCCTTTGTTTCTTACCTCCCTTGTTCTTCCCTTCACCCCTGCCTTCATCAACCCCTTCCTCCCCAAATACCATTCACCCCCTCCCATAGAGCTCGTACTCTATGGGGTGGAAAGGCTTAATCTCCTCTCAGGTCGACAGGCCACTGCTCTTTGCATATCAGTGGAAAAAATCAATTGTGTGGATAACTGGAAATCAATAGGTGGGAGCATGCACTTACACATGCAACTCACACAAACACATAGACAGACACACACAGCCATACACAAACACACACACACTGCCTCACCATATATCTGCTCCCTCACTTGTCCTCTATAATTGCTGCAGTGCCTGGGGATGCAGGGGTAACTATAGGTCATCACTGAGATAGTGATCTTACTGGGGCCAGGGCACATACACACGCACAGACTGACACACACAAATACATGCACAAACACAGTGACACACACAGACTGGGAGTGCCACACACACACACACACACACACAGCCCGTGGACACCCTCTCTACACCCCAGTGGCTCCCTGTAGAGCCACTAGCTCACAGCACAATCCCATTACTGGCAGACTAGCTGCGATAGCATCACTGGCCCAGCAGTACAAACAAAAGCTCCCCTCTCTGTGCTCTGCCACGGGGCACTGCGCATGACTCACATACACTCGTAAGAGCCCACGTAAGAAAACACATATAGGTACACAGACACACAAGCATGAATGTAAATACACACTCTCGGTCATACACACACATCTTTACAGACAAGATGAATTCAATCTGTAAGTCAGTGGATGTGTTAATGGTGTGTAGAAGTTAGTGGTGGTAGAAATCAATCACATTGAAGACAATTATCTATGCAGAAACCATTATTTACTTCACAGTAGGGTTCTTCATAAATTATTAACTCAGTTTGGCACTGTTCACACTTAAAACGTTCACAAGACCTTGAAGCTTAAGTTTAGGTTGTATACCAGGTCATATTCTGGATTTAAAACTGATTTTGTGGTTGTAGAGATGAACAAATCTGCTCAATTAGGTTGTATTTATACATATCCCATTGGCACCAATGCATGTTTTATGCAAATGTCTGAGTTGCACAAATCAAGTTAGGATGTAGCCCTCTGATCATACACTACATGGCCAAAGGTATGTGGACACTATTTCAGCCACACCCAATGCTGACACGTGTATAAAAATTGAGCACACAGCCATGTAATCTCCACAGACAAAACACTGGCAGTAGAATGGCCAGTATTGAAGAGCTCAGAACTTGACTGGCCTGCAAAGAGCCCAGAACCCATCGAACACCTTTGGGATGAATTGGAACGCCGACGGACAGCCAGGCCTAATCGCCCAACATCAGTGCCCGATCTCACTAATGCTCGTGGCTGAGTGAAAGCAAGTCCCTGCAGCATTGTTCCAACATCTAGTGGAAAGCCTTCCCAGAAGAGTGGAGGCTGTTATAGCAGCAAAGGTGGGACCAACTCCATATTAAACGCCCATGATTTTGGAATGAGATGGTTGACAACCAGGTGTCCACATACCTTTGGCTATGTAGTGTATATTATACACACTATGCTCGTGTGTACTGGTATGTCTGCTGGTACTAAGGCTATATGCTAGTGTGTGGTGGTATCTCTCGCTGAACAACACATTTAGCCAAAAAAGGGGTGATAGATTGATGACATCTGGAGGAGAGCAGAACAGCTAATGACTAGTGACGGAGTGGGATCCAGGAACAGAAAATGTCAGTGTGAAAGTGTGTGGACTGTTTTGCATGCCATTTTTCTGATGCCGTAAGATGCAAGAGCAGCATCGTGAGTCAATACTCCGGGACACCAGCCATAGAAGAGCAATCTGACACATTGAGAACCAGAGAGTAAGCAAAATTCACAGATAAACACACAAATGTACACATCTCGCACCCACACACACACACCTTGGTTTTCAACCTAACACTAATATCAACTCTCTCCCTTGTCCACCTTATGGATGAAATTTGGATAGCCATCAAATTTGATTTACACGGAAACGATGTTAAAACTTCACAGAATGATGGCCCAAGCGGTGTATTCAGTATAACCAATCATTTCAGCAGCACTCATATTCACACGACAGCCTGCTTAGCGTAGGTAGGCCCATCTGTGCATCTCAGTGCTCAGGGGATGTATATATCAGACATCTCAAAATAAGAGTGCTGATCTAGGTACCATGTAATAGTATTCATTGGGATCTACAAGACAAAACCGATCCTAAATAAGCACTCTTACTCTCAGATGCTTGAAACATTGGGCCCCAGGTGCCCCAGTACAGTAGCAGAGTGTGAACTGTTTGGAGTCCTTCCAATCTATTACAGGTAAACTGGTTCGTTCAGCAGCAGGGAGACAGCGCATCCACGGCTTAACACGATACACTTCATCACGGCACACATTTCTGGTCTCATCACCTCTCATCTTACAGAACACTTGCACCCCCAAACAAATGGACCTCTCAAGGAGGTGTAATTGCACACTGACAGTGACAAGAGGGAGTTTTGCTTGTTTTTCCTCATCCTCGCTTGTTGGAAGAGTGTTAAAGAACTAAACTGTTTTTCTGGAGTTCTCAAAGTAAATTGCTTCTCAGAAGTTAGACAAACCGTTGCTTTGGAGTTAGAAAAGTAAAGTGTTTCCTTGTAAAGCGTTGTGTAAGCAGTAGGGCGGTAGAACTAGGACAAAGTTAGGTAAGTTAGGTAGGCCCGCCTATAGAAGAGGGGGAAATTCTAGACTCTGGAGGAAGATGCCAGAAACCCTGTCATCAGCGGCACGCTGTTAGGTAAGAGTTTAAAAATAAGCACCCTCTATCAACCAACATATTGCAGACTGTGTGTCATGCACACAGAAGCAGCGGGACAATGGGGATCCTAATAAATACAATATATATTAAAGAAGTGTTTAGATGTCTGAAGCCGACAAAAGAAACCATTCATATCTTATAAAAGTGTAAGGGTGTCGAGCTCAGAAATGGCTATAGAAAAGCCTAGGTATTCACTCTGCTGCCCATGTTCACTCAAATAGCACAAAGTAGTAAGTTGTGATTGCTCCTTTGCATGAGGGAGAGGTGTGGTAGAGTTTTGTACAGTTTTATGAGTAGTCATTCTGTTAATCCTTCCTTCCCACAATTGTGTGTGTGTGTAACAGACAGAAAAAGAATGAGCAAGAGAGAAAGAGAGAACAAGGGAGTAAGTCTAATATGCATGTAGTCTGGCAAGTGTTGACGCGTGGCGAACAGCACACACTATCAGCCCTACTAGTCTTCATAGTGACCCCAGGAGGTGCAGTAGGAGAGTGAAATGTTGAGAAAAAAGGAGATAGAGAGATTGAGTCAGACCAGGCATCACGGCCCTCAGGGGGAGAGGGACAATATAGCAATGATGTTGATCTTACTGCTGGTGACTTTCAGATCCACCTCTACGCAGATGACACAATTCTGTATACATCCGGCCCTTCTTTGGACACTGTGCAAACAAACCTCCAAACGAGCTTCAATGCCATACAACACTCCTTCCGAGGTCTCCAACTGCTCTTAAATGCAAGTAAAACTAAGAACATGCTCTTCAACCGATTGCCGCCCGCACCCTCCAGCCTGACTAGCATCACTACTCTGGACAGTTCTGACTTAGAATACGTGGACAACTACAAATACCTAGGTGTCTGGTTAGACTGTAAACTCTCCATCCACACTCACATTAAGCACCTTCAATCCAAAAATAAATCTAGAATAGGCTTCCTATTTCGCAACAAAGCATCCTTCACTCATTCTGCCAAACATACCCTCGTAAAACTGACTATAAGACCGATCCTTGACTTTGGTGATGTCATTTACAAAATAGCCTCCAACACTCTACTCAATAAATTGGATGCAGTCTATCACAGTGCCATCCATTTTGTCACCAATGCCCCATATACTACCCACCACTGCAACCTATATGCTCTCGTTGGCTGGCCCGCACTACATATCCGTCGCCAAACCCACTGGCTCCAGGTCATCTAAAAGTCTATGCTAGGTAAAGTCCCGCCTTATCTCAGCTCACTAGTCACCATAGCAGCACCCACCTGTAGCAAGAGCTCCAGCAGGTATATTTCACTGGTCATCCCCAAAGCCAAAACTTCCTTTGGCCGCCTTTCCTTCCAGTTCTCTGATGCCAATGACTGGAACGAATTGCAAAAAAATATAAAAATTAAATTAAATTAAAAATAAAATCACTGAAGCTGGAGTCTTATATCTCCCTCACTAACCTTAAGCATCAGCTGTCAGAGCAGCTTTCCGATCACTGTACACAGCCATTCTGTAAATAGCACACCCATCTACCTCATCCCCATATTGTTACTTATCCTGCTCTTTTGCACCCCAGTATTGCTACTTGCACATCATCATCTGTCATTCCAGTGTTAATGCTAAATTGTAATTATTTCGCCTCCATGGCCAGTTTATTGCCTTACCTCCCTACTCTTCTACATTTGCACACACTGTACATCAATTTTTCTATTGCGTTATTGACTGTACATTTGTTTATCCCATGTGTAACTCAGTTGTTTTTGACGCACTGCTTTGCTTTATCTTGGCCAGGTCGCAGTTGTAAATGAGAACTTGCTCTTAAAATGGCCTACCTGGTTAAATAAAGGTGAAATAAAAAAATAAAATAAAAAGGAGAATGGGTGGGCACACAAACACACACACACATCAGTATCACCCAGGTAATTCCATTCCAGGACTGCCACTGAAGTCTAAGGCCTACTCTGAAAGTCTAACCATTTCTACTTGGGTTTTATGTTGCGTGACTGTTTCAAATGAAACTTCCCTATCGTCCAGGAAACTCTATTAAGGTGGCTCTGACCACCAGCACCTCTAAGGCTGTGTCCAAACTTGCAACAAACTTGCAAGCTCTATGGGTCTTAGTCAAAAATACTATACTATACTATATAGGGAATATGGTGCCAATTGGGAAGCAGCCTCAAGGGCGCTCTAGCTGCCTACATCCTCCCCTTGGCAGTCTGGTTGTATGTGGACATTGTTCTTATTGACTCGAGAGTGGAGCTGCAGAGAATTGTTTTTCCTCCATTTGTTGCTCTGATTTCAGCCCGGAGTCTAGAAATGTCTCATTCCCCATGTCGCTTACCACTGCCATGTGGATAAGGAGCAGAGAGAAAGCTTAAAATACATAGCAAAAAAAAGAAACGTCAACGAACCATAAACAATTAATAAAAATGCACCTGTGGAACTGTCGTTAACTTCTTTGCGATGTTCACTTTTGGATGAATAGCGTGCCCAGAGTAAACTGCCTCCTACTCAGTCCCAGATGCTAATATATGCATAGTACTATTTGTATTTGATAGAAAACACTCTGAAGTTTCTACAACTGTTTGAATGATGTCTGTGAGTATAACAGAACTCATATGGCAGGCAAAAACCTGAGAAAAATCCAGAATCCAAATAAGAAGTGGGAAATCTGAGGTTTGAAGTTTTTGAACTCAGCCCCTATCAGAGGGATGTGGGTTTTGTTGCACTTCCTAAGCCTTCCACTAGACAGCAACCATCTTTAGAACATTGTTTCAGGCTTCTACTGTGAAGTGGGACCAGATGAGAGCTCTTTGAGTCAGTGGTCTGACAGAGAGCCATGCGCTGGTCAAATGCATTTCATATAAGAGCGACATGCGTTCCATTGCTTTTCTACAGACAATGGAATTCTCCAGTTGGAACATTATTGAACATTTATGATAAAAACATCCTAAAGATTGATTCTATACTTAGTTTGACAAGTTCCTGTAATATAACTTTTTTAACTTTTCTTCCGACAGGACATGAACGCTTTTGGATTTGTTTACCAAATGCCCGAACAAAAAAGAAGCTATTTGGACATAAATGATGGACATTATCGAACAAAACAAACATTTATTGTGGAACTGTGATTCCTGGGAGTGCATTCTGATGAAGATCATGAAAGGTAAGTGAATACTTATAATGCTTTTTTTGACTAATGTTGACTCCGCAAACATGGCGGATATTTATTTTGGCTGGTTTGGGCTCTGGGCGCCATATTCAGATTATGCTTTTTCCGTAAAGTTTTTTGAAATCTGACACAGCGGTTGCATTAAGGAGATGTGTATCTAAAGTTCCATGCATAACACTTGAATTTTAGTCAACATTTCTAATAAGTATTTATGTGAATTCATGTGGCTCTCTGCACAAACACCGCATGTTTTAGAATTACTGAACGTAACACACCAATGTAAAATGAGATTTTTTTAACATAAATATGCACTTTATCGAACAAAACATACATGTATTGTGTAACATGAAGTCCTATAAGTGTCATCTGATGAAGATAATCAAAAGGTGAGTGATTCATTAATCTATATTTTTGCTTTTTGTGACTCCTCTCTTTGGCTTGAAAAATGGCTGGGTTTTTCTGTGGATTGGTGGTGACCTAACATAATCATTTGTGGAGATTTCGCTGTAAAGCATTTTTGAAATCAGACACTGTGGCTGGATTAATGACAAGTGTATCTTTACAATGGTGCCTAATACTTGTATGTTTGAGAAAATGTGATTTATGAGATTTCTGTTGATTTGTATTTGGCGCCCTGCAATTTCATTGGCTGTTGGTGAGGGGTTCCTCCAGTCCTAGACAGGTTAAGACACTAACAGCTTACAGATGGTCGGCAATTAAGGTCACAGTTATGAAAACGTAGGACACAAAGAGGCCTTTCTAATGACTCTGAAAAACACAAAAAAAAAGATGCCCAGGGTCCCTGCTCATCTGCGTGAATGTTCCTTAGGCATGCTGCAAGGAGGCATGAGGAATCCAGATGTGGCCAGCAATGTCTTTACTGTGAGACACCTAAGACAGCGCTACAGGGAGACAGGACGGACAGCTGATCGTCCTCGCAGTGGCAGACCACATGTAACATCACCTGCACAGAATCGGTACAACAGAACATCACATCTGCGGGACAGGTACAGGAAGTCAAGAACAACTGCCCGAGTTACACCAGGAATGCACAATTCCTCCATCAGTGCTCTGTCCGCAAAAGACTGAGCGAGGCTGGACTGAGGGCTTGTAGGCCTGTTCTAAGGCAGGTCCTCACCAGACATCATCAGCAACACAAACCCACCATTGCTGGACCAGACAGGACTGGCAAAAAGTGCTCTTCACTGACGAGTCACAGGTTTGTCTCACCAGGGGTGATGGTTGGAATCACATTTATCGTCGAGGAATGAGCATTACTCCCAGGCCTGTACTCTGGAGCGGGATCGATTTGGAAGTGGAGGGTCTGTCATGGTCTGGGGCGGTGTGTCACAGCATCATCGGACTGAGCTTGTTGTCATTGCAGTCAATCTCAACGCTGTGCATTACAGTGAAGACATCCTCCTCCATCATGTGTTATCCTTCCTGCAGGCTCATGACCCTCCAGCATGACAATGCCACCAGCCATACTGCTCATTCTGTGTGTGATTTCCTGCAAGACAGGAATGTCAGTGTTCTGCCATGGCCAGCGAAGAGCCCGGATCTCAATCCCATTGAGCACGTCTGGGATCTGTTGGGTCAGAGGGTGAGGGCTAGGGCCAAACCCCGCAGAAATATCCGGAAACTTGCAGGTGCCTTCGTGGAAGAGTGTTGTAACATCTCACAGAAAGAACTGGCAAATATGGTGCAGTCCATGAAGAGGAGATGCACTGCAGTACTTAATGCAGCTGGTGGTCACACCAGATACTGACTTACTTTTGATTTCGACCCCCCTTTGTTCAGGGACACATTATTCAATTTATGTTGGTCACATATCTGTGGAACTTGTTCAGTTTATGTCGTCTCATTTGTTGAATCTTGTTATGTTCATACAAATATTTACACGTTAAGTTTGCTGAAAATTAACGCAGTTGACAGTGAGAGGGCGTTTCTTTTTTTGCTGAGTTTATTTCCATAAAAGGATCTAAATGCTAGTGCTGATCTAGGATCAGGTTCCATCTTATTATGATTTAAATTACACCTACTGAGACCCAGATGATTACATGGACAGTGCTCTATCCATGTCACTTTGTTGGTGAACTGCCCCTCACAAGTACCAATTGGACTGATCCTGTAATTTTGTCCAGATCAAGTTACAACTGCCAGTCTTGGATATTCGACTGATCCTCCATTTTGGCTGTGTGTGTGTTTGTTGTGTTTGCTCAGTTGCTAAGCTGGCCCAGGTCGCTGTGGGGTTCTTTATACCAGTGCGTCAGTACAACAGCCATCAACAAGGGGCTTATGTGCAGGAGAGAGGTGTGGGCATGCACGGTATCCAAGACCCTTTGAAAGGCTTTTCTCTCTCTTTGTCTCACTCTCCTTCCCTTCCTCCATCATTTGAAAGTCAAATAATTTCAAACCTGCTTTAGTGGCTTGCACGTACACTTTATTGGCAAGACCACAAACATAAAAGTATCAGACAAATGAACATCAACTGGATACAGAAATAATTAAGTGGGCAGGATTCCAATCTGTTCTTTCTACCTTCTGGTTCTTAACTCCTGAGAATAGCCCTCAGATGCAAGTGTGCACAGCCACACACAAACGCATATGCACACACACTCCTTCCCTGTGTGTGATAGTATGTCATCTGAGGTAGTGTGTGTGCAAGTGTGTTTTTACAGATCCACAGATGATGCAATCTCTATTGCATGCCACACAGCCCTTTCCCACCAGGACAAAAGGAACAACTATATGAGAATGCGATTCATTCATTACAGCTCAGCGTTCAACACGATAGTGCCCTCAAAGCTCATCAATAAGCTAAGGACCCTGGGACTAAACACATCCCTCTGCAACTGAATCCTGGACTTCCTGATGGGCTGCCCCCAGGTGGTAAGTGTAGGTAACAACACATCCGCTAACATTGATCCTCAACACATGGGCCCCTCAGGGGTGTGTGCTCAGTCCCCTCCTATTCAGTCATGACTGCATGGCCAGGCACGACTCCAACACCATCATTAAGTTTTCTGATGACACAACAGTGATCACCGACAAGACAGCCTATAGGGAGGAAGTCAGAGTGTGTGGTGCCAGGACAACAACTTATCCCTCAATGTGATCAAGACAAAGGAGATGATTGTGGACTACAAGAAAGAGAGGACTGAGCACGCCCCATTCTCATCAACAGGGCTACAGTGGAGCAGGTTGAGAGCTTCAAGTTCCTTGGTGTCCACATCACCAACAAACTAACATGGACCAAGCACACCAAGACAGTCGTGAAGAGGGCACGACAAAACCTATTCCCCCTCGGAAGACTGAAAAGATTTGGCATGGGTCCTCAGATCCTCAAAAGGTTCCACAGCTGCTCCATCGAGAGCATCCTGCGTCACTGCCTGGTATGCAACTGCTCGGTCTCCGACCGCAAGGCACTACATAGGGTAGTGAGAATGGCCCAGTACATCACTGGGGCCAAGCAAGACCTCTATACCAGGCGTTGTCAGAGGAAGGCCCTAAAAATTGTCAAAGACTCTAGCTACCCTAGTCATAGACTGTTCTCTCTGCTACCGCACAGCAAGAGGTACCGGAGCGCCAAGTCTAGGTCCAAGAGGCTTCTAAACTTGCTTCTACCCCCAAGCCATAAGACTCCTGAACCCCTAATCAAATGGCTATCCAGATTATTTGCATTGCTCCCCCTTTTACACCGCTGCTACTCTCTGTTATCATCTATGCATATACCTCAACTAACATATTACCTCAACTAACCGGTGCCCCTGCACATTGACTCTGTACCGGTACCCCCCTGAATAGTCTCGCTATTGTTATTTTACCTCTGCTCTTTAATTACTTGTTACTTTTATTTCTTATTCTTACCCGTATTTTTTTCAACTGCATTGTTGGTTAGGGGCTCGTAATTAAGCATTTCACTGTAAGGTTGTATCCTGTTGTATTCGGCACATATTATTACCAACATATTCAAATAATAATTGACATTTTCATTATGTTATTTTGATTTATTTATTCATACCATTTCATCCTTCCACAAGATATAGTCCCGAAACAAATCTAGGGTTGCTACCCAAGCCGGCTGGTCGTTCGGTTGCCAGAGACGCGACCCAGTCGTTCAGTATCTATAGACGCAACCCAGTCGTTCTGGCTGGCAATGTTCTTATCCCTTGCTTGCTAGCTAGCCCTCAACAGCTAACTTACAGTCACGTCAATAACAGCAAAGTAGCTGCATTTGCTTAAGCTGTTTTCTAGTTACATTTATTTGGATACATCCATAGCAATGATGCACTATTTTGCCTGGCATAGGAAATGTGCTCTCATCAGGACACTGTTGTTCAGAAGAGCTAGTCAACAACACAACTAACACAATCATTTCAAACTGAAGCTGGAAAGACAGCAACCTAGCTGCACTTCATTTGACCTGTTTTCTATTCTACTTTTAAAGATGCACAATCGAGAGCATCCTGTCGGGCTGTATCACCGCCTGGTACGGCAACTGCTCCGCCCACAACCGTAAGGCTCTCCAGAGGGTAGTACGGTCTGCACAATGCATCGCCAGGGGCAAACTACCTGCCCTCCAGAACACCTACATCACCCAATGTCACAGGAATGCCAAAAAGATCATCAAGGACAACAACCACCCGAGCCACTGCCTGTTCACACTGCAACCATGAAGAACGCGAGGTCAGTACAGGTGCATCAAAGCTGGGACCAAGAGACCGAAAAACAGCTTCTATCTCAAGGCCATCAGACTGTTAAACAGCCATCACTAACATTGAGTAGCTGCTGCCAACATACAGACCCAAATCTCTAGCCACTTTAATAATTAAATGTATCACTAGTCACTTTAAACAATGCCATTTTATATAATGTTAACATACCCTACATTACTCATCTCATGTGTATATACTGTACTCTATACCATCTAATGCATCTTGCCTATGCCGCACGACCATCGCTCATCAAAATGTTTATATGTTTGTTTGTTTTTCACCTTTATTTAACCAGTTAGGCAAGTTGAGAGCAAGTTCTCATTTACAATTGCGACCAGGCCAAGATAAAGCAAAGCAGTTCGACACATACAACAACACAGTGTTACACATGGAGTAAAACAAACATACAGTCAATAATACAGTAGAAAAATAAGTTTATACACGATGTGAGCAAATGAGGTGAGATAAGGGAGGTAAAGGCAACAAAAAAAAGGACATGGTGGCAAAGTAAACACAATATAGCAAGTAAAACACTGGAATGGTAGATTTGCAGTGAAAGAATGTGCAAAGTAGAAATAATGGGGTGCAAAGGAGCAAAATAAATACAGTATGGGAAGAGGTAGTTTGGGATAAATTATAGATGGGCTATGTGCAGTAATCTGAGCTGCTCTGACAGCTGGTGCTTAAAGCTAGTGTAGTGAGGGAGATAAGTGTTTCCAGTTTCAGAGATATTTGTATTTCGTTCCAATCATTGCCATCAGAGAACTGGAAGGAGAGGCGGCCAAAGGAAGAATTGGTTTTGGGGGTGACCAGAGAGATATACCTGCTGGAGCTCATGCTACAGGTGGGTGCTGCTATGGTGACCAGCGAGATGAGATAAGGGGGGACTTTACCTAGCAGGGTCTTGTCGATGACCTGGAGCCAGTGGGTTTGGCGATGAGTATTAAGCGAGGGCCAGCCAACGAGAGCGTACAGGTCGCAGTGGTGGGTAGTATATGGGGCTTTGGTGACAAAACAGATGGCATTGTGATAGACTGCATCCAATTTATTGAGTCGGGTATTAGAGGCTATTTTGTAAATGACATCGCCGAAGTCGAGAATCGGTAGGATGGTCAGTTTTGTATATATGTATATGTACTAGAGGTCAACCGATTCAATCGGCATTAGGGCCGATTTCATAACAATCGGTAATCTGTATTTTTTGGATGCCGAATACATTTGCAATCCACGAGAAGACTGAATGGCAGACTGACCACCTGTTACGCGAGTGCAGCAAGGAGCCATGACAAGTTGCGAGCTAGCATTAAACTTATCTTATACTAGGAATTGTCAGGACCCGGTTACGAACCTGGGTCTCCGGAGTGAGAAACAGTCACTCAACCAACTGAGCCACGAATAGTCAGCAGAACCCAGAAGATGAGGCAGACACAGCAGTACTTAAGACGGTGTATTTAATAAAGTAAAAAGGAGAAGTCCTTAAATACAAAAATGGCAAATCCAAAAGGTGGTAGGAATAGCACAAAAAAGCCTCAAGAGATATTCAAAAACAAAAACAGAATTCCACAAGAGCATCCACCGGAATCGACAAGAATACACAGAACACTAGGGCTGGGTGCTAACATACAAACACAGAGCACAGAACTGATGGAAACTAAGGGTTTAAATACAATCAGGGGAAAAAGGAGGCACAGGTGCAAATAATAATGGGGAACAAGGGAAAAAACATAAGGTCAAAAAGCACAATGGGGGCATCTAGTGACCAAAACCCGGAACAACCCTGGCCAAATCCTGACAGGAATAGATTGTCCACCATCTATGCGTCATCCAGACAGAAAAGAGATATAGGCAAAAGAACATTTCGATTTAGAACAATACAGATATGGAATAAATTAACTGAGCAAACTATAAACCTTTCAATATATAAATTGAAACATTACTTTAAAACAATTTAAATATAGTATATAGAAATGTTGTGGGACTGTAGTAGATAAAGAATCAATATTTTTTAGATTGAGCATTTATTGGGTCATTATGCTAGTATATTATGTTTGTAATAGTGTGTTATATGTGAAAGTGTGTTTGTATTATAAATTGTATTTTAATGTTTAAGGACTCTTGGAAGATTAGCCCAAATGGGGACTAAAAGAGATCAAAATCAAATCAATCAATCAATCTTAACACAATCACTAGTTATCTACACATGGTTGATGATATTGCTAGGTTAACTAGCTTGTCCTGCGTTGCATATAATCAATGCGTTGCCTGTTAATTTATCATCGAATCACAGCCTACTTCAACTTTGGAGGCCACACACACGACTGAGCCTCATTTTGTCTTGTTTTAAGGACATTACATCAAAGTTGGATCAGCCTGTAGTGTGGTTTTCCACTTTAATTTTGAGTGTGACTCAAAATCCAGACCTCCATAGGTTGATAAATTTGGATTTCCATTGAGAATTTGTGTGATTTTTGTTGTCAGCACATTCATCTATGTAAAGAAAAAAGTATTTAATAATATTTCATTCATTCAGATCTAGGATGTGTTATTTTAGTGTTCACTTTATTATTTTGAGCAAAACCAAATCAAATTTTATTTGTCACATACACATGGTTAGCAGATGTTAATGCGAGTGTAGCGAAATGCTTGTGCTTCTAGTTCCAATTATGCAGTAATAACCAACAAGTAATCTAACTAACAATTCCAAAACGAATTTCTTATACACAGTGTAAGGGGATAAAGAATGTCCATAAATATATGAATGAGTGATGGTACAGAGCAGCATAGGCAAGATACAGTAGATGGTATCGAGTAAAGTATATACATATGAGATGAGTATGTAAACAAAGTAGCATAGTTAAAGTGGCTTGTGATACATGTATTACATAAGGATGCAGTAGATGATAGAGTACAGTATATACATATGAGATTAATAATGTAGGGTATGTAAACATTATATTAGGTAGCATTGTTTAAAGTGGCTAGTGATATATTTTACATAAATTCCCATTATTAAAGTGGCTGGAGTTGAGTCAGTGTGTTGGCAGCAGCCACTCAATGTTAGTGGTTGCTGTTTAACAGTCTGATGGCCTTGAGATAGAAGCTGTTTTTCAGTCTCTCGGTCCCGGCTTTGATGCACCTGTACTGACCTCGCCTTCTGGATGATAGCGGGGTGAACTCGGGTGGCTCGGGTGGGTGCTGTCCTTGATGATCTTTATGGCCTTCCTGTAACATTGGGTGGTGTAGGTGTCCTGGAGGGCAGGGAGTTTGCCTCCGGTGATGCGTTGTGCAGACCTCACTACCCTCTGGAGAGCCTTACGGTTGTGGGCCGAGCAGTTTCCGTACCAGGCGTTGATACAGCCCGCCAGGATGCTCTCGATTGTGCATCTGTAGAAGTTTGTGAGTGCTTTTGGTATCAAGCCGAATGTCTTCAGCCTCCTGAGGTTATATATATATATATATGCCGATTAATCGGTATCAGGTCTTTAGGCGTCCAATAATCGGCATCGGTGTTGAAAAATCATAATCGGTCAACCTCTAATATGTACATATTCTTATTCATCCCTTTACACTTGTGTGTATAAGGTAGTTGTTGTGAAATTGTTAGATTACTTGTTCGATATTACTGCACTGTCAGAACTAGAAGCATAAGCATTTTGCTACACTCTCATTAACATCTGATAGCCACGTGTATGTGACCAATAAAATTGTATTTTATTTATTGATAGTTCTTTGTATATATCCATAAAAATTGAATTCTGCTGATTCATGATTTCGACTAGCTGAGAAAATCTGCCTGCCTGTCTGTCTCATCCCGACACTAAATGTTAATGTATAATAATATCTAGATGTTTTATAGTAAGATATAGTAAGATCACGCTGGGCTGATGAGACAGTGGATTGCGCAGGCATTACATCATAGATTTTTCCCGGTGTTAACTTGTGGAATAGACACCGGCTGGAATGCGCTTTTAACCAATCAGCATTCAGGATTAGACCCTTCCGTTGTATAAACAGGGAATAACACATAGCTTGCAGAACTAGCACCTGAAGTAGAGGGGAAAGTCAGGTATGTCTACAAAGCTAATCTGTCGGGTGTCTCAGTGGCATGCTAGGGCCCAGGTGCATTCTACCAAGAAGAAACACACACACAGACAGAGCGAGAGAGAGAGAGACAGGCAGAGCGAGAGAGAGACCCTACAGAGCCACAGGACATCAGCACAATTAGACCCAACCAAATCATGAGAAAACAAAAGGATAATAACTTGACACATTGGAAAGAATTTACAAAAAAAACAGAGCAAACTAGAATGCTATTTGGCCCTACACAGAGAGTCCACAGCGGCCTGACCACTGTGACTGACCCAAAATTAAGGAAAGCTTTGACTATGTACAGACTCAGTGAGCATAGCCTTGCTATTGAGAAAGGCTGCCGTAGGCAGACATAGCTCTCAAGAGAAGACAGGCTATGTGCTCACTGCCCACAAAATGAGGTGGAAACTGAGCTGCACTTCCTAACCTCCTGCCCAATATATGACCATAGAGAGACATCTTTCCCTCAGATTACACAGATCCACAAAGAATTCAAAAACAAATCCAATTTTGATAAACTCCCATATCTACTGGGTGAAATTCCACAGTGTGCCATCACAGCAGCAAGATTTGTAACCTGTTGCCACGAGAAAAGGGCAACCAGTGAAGAACAAACACCATTGTAAATCCAACCCATATTTATGCTAATTTATTTTCCCTTGTATACCTTAACCATTTGTACATTGTTAAAACACATACACACACACATACACACATACACACATACACACATACACACATACACACATACATACAATATGACATCTGTAATGTCTTTATTGTTTTGAGACTTCTGTATGTGTAATGTTTACTGTTAATTGTTATTGTTTATTTCACTTTGTATATTATCTACCTCACTTGCTTTGGCAATGTTAACACGTTTCCCATGCCAATAAAGCCCTTGAATTGAATTGAGAGAGAGACAGGCAGAGAGAGAGAGAGACACAGAGACACAGAAACAGACACAGAGAGAGAGAAACCAAGAGACAGAGAGAGACCGAGAGAGAGAAACCGAGAGAGAGAAACCGAGAGAGAGAGACCGAGACAGAAACAGACAGGCAAACCGAGAGAGAGAGACCGAGACAGAAACAGACAGGCAAACCGAGAGAGAGAGACCGAGACAGAAACAGACAGGCAAACCGAGAGAGAGAGACAGAAACAGACAGACAAACCGAGAGAGAGAGACAGAAACAGACAGACAAACTGAGAGAGAGAGACAGAAACAGACAGACAAACCGAGAGAGAGAGACAGAAACAGACAGACAGACCGAGAGAGAGAGACAGAGACAGAAACAGACAGACAAACCGAGAGAGAGAGAGAGACAGAAACAGACAGACAGACCGAGAGAGAGAGAGAGAGAGAGAGAGAGAGAGAGAGAGAGACAGAAACAGACAGACAAACCGGGAGAGAGAGAGAGACAGAAACAGACAGACAAACCGAGAGAGCGAGAGAGAAACAGACAGACAAACCGAGAGAGAAAGACAGAAACAGACAGACAAACCGAGAGAGAGAGACAGAAACAGACAGACAGACCGAGAGAGAGAGAAACAGACAGACAGACCGAGAGAGAGAGACAGAAACAGACAGACAGACCGAGAGAGAGAAACCGAGAGAGAGAAACCGAGAGAGAGAGAGAGACCGAGAGAGAGAAACCGAGAGAGAGAGAGAGACCGAGAGAGAGAGAGAGAGAGAGAGACACCGAGAGAGAGAGACAGAAACAGACAGACAAACCGAGAGAGAGAGAGAGAGACCGAGAGAGAGAGACCGAGAGAGAGAAACCGAGAGAGAGAGAGAGAGAGACCGAGAGAGAGAGAGAGAGAGAGAGAGAGAGACACCGAGAGAGAGACAGAAACAGACAGAGAAACCGAGAGAGAGAGAGAGACCGAGAGAGAGAAACCGAGAGAGAGAGAGACCGAGAGAGAGAGAGACCGAGACACCGAGAGAGAGAGACAGACAGACAAACCAAGAGAGAGAGAGACAGAAACAGAGAGACAAACCGAGAGAGAGAGACAGAAACAGACAGACAAACCGAGAGAGAGAGACAGAAACAGACAGACAAACCGAGAGAGAGAAACAGAGAGACCGAGAGAGAGAAACAGAGAGACCGAGAGAGAGAAACCGAGAGAGAGAGAGACCGAGAGAGAGAAACCGAGAGAGAGAGAGACCGAGACACCGAGAGAGAGAGACAGACAGACAAACCAAGAGAGAGAGAGACAGAAACAGAGAGACAAACCAAGAGAGAGAGACAGAAACAGACAGACAAACCGAGAGAGAGAGACAGAAACAGACAGACAAACCGAGAGAGAGAGACAGAAACAGACAGACAGACAGACCGAGAGAGAGAGACAGAAACAGACAGACAAACCGAGAGAGAGAGACAGAAACAGACAGACAGACAGACCGAGAGAGAGAGACAGAAACAGACAGACAGACCGAGAGAGAGAGACAGAAACAGACAGACAAACCGAGAGAGAGAGACAGAAACAGACAGACAAACCGAGAGAGAGAGACAGAAACAGACAGAGAAAGAGACAGAAACAGACAGACAAACCGAGAGAGAGAGACAGAAACAGAGAGACCGAGAGAGAGAGAGACCGAGAGAGAGAAACCGAGAGAGAGAGAGAGAGAAACCGAGAGAGAGAGAGAGACAGAAACAGACAGACAAACCGAGAGAGAGAGACAGAAACAGACAGACAGACCGAGAGAGAGAGAGAGACAGAAACAGACAGAGAAACCGAGAGAGAGAGAGAGAGACCGAGAGAGAGAAACCGAGAGAGAGAGAGAGAAACCGAGAGAGAGAGAGAGAGACCGAGAGAGAGACACCGAGAGAGAGAGAGAGAGAGAGACAGAAACAGACAGACAAACCGAGAGAGACAGAAACAGACAGAGAAAGAGACAGAAACAGACAGAGAAACCGAGAGAGAGAGACAGAAACAGAGAGACCGAGAGAGAGAGAGACCGAGAGAGAGAGAGACCGAGAGAGAGAAACCGAGAGAGAGAGAGAGACAGAAACAGACAGAGAAACCGAGAGAGAGAGACAGAAACAGACAGACCGAGAGAGAGAGACAGAAACAGACAGAGAAACCGAGAGAGAGAGAGAGAGAGAGACCGAGAGAGAGAAACCGAGAGAGAGACAGAGAGAGAGAAACCGAGAGAGAGAGAGAGAGACAGAGAGAGAGAAACCGAGAGAGAGAGAGAGACAGAGAGAGAGAAACCGAGAGACTTTTGACTTTTGGTCTTTCTTTATTGAAATATTCTCAATTCATTTAAAACTCACCCCCCCCCCCTCCTAAAATAAAAAAATAAAAATATATCCTGTACTGCATACATGTACCATACTCATCTTTCCATCTACCACATGATACAAATCACCACAAAAACACAAAAACCCTCTCCTACAACCGTATATCCAAAACATCTTCCCCAGCAATACAGACAGCCCCCCCCAACACACCATATCTCCTCAAACATCTCCACACATTTGATCATTTTATAGAACTCAAACTCAACCCTAAGGCGCGCAGAGACCATCCCATTAAACAGCAGTAAAGGGTCTGTTATCCCCCCACCTTTGACCCTGTTCCTCCTTGTTAGCCAAATAGCTAACTTTGCCTGAGCAAACAAAAAATTCAACAAAACACATTTTTCTTTCTCCTTACTCGAATACCTGTATCCCGTTATAAACATCCCAACAGCAAAAACCACCCCCAACCTGTCACACAGACATTCCAACAGAGACATTAATGGCATTAACCTGGTGCACACAGAAAACACATGAATTACAGTTTCTATCATTTGACAGAAAGGACACCCCTGCCCAATTCCCGGATCAACCCGTGCCAACCAGCTGTTAGTGGCCAGGGCTCCATGAAGAACCCTCCACTGGAGGTCCCCTGACCTCTTTGGTACTGGGGGTTTGTAGAGCGCCCTCCATCTAAAACCCACCATACTCTCCGCCCCACATACCCCCTGCCACTGATGTGCCTTCACTCCTGTTAGGCTCCTAATGTTCCTTACCTTAACGCAGAGGTTGTAGAGGGCTTTACCTCCCACATCCTCAAACTCCCCCAGGCTCGGAGTGTTAAAATCTAACAAGTCCTCCAGACCCCCTTGCCAGTCCCCAGTCTCTGCCGTCACCTGCAGTGGCGGGAACATTGGTGGCCCCTCTCCCTTTGGCCTCTCAAACACCCCCTTACCGGCTCAGACAGTGCCTCCTGGACCTCCTCCAGGAATCTCTCCAGCAGCCTAAGAGACGTTATTCCTGTTTGTTGCGCCAAGATCTCCGGGGTTTTCCACCCCTCCTCTCCCAGCAGTCTCAGGTCACCCAGCCTTTGTAAACCCCCTGCCATCAGTTGCCTCTGCAGGGTGGCCGACTGAACCGATCTCAAAGGGATGGCTGGGTTGTGGAAGATAGGCTCCTCCCACACCCACTGCCCAGGCTCCACTCCCCCTTCTCGTGTGGGCCTTAGCAGCTGCCAGGCCCTCAGCACCGCAGAGTAAAACTCTGAGAGACCTGCTGTACTCAGCCTCTCCAGCTTCATGAGGAACAGCTGCCGGTCCAACCCTAATCCGCCAGCTCTCCTCAGCAGCGCGCATGCTGGTTCCCTCCAGCCAACATCAGTGTGGTACAGCAGTCTCTGCACCGCCTTTAGTCGGAAAGCAGCCATCCTGCTCTCCAGTTCCACCAGGCCCTGTCCTCCTTCGTGGACGGTCATGTACAAAACTGCTGCCTTCAGCCAGTGATGTCCCGACCAAAAGAAGTCCACCAGCTTGCGTTGCAGGTCTGCAAGCAGACCGGCGGGGGTTGAGGACAGCCAGTTTATGCCATAAGGAAGATGCCACCAGGTTGTTGATTATCAGCACCCTCCCTCTATATGACACTTGGGACAAGAGCCACCTCCACCTGGCCAGTCTTGACACCACTGCCTGTGACAGCCCCTCCCAGTTCTTGCTGACCCACCTCTCCGAGCCCAGGTACACCCCCAACACTTTAAGCCCTTCACAACCCCACTGCAAACCCCCTGGAAGCAGAGGAGGAGCCCTATCCCCCCATGCCCCACATAACAGAGCTTTGCTCTTTCCCCAGTTTACCTTAGCTGATGAAGCTCCCTCGTACACCTTCAGACTGGTCTCTAGTTCCTGCATATCTTGCCCATCCCTGACCATCACAGAAACATCATCTGCATATGCTGAGACTGCTATTCCTGTCACCACATCCATGCCTGTCCAGCACACTCCCTGCAGTCTCCTGCGTAGCAGTCCCAAAAAAGGCTCAATGGCTAGTGTGTACAGCTGCCCAGATAGAGGGCATCCTTGTCTAATGCCCCGTCTCACCCAGACTGGCCTACTGAGCCCCCCTCCCACCTTAACCATACATGACGCCCCAGCATACAACAGCTTCACACAGGTCACAAAACTCTTCCCAAACCCAAACACAGACACATTAAACAGATACTCATGATCCACTCTATCAAAAGCCTTCTCTTGATCTAAAGAGACCAGTCCAAAGTTCACATTAGAACCTCTCGACAAGTCCAACATGTCCCTAATCAAGAACAAGTTGTCCGTGATTGAGCGTCCCGGTACACAATATGTCTGGTCCTTGTGTATTATAGAGTCCAGATGGGACTTCAGTCTGTTAGAGAGGACCTTGGCAAAGATCTTGTAGTCCGCACAGAGTAATGCCACAGGCCTCCAGTTCTTAAGTTCACACAAGTCCCCTTTTTTTGGGCAGGAGAGTCAGAGCCGCCCGACGGCAGCTCATCGGCAACTCTCCTACCCCGACGCATTCTAGCAACACGCAAAGAAATCCTGTCCAATTGTTCCCCAGAATTTTTTGTAAAATTCCACTGGAAGTCCATCGACCCCGGGTGCACGACCGGGGACATCTGGCTTACTGCCTCTGCCAGTTCATGTGACAACAGAGGAATGTCCATTTCATCCCTCTGTGCCCGAGAGAGCTTAGGGAGTCCTGTGAACAAGACCTGAGCACACATAGGATCACACATTTCTGCCCTATACAATTCAGTATAAAACTCCACAGTCCGCTCCCGCATCTCCCCCACCACAGAGGTCACCCGCCCATCAGACAGCCGTAGACAATGCATACCCTTGGCTTCACTGCTCTGTCTTTCCAAACCAAAGAAGAAGGAGCTGGGAGCATCCATCTCCTTGAGCATGGAGAACCTAGCTCTTACAAGTGCTCCCTTTGCTTTAACCTGGAAAAAACTGCCCAGGTCCCTACGTAATTCGGCTAAGTTAGCCTGGAGGCCTACATTGCCTTGCCCCACCATCATCTCCCTCCATCTCACTAATACACCGCTCTAGTTCCCCCAATACTCTCCTAGCCTCTGAGGATGAGAGAGCTGTGTACTGTTGACAGAAAAGCCGAATTTGCACTTTCCCCACATCCCACCATTGACTCAGAGACTCATACTCCTCTCTTCGCTGCCCCCATCTTTCCCAAAAAGTCTGGAAACCTGAGCAAAAAGTGGCATCTTGTAAGAGCTTTACATTGAACTTCCAATAAGATGCCTGCCGGGGCCCTGGTGAAATAGACAGCCGAGCCATGGTTATGTGGTGATCCGAAAACCCCACTGGGAGAATGGTAGCACCCAGCAGCCTATTGCTCTGATTCCTGGACATGTAAAAACGATCAAGTCGAGCTGCACTCACCCTAGCCCCAAAAACCTTCACCCACGTATACTGTCGTGTGTTTGGATGTTTAGTTCTCCAAACATCCACTAGGTCAAACTGATTAAAAATGTCCCTTAACACTCCCACTGACACTGAATGAGGCTCTTCCCCATTTCTGTCTTTTGTAAAATCCATTGTACAGTTCCAGTCACCTCCGATCACCAGCGTCTCCTCAGGCGCTACTTGTGAGAGTTCCTGTCTAAGACTCCCAAATAGAACCCCTCTTTCTCTCCCTGTGTTAGGCGCATACACATTTATAAAGACAAAACACATGTTGTTAATTTCTGCTTTAACAACAAGCAACCAACCCCTACACACCTCCTTTGAGGAGCAAAGTTTTTACAGCCAGACCCGGTGCAAAAAGGACTGCCACACCTGCACTAAGATTTGTCCCATGGCTCAACACACTTGCCCCTTTCCACCAGAGCCCCCAATCAACTTCATTCACTACATCACTATGCGTCTCCTGCAGAAACAACACCTGTACTTTTTTTTGTTTTACATATTCACCCAACACACTCCTCTTTCCCGCATCTCTGGCGCCATTTATATTGAGCGAGCCTACCCGAAGAGTCTCCATAAGAATTGGGAGAAAAGCAAGCAGAGAAATAGACCAATAGCAAAGCTCAAAAAGCCCCAGTGTCAGTAAGAACTTAAACATTTAAACAGTGTCTGAAGGTAAACCTTTACGCACTATTGTGACCCACTTCCTCAACCTAAACCGTTTCCTGGGTGAGAGGACACCATGCCCCTCATTTCTCATAGCATGTTGTACTGATCTTACAAACTTTCTAGGATCAGGAAAAAAAGCCTCAAGATTAACTTTTTTCCCCTTAGTCTCATTCAGGAACTGTGTCAGTTCTCTCAACGTGTACTTAGACCCCTCTGGTTGACTAGCTGTCAGCTCCGGGCCAATTGAAGAGGAGTCTGAAAAAAATAACTCCTCATCTTCTTCCTCAGACTCACTTTCCTCCTCTTCTCTATCTCCCACCCTGACCACCTGCTCTTTCTCTCTGGTTAGGGCCTCACCCACAGCAACAGGCAACATTTCCATGGTGCCTTTGTTCACACCCTTTTTCCTTTTCCTCTTGACACCCTCCTCCTCCCCCCCTAATCTCTTACACTTCCCCACTATACTCTCCTCATCCACTAGAATAACCTGACTAGACGCAGTATCCTCTGCACCACCCTCCATAGCATGACTAGGGCCAGCCTCAGCTACACCACCCTCCATAGCATGACTAGGGCCAGCCTCAGCTATACCACCCTCCATAGCATGACTAGACCCAGCATCATCTGCACCACCCTCCATAGCATGACTAGGGCCAGCCTCAGCTACACCACCCTCCATAGCATGTCTAGGCCTCGCCTCAGCTACCCCACCATCTCTAGCCTGACTAGACCCAGCCTCTGCTTCTCCACCATCTCTAGCCTGACTAGACCCAGCCTCCACTACCCTACCATCTCTAGCCTGACTAGACCCAGCCTCTGCTTCTCCACCATCTCTAGCCTGACTAGACCCAGCCTCATCTACACCACCATCTCTAGACTGACTAGGCCCAGCCTCTGCTGTCTGCATCTCCTTACCCCCTGCATTTTGACCTCGATTTCCCCCACTTGCGCTTGTACCCTCACCTTTTCTATGGCCTTTATGTGGGCACGCAAAGCTCTTGTGCCCCAAATCCCCACATTCAAAACACCGTAGACTATCTGTGCTGGCAAAACCTGCATAGAGCCCCTCCCCATGCCTCACTTTAAAATGCACATTTAGCTGTTGCTCATTATTGTTCAGAAACATAAACACTTGCCTCCTGAACGAAACAACGTGCTTAACGGCATCTGCCTGAAAACCTGCTGACAGTACACGGAAACCGCTAGCAAACTTACCAAAACGACTCAGCTCTTTCCTAATTTGATCATCCGTAATAAACGGAGGCAAATTTGCCACTACAGCTCTTGTTGAAGGGGTAGAGAGAGGTGAAATTGACACCAACACATCCCTTACAAATATTCCGCTAGCAATTAGCCTACCGACCAAATTAGCCCTTTTCATGAACACAACCACAGCTTTGTTCATTCTAGAATCAGAATGTATAAACTCAGCTCCTACCTGTTCACCGACCGCGAGCAGAACCTCCTCCACCTTAACTCCGTTCTCAGGAACACACCTGAATCCATGCTGTATCGACAGCGTCTCCTCCGCGCTAGGCTGAGAAGCCATTGCGCACACTACACCTTCCAACCCCCAGGAAAGTTACTCTGTCCTCTTCCACCCTAACTTTGAAAAGAAAACTTTGGATACCGCTAAAAACAAATATTGCATTAACCCTCCACCATAGAAAATAACATGTAAAGAAAAGAATCAAGAAAGTTAGTTAGGATAGAGCTTTCCACACCAAACACTCAAACTCCAAAAACACCCAGCATGCACCGAGAGAGAGAGAGAGAG
>NC_088218.1:28797776-28840259 GCF_036934945.1 Oncorhynchus masou masou
AGAGACAGAGAGAGAGACACCGAGAGAGAGAGACAGAAACAGACAGACAAACCGAGAGAGAGAGACAGAAACAGACAGAGAAACCGAGAGAGAGAGACAGAAACAGACAGAGAAACCGAGAGAGAGAGAGAGAGAGACCGAGAGAGAGAAACCGAGAGAGAGAGAGACCGAGAGAGAGAAACAGAGAGACCGAGAGAGAGAAACCGAGAGAGAGAAACCGAGAGAGAGAGAGACCGAGAGAGAGAAACCGAGAGAGAGAGAGACCGAGAGAGAGAGAGACCGAGAGAGAGAGAGACCGAGAGAGAGAGAGACCAGAGAGAGAGAGAGACCGAGAGAGAGAGAGAAACCGAGAGAGAGAGAAACCGAGAGAGAGAGAAACCGAGAGAGAGAGAGAGAAACCGAGAGAGAGAGAGAGAGACCGAGAGAGAGACACCGAGAGAGAGAGAGAGAGAGACAGAAACCGACAGACAGACCGAGAGAGAGAGACAGAAACAGACAGAGAAAGAGACAGAAACAGACAGAGAAACCGAGAGAGAGAGAGACAGAAACAGACAGAGAAACCGAGAGAGAGAGAGAGAGAGAGACCGAGAGAGAGAAACCGAGAGAGAGAGAGAGAGACCGAGAGAGAGAAACCGAGAGAGAGAGAGAGAGACCGAGAGAGAGAAACCGAGAGAGAGAGAGAGAGACCGAGAGAGAGAAACCGAGAGAGAGAGAGAGAGACCGAGAGAGAGACACCGAGAGAGAGAGACAGAAACAGACAGAGAAACCGAGAGAGAGAGACAGAAACAGACAGAGAAACCGAGAGAGAGAGACAGAAACAGACAGAGAAACCGAGAGAGAGAGAGAGAGACCGAGAGAGAGAAACCGAGAGAGAGAGAGACCGAGAGAGAGAAACCGAGAGAGAGACCGAGAGAGAGAAACCGAGAGAGAGAGACAGAGAAACAGAGAGAGAGAGAGACCGAGAGAGAGACACCGAGCGAGAGAGAGACAGAAACAGACAGACAAACCGAGAGAGAGACACCGAGAGAGAGAGACAGAAACAGACAGACAAACCGAGAGAGAGACACCGAGAGAGAGAGACAGAAACAGACAGACAAACCGAGAGAGAGAAACACCGAGAGAGAGAGACAGAAACAGACAGACAAACCAAGAGAGAGAGAGAGAGAAACAGACAGACAAACCGAGAGAAACAGACAGACAGAAACAGACAGACAGAAACAGACAGACAGAAACAGACAGACAGACAGAGGAGACAGACAGAGACAGACAGAGACAGACAGAGACAGACAGAGACAGACAGAGACAGAGACAGAGACAGACAGAGAGACACCAACACAGACACACGGACAGAGAGAGAGACACAGACATAGGCAAAAAACAGACAGAGAGAGAAGACCAAGACAGATGGAGAGAGAGAGAGAGAGAGACAGAGAAACACAGAGACAGACAGACAGATAAACTGAGAGAGCAGACACACACACACACACAGAGAGAGCAGACACACACAGAGACAGAGAGAGACAGAGAGAGACAGAGAGAGACAGAGAGAGATAGAGAGAGAGACAGAGAGAGAGAGAGAGAGAGAGAGAGAGAGAGAGAGACATTCCATCACACAGCTCTACAATGTCAATAGATGAAACCAGAGAAGAGTCCCCTCAGCCAGCTGGTTCTGAGGCTCAGTTTACAAACCCAAACCAACCCCATAGAGCCTCAGGACAGCACTCATAAAATCTGGCCCAACCAAATCATCACAAAACAAAAAGAAGAATATATCACCTATTGGAAAGACACAAAGAATCCTAATCACAAAAAAGTAAACTTCAATGCTATTTGGCTCTAAACATTGGTGGCAGACTATCTGACCACTGTGACTGATAGAAAACTGAAGAAAACATTGACTAGGTACAGACTCAGTGAGCACAGTCTGGCTTGAGAGACCTGTCATCACAGACAAACCTGATGCCCAGAGAGGACAGGCTGTGCTCACTATGCTCCAGGGGAGAGGTAGAGACAGAGCTGCATTTCCTATTACACTGTGACAAATACTCAGACCTAAGGCAATATTTCTTTCCCAAAATTATAATTCAATACAAAGAATTTGAAACTATAAAAGATGAAGAAAAAAATCTAATATTTATTGGGTGAAAAGCCAATTTTTTTTGGCAGCCAAATATGTGTCCTCCTGCCACAACCTGAGGAACAGCAAGTGAGAAGTGCAATGTAATGTCAATATTATTTCCCATTTTGTTTTGTCTTTCATACCATGTCATGTGTCTTCTCAGTCATGCTGACACTGGTCTACTACCATTGCTTAAATGTATTGTTGTTCTCATTAATATTGTTGTTGTTAATGGTAATCCCATGTCCACTACTACTATTATTATTATTGCTGTTGGTCCCACCATTTATGTATTTATATATCTATACTTTGACAATGTGAGTAATAATGGACATGCCATGTCAATAAAGTCAATAGAATTGAAATTGAGAGAGAGAGAGACAGAGAAAGAGACACATAGAGAGAACGAGAGAGAGAGAGAAAGAAATCTAAACAGGACTTAGCGATACAAATTGGTGACATATGGACAACCCATTTTAAAACACTCTACAACATCGTTCAAATTGACACAAACGCAGAACAACGCCAAATTCATGAGAAGTTGAATGGATTAGAAAAAGCTATAAAGGACAATCAAAATCCATTGGACTCCCCAATTACTGACCGGGAGCTCTATAAGAAACTTCAGGCTCTGAAATTTACAAAAGCATGCAGACCTGATGGCATCCTAAATGAGATGCTCAAACTCACTAGCGCAAAATTTCAATTGGCTATATTAAACTGTTTAATTTGATCCTGAGTGTAGGTTATTCCCCTGACATCTGGAATCAAGGACTCATAACCCCAATCTTTAAAAACGGAGACAAATTTGACCCTAACAATTACAGAGGCATTTGTGTGAAGAGTAACCTGGGGAAGGTTTTCTGTAGTATTATAAATGTAAGAGTTCTAAACGTCCTTAATAAGCACAATGTCTTGAGTAAAAGCCAAATTCGATTTATACCAAAACATCGCACAACTGATCATATTTACACCCTACACACCCTGATTGATAAACATGTCCACCAAAATAATACCAAAATATATGGTTGCTTTATCGACTTCCAAAAAGCATTTGATTCTATTTGGCATACAGGACTGTTCTACAAAGTTATTGAAAGTGGTGTAGGGGGTAAAAAATATGACATAATTAAATCAATGTATACTGGCAATCCGTGCAGCATTAAAATTGGCAAGAAAAAAAAGAGAACTCTTTAACCAGGGACGGGGCACTTGTCAAGGTTGCAATCTGAGCCCTGCACTCTTTAATATTTACATCAACGAATTGGCCACAATTCTAGAAAAATCCTCAGCCCCTGGTGTTAGTCTCCACAATTCAGAAGTTAATTACCTATGCCTGCTATCACCCACAGCAGATGGCCTACAGCAGAGCCTGGACCTGCTAGAGCAGTACTGCCAGACCTGGGCCCGGGCAGTAAAACCCCCAAAAAACTAAAATAATGATTTTCCAGAGAAGATCTAGATCTCAGGAAATTAGACCAAAGTTCTCAATTGGTACAAAATATATAAAAGTACTGCACACACTACAATTAGTTAGGCTTAAAAATAAGCTCAAGTGGACACCTTAATGAGGCAGTGAATGAACTGAGAGAGAAGGCATTCTGCACCATTAAAAAGCCAATTCAAATTGAAATACTTTTTAAAATTTGGCTAAAACGAATTTAATATGTCATTGAACCAATTGCACTTTATGGCAGCGAGGTGTGGGGTCCACTTGCAAAACAAGATTTCATCAAATGGGACAAACACCCCATTGAAACCCTGCATGCAGAGTTCTGTAAGATTATCCTACATGTCCAGAGGAAAACTACAAACAATGCATGCAGGGCAGAATGAGGCCAATATCCACTAATAATAAAAACTCAAAAAAGAGCAATTAAGTTTTGGAAACATCTAAAATACAGTGACCCCCTCTCATATCATTACCAAGCCCTGTAATGCCAAGAGCTGAGCAAAGAAAATAGTCCCCTCATCCAGCTGGTCCTGGGGCTGAGTTCACAAACCTGTTCTACTAGCACACTGAAGCCTCAGGACCAGAACATCCAAACAAGCAGGATAAACCAAATTACATCACAGTCGAAGCAAAACTATATTACTTATTGGTAAACACAAGCACAAACACAAAGCAAAATGCAGTGCAATCTGGCACTAAATTGACAGTACACTGTGGCTAAATATTTGACCATGGTTACTGATCAAAACCTTAGAAAAACCTTGACAAAGTACAGGCTCAGTGAGCACAGCCTTGCCATTGAGAAGGGTAGACACAGGAAAACCTGGCTCCCTGTAGAGGAAAGGCAGTGTAACCGCTGCACAACAGCAGAGCCTGAGACAGAGCTGCATTTCCTGACAAAATGTCAAAAATATAAAACAATTAGAGAGTGTCATTTCCCCAAATTTGAAACCCTTTCAAAGACCTCTTTGATGAGAGTAGGCTACCCGTCCTGTTGGGGGAGGACGCAGATAGCTGTGGGTTGGCAGCGCACTACATTGCTGCCTGCCATAAGTTGAGCGACAGTGTCTGACAGACCGTGTATGCTTATTGTTGAATGTATGGTTATTTTGACACTTGGTTATTGTTGTTACTGTTGTCCCGTTGACAATTTTGATTCTCATTATTATATTGTAAATATCGAAAATAAGCTTTGGCAATATGTACATTGTTACTTCATGCCAATAAAGCAAATTGAATTGAGAGACAGAAAGAGAGAGACAGACACAGAGAAAGACAGAAAACCTCTCACAACGTTGAGAACCAATCAGTGATCAGTTCAATCATCCCGACCAACATGGGACACAGTAAAAACAGATGTGCCAGAGATTCAGACTCAGCACAGAATGGACACCCATCCCCAAAAGTAGGGTCCAGGTGTAAAAGATGCATGTTGGTGGCTATAGCTCCATGTATTATCCTCCATTGGAGGTCAGCCGTCCTCTTATCAATAGGCAGTTTGTATAATGATCGCCAACAGCCTTTTGGAGAAGCACCTGGACCAAGCACACCCACCCACCTCGTCGATTTTACCCCTTCCAGGGAAGAGGTAAAGGTGTCCCATGCACATATTCTGTACATGGCCTTCTTTCCCACCTCCTTGAACTCCCCCAGCTCCGGGGTATCGAAGGAAAGCAGCATCCTCACATCCTCCTTGAATGCCCCCATCGCAGCACTAACAATCAGTGCAGGGAACACAGAATCCAGACCCTCCTTCCACCGATCAGAATTGGAAGTGTCAGTCACATACTGCAGATGAAGCACTGGCAGAGTCGCAGACCTCAGCGACGACCTTCCTCCGTAGGCGAGATGATCGGATCCCCGCTCTCTCCCAGCTCCTCCAACGATCTGCTCCTGCTCCGCATCAGATGACCCAGCTTGGTACACCCCACACCTAACAGGCATGGACGTATGCTAGCTGAACCCAGAACACGGGACTGGATGGCAGTGTTGTGAAAAATAGGCTCTTCAAAAGCCACATCCCTGGTGGCGTGCAGGCCTTCCGGGACTTGACAAGGACTCTCCAAGCCTGCATAACAGACTCATAAAATGGAGTCAGGCCAGGCAAATCACCCCCCTCCAGCTTTAAGAGGAAAAGGTGCTTGTCTAAGCCCAAACAGCCGACTCTCCTCATCAATATGTAGGCTGTTTCGACCCAGCTAGAACCGTCTCTGTACAACAATCTCTGGGCTGCTTGGAGCTGGAAAGCCATGGTTCTAGAGGAAATGTCCACCAGGCCTTGCCCAGCCTCGTGCAGTGGCAGGTACAGGGCTGCAGCTTCAATCCAGTGTTGTCCAGACCAGAAGAAATTGACAAGGGTCCTCTGAAGCTCTTGTATCAGACCTTTGGTGGCTGCAAAATCATTAGTCTGTGCCACAGGTTAGAGGCAGCAAGATTATTAGCTACCAGGACCCTTCCCCTATAAGACAGCTGGGGCAGCACCCATTTCCACCTTGACAGTCTGGCACACACTTTCTCTGCTACACCCTCCCAGTTCTTTTTCTGAAAGACCCCCAAAGTCTTCATCCCATCTCTGCCCCACTGAAGCCCATTTGGTAACCGTGGAGTGGACCCCGTTTGAAGCCGACCTGCCTACAGCGCTTCACTCTTTCCCCAATTGACTTAGCTGAGGAGGCCCCCTCATACACCTTTAAAGAGTTTGAGAGAACCTTAACATCCTCACCCCCTGTAATAAAAACTATCACGTCGTCTGCATACGCAGACAGTGCTATCATGGGATCCTTCATTACACCTGGCACAGAGAAACCAGTAAGCTTCGATCTTAAGAAAACAAAGCATTGGTTCAATCACCAGACTATATAACTGCCCTGAAATTGGGCATCCCTGCCTGATGCCCCTTTGGACAGGGATAGGGCAACTCAAACCACCACCCACCTTCACCATACACGAGGCCCCAGCATACAGTAAATTCATCCAAGACAAAAAAACATCCCCAAACCTAAAGGCTTTCATTGTTTTAAACAAGTACTGGTGGTCCACACGATCAAAAGCCTTCTCCTGATCCAAAGAAAGTAAACCCACATTTACATCAGACAGTTTACAAATGTCTAAAACATCTCTTATCAGAAACAAGTTGTCAACAATAGAGCGATCAGGTACACAGTAGGACTGGTCCTTGTGGATCAACAATCCTAGATACTCTTTCAACCTGTTTCAGACATTTAGAATCAATTTTGTATTCAGCGCACAGCAAAGCAACAGGTCTCCAATTTCTTATGAGAGCCAAATCCCCCTTTTTTGGCAACAGTGAAAACACCGCACATTGACAGGATACAGGAAGAGAACCCTCATGTAAAGATTCACACACCACTTCACAAAATCCTCCCCAATAGACCCCCAAAAGTGCTTATAAAACTCAGATGGTAAACCATCGATGCCAGGGGCTCGGCCTGATGAGAGCTGCATAAATGCTGTGGACAGCTCTTGCAGTGTAATGTCAGAGTCCGATGCGACTCTCTGCTCAGGTCCCAATTGAGGAAGACCGTGTAACAACTGTTCAGTACACAGAGAGTCACAATCCTCCGCCTTATAGAGGGCCGAGTAAAAATCCACGGCATGTTGACGCATTTCAATGTCATCCGTGGTCACCTTCCCATCAGGGAGACGAAGGCAGACCATCTGTTTATGTTGAAATGCCAACTGTCCTAGGTTTTTAAAAAAAGGCGCTAGGAGCATTCATATCCTTGAGGGAAGCAAAACAAGACATAATCAAGGCACCCTTCACTCTTTCATGCAGAAACGACCTCAGTTCATGTCTCTTGTCCTGTAAGTTCATGACTAGTCCAAGGTCGTTCTGAGTGAGCAGCTTCAATTCAGTAGATTTGATGTCCTGTTCACGGGCCTTGATAGTCTCTTTAACCTCTTGGAACTCCCCATCCCGGATCCGGGATCGTGACTAAAGCCTCAGGCTCATTAGCATAACGCAACGTTAACGATTTCTGAAAATCGCAAATAAAATGAAAATAATGCGTCTGCTCTCAAGCTTAGCCTTTTCTTAACAACACTGTCATCTCAGATTTTCAAAATATGTTTTTGAACCATAGAAATGGACTAATTTGTGTAAGAGTATGCAAAGCTAGCATAGCATTTTGTGTAGCATGTAGCACGCAACATTTTCACAAAAGCCAGATAACCAAATAAATAAAATCATTTACCTTTGAAGAGCTTCTGATGTTTTCAATGAGGAGGCTCTCAGTCACATACCAAATGCGCAGTGTTTCCTGAAAGCGTCTGTGTGTAGGAGAAATCGTTCCGTTTTCTACATTGCGCCTGGCTACTGAAACGAACCGAAAATGCAGTCACCTACAACGTAAAACTTTTTCCGGATTAACTACATAATATCGACCGAAACATGGCAAACGTTGTTTGGAATCAGTCCTCAAGGTGTTTTTTCACATATCTCTTCATTGACATGCAGTTCGTGGAAGCTTGCTTTCCTCTCTGTATTCCTTGGAAAAATACTGGCAGGTGACTTTTGCGCACCAATTTCGGCGCAGGACACCGGGCAGACACGTGGTAAATGTGGTCTCTTATGGTCAATCTTCCAATGATCTGCCTACAAATACGTCACAATGCAGCAGACACCTTGGGGAAACGACAGAGAGGGTTGATTCATTCTTCTTGCGTTCACAGCCATATAAGGAGATCATGACAAACAGAGCCTCAAAAATCCTTGTCATTTCCTGGATGCCATCTCATCTTGGTTTTGCCTGAAGCTCACGTTAAAGGGCACGCACAGAGAAGATCTTTGTATTTCTGGACACGTCAGAGTGTTTTCTTTCGAACAGTAGCAATTATATGCATAGTCGAGCATCTTTTTGTGACAAAATATCTTGTTTAAAACGGGAACGTTTTTCATCCAAAAATGAAATTGCGCCCCTAGAGTTCCAAGAAGTTAACAACACTGTCATCTCAGATTTTCAAAATATGCTTTTGAACCATAGAAATTGACTAATTTGTGTAAGAGTATGCAAAGCTAGCATAGCATTTTGAGTAGCATTTAGCACGCAACATTTTCACAAAAACCAGATAACCAAATAAATAAAATCATTTACCTTTGAAGAGCTTCTGATGTTTTCAATGAGGAGACTCTCAGTTACATACCAAATGCGCAGTTTTTCCTGAAAGCGTCTGTGTGTAGGAAAAATCGTTCCGTTTTCTACATTGCGTCTGGCTACCGAAACGAACCGAAAATTCAGTCACCTACAACGTAAAACCTTTTCCGAATTAACTACATAATATCGACCGAAACATGGCAAACGTTGTTTGGAATCAAGCCTCAAGGTGTTTTTTCACATATCTCTTCATTGATATGCAGTTCGTGGAAGCTTGCTTTCCTCTCTGTATCCCATGGAAAAATACTGGCAGCTGCCTTTTGCGCACCAATTTCGGCGCAGGACACCGGGCGGACACCTGGTAAATGTGGTCTCTTATGGTCAATCTTCCAATGATCTGCCTACAAATACGTCACAATGCTGCAGACACCTTGGGGAAACGACAGAAAGGGCAGGCTCATTCCTCTCGCATTCACAGCCATATAAGGAGACAATGGAAAACAGAGCCTCAAAAATCCTGCTCATTTCCTGGATGCCGTCTCATCTTGGTTTTGCCTGAAGCTCACGTTCTAGGGCACGCACAGAAAATATCTTGGTAGTTCTGGACACGTCAGAGTGTTTTCTTTCGAAAGCTATCAATTATATGCATAGTCGAGCATCTTTTTGTGACAAAATATCTTGTTTAAAACGGGAATGTTTTTCATCCAAAAATGAAATAGCGCCCCCAGAGCATCAACAGGTTAACTTCAATTTGAGACAGAGCAGTATACTGTTGACAAAATACTCGTATTTGGGCCTTCCCAACCTCCCACCATTGTCTCAAGGACTCAAAATTCCCTTTTATAACCCTCCAATTTTCCCAAAACAACAAAAACCTGTCACAAAACATGACATCATGTAACAATTTAACATTAAAATACCAGTAAGGTGATGACCTTCGTGGACAGGACAAGTGAATATAAAACAGTAACAATATGATGATCAGAGAAACCCACAGGAGTAATGTTACACCTTCCAAGCCTACTACAGTATTGCTCAGATACTTACAACCTGTCTAACCTTGCTGCACTGACACAACCTTCATTAATTTTTAGCCATGTGTACTGCCTAACTTATGCATTCCTTACTCTCCACATATCAGAAAGCTCAAACTTAGTTAATAGGCCAGACAGGCAAGTGGCTGACCACAGGTGAGGTTCTTCAGCGGTGCGATCAACAGTCAAATCCACTGTACAGTTCCAGTCACCCCCTAAAACCATACACCCCTCTTGATCACACTGTCTTAAGGTTTCCTTTATTTTATCAAATATAGCAATACGCTCTGTAGCCTCATTAGGAGCATAAACATGAAAACACAACATCCACCTTGACCAATATAACCCGACCCTTGACAATCTCTGTTGTAGATACCACAGTCACCCCTAAACCTGAGGAAGACACAAATACACAGACAGACACACAGAGAGAGCCAGAGAGAGAGAGAGCCAGAGAGAGAGAGAGAGAGAGCCAGAGAGAGAGAGAGAGCCAGAGAGAGAGAGAGCCAGAGAGAGCGAGAGCCAGAGAGACAGACAGATGTGTAATGTATATGTGAGTGGTAGCTGGCAAGAGAGAGAGAGACCAACACCTGGGGAGAAGCTGTTATTCCATCTGGAGCAGCAACATGTCCATAAACAGGGCTTGTACACACACAGCTAAGTAAACACCGGTTGAGAATTCATGAATTGTATTCCCATGAAAGAGGTGCATGCAGCACCGTCCAGGTTACGCAGCCACGCATCGTGGGCGGAAAGACGAACGCGATCCCAGTGGTGCCCCCACAACGGGAGCAGGGGAGAAGATTTATTCCGGAGAATAACGGAGAGGAAAAAAAGAAAAAGAGATGCCTGTCAAAGATAAGATGTAATTAAAAAAATAAAACGCCCACTGTCTGCCCGACACACTTGGCGAGGACGCCCCGTTGGATTGTGGGAAGATTAACGAGAGAAGTCGAGTAAACACTAAGCAGTGAGAGAACGTTGCCCCTGGATTCACATGGAAGATGTGGGTATGATCCCAGAGGCATTGTGGGGGAAAAAAGAGAAAATGTTTTTAAAAAGTCCAACGAAATCCTTATCAACATTATTAATATGTGTAATGAGTCTCAGCAATAACAAACAACATTAACTTCCTCTGTGAAAACAAACAGGCTCTGCTTTAGAAACCGGTCAATTAGGGAGAATGGAGATATCTCTTCTCTGCAGACCTTGAGAACTGAGACGAGAGTAGCAGGACTAAGAAAAGCACAGCCTTGCCCACACGTACAGGGAGATTTTGTTTAAAGCCCCTGCATAGTGGCAGAAGGTACTGGACTTCTGAGAAGCCTTCAAACAGACACGGGGATTTATCCATACCCTGGATACACCCGGCCCTATTATATATCACCAGGTCTGAGTAGGGTTTATTAGGCACCAAGCAGAAGAAAACGGACTGAAACAGAGATGGACTACCTGGAATTGTCCAATGAGAAACACTAGCTTTCAATTTCTGCAGCAAAATGTTTTAAATGAGCGTCTGTTGCGTGCCCTAATGAACACAACCCAGCTGTTAGGCCTATGCAATGAGAAACTCTTTCACTTTCCATTGCAAAACGTTTTAAATAATCATATTTTGCATGCCATAATGAACACAAACCAGCTGTAGGCAGCCTATGTCTCTATTGGGACATGCCAAAGTGGGCTAAGTTTCCGTCCCATTAGTAATGCTGAGCTGTGATTGGCAGACTGGGGCCGTGTTCCCGGACAGGTCAACAGCGGACGGCCCACGGCACTCACTGGAGAGCCCATCAATCACAGTTTGGGATAATTAACCAGCGGGAGACAAGCCAGGAGCTCCTTGTTCTGCTCCCCCACTCTAAGGGAGGGAGGGGGTAAAGAGAGGAGGGAAGGAGATTAGATTGGGATAGGCAAGAGAGAGGGAGACTGAAGAAACAGAAAGGGAAAAAGAGGGAGAGAGATATGCAGAGAGACAGAAAGAGTGCATACATTAACCCCATACTCATAGCCGAGGCAAAATATCCCTTCAACACTACAGTTAATCATCAGGAAGACATAGAGAAAGCATTTTCACATCAACCTGAAAACAAGAGAATTGAAAACAATATTCTACCCAGTGATTATCAAACCAATACAAAGAACATGAATCCTAACACACACAAAAATGATTCCCTTAATGATTGGGAGAGAAACCACATTGTGCTGTGTTGACAAGCCAACATGTGGCTTCCTGCCACAAGCAAAGGGACAGTGACAGGAACAACAATAGGTATAAATAAATGTATGCAGTTATTTCTGTTTTGTTATTGCGCTCATTACTGTGAAGTTAATTAGGATAATTGTTATTTGTAGTACAGCATGATTATATTTTACCCCTGTGTAAGTTACTTTATCATGAAATAAAGAAAATGTAATTTGAGAAGGGGAGAGCGCGAGAGAGACAACAGGAGGAAGAGATCAATGTTTTAAATGTACGTGTGTGTGTGTGTGTCTGCTTGTCTATCTGCATGCATGTGACTTTGCAATATCATGCACGTGCAATACGACCCTTTGTTATGATGGGTGTGTAGTGAGGCTGCCAGGGTCTGGGTCACTGAGTAAGGGGAAAAAAAAAATCAATGCAGAATCTTGCGCCAGCTCTTTAGTGTCTGCTAGCCCAACACTGCCATCATTAGCATTAGTCCCATCCTCCATCTCCCTGATTGACCGTCCAATAACAAGCACTTTATTTGCTTAAGCCACACTTTTTCACTGCATATACTGGATAAGGTCTGGCATCAGCTCTACAAAGCAGGATGGTATGGTTTCTCTTTGCCAGTCAATATACACTTCCCAACTATCTTACAGTACTGTAGACTATAATCTCTCTGCCACTATCTCAATCTATCTGCCCTGGCAGGTTGTCAGTGTCTGAGGTTGTCAGTCTTTTTGGCCATCCATCTGTCAATTGGTTTTACCAATCCGCTGTCGATACGGCTGTTTGGTTTGGGAGGGATCTTTTTTAGAACCTGGCAGAACTCCAGTGTGATGCTTTTTTCTTGTCAATACAAAACTTGCTTTTGAAGTGAATCGACGACACTTGTTTTACGCTCGTCTCTCTAGTGACACTCAGTCTCTGTCTCAGTGTCTGTGTCCACAGTCCCCGTCTTTCCACCTCTCTGGGAAAGCGATTTTTTTTTTTGCAGAATTTTAGGTGTGTCCATTGCCAGTGTCCAGTGGATGCACCAACAATCTTTCAGCCAATTGCAATATTTTTTTAAGTGTACAATAAACTTTAGCTTGTATATTTTTATTTTCCGAAATGGATAGAGGGCACATACCCCATCAGTTTCAATGGGCATGACCCCTCTGCTCTGACAATGGTCCAGTGTGGCTCCTCTAATCACAGTTATTAATACTATCTAACTGGGTCATCCCTACACAGTCCCATTGTGAAGATGCACTGCCATCCTCACCACACTCAATGCTTCATTTAATCATGCCCGCCGGTGCCATGCCCCATGCCCCGGCCTACAACACAGTGGACCCCAAGAGAGGGACAAGAGAGATGTAGGCCTAAAGGCTTTGGAATAATGGCCGGTGTGTGTATGCCCAAGTCTGTGAGTTAGTCCATTCCATCTTCCTCTGTGCCTCTGTCAGGGGGAACTAGTCCCTGCCCCCCCCCCTGTCTATAATAAGGAGCCCGGGGTATGACCCTGCTGCCTCTGTGCTCTGTGGTGCCCATTAGACTGCCTGACTATAAGACAAGGCCAGACCCAAGGACCCCTGTTGAGGACACAGATCATTCTAATGTGGGAACACAACAAAAGAAGCCACGGGAACACGTCAGAACGTAACATCCAGCTGCCTCTTCTAATCACGTTAGTCTGTCCTAATTCAATTCTGTCCCAGCAGGATTCAATTACTTTTTATTAATTTTGGCACAGCCAGACTCCATAGAGTGGGATTCAATTCTGCCGAATACAATTTGACTAGATGCAATCGGATTCACTTCAATTGAATGAATCTAAACTTAATATCCATCTTCTCTCCCCCTAACTCTTAGCCCCCCTCTTGCTTTTTTTACCCCTGCTTTCCTGTTCCTATTTTACACACACACACACACACACACACACACACACACACACACACACACACACACACACACACACACACACACACACACACACACACACACACACACACACGTTTTACTTGTTACTGAACTCACATGCAGTTTGCTGTATATAACATGTCTATAGTCTAACTCATAAAAGCAAGCAATCTACAACATCCCAAAGCAATGTTCAAACAAACACAGCCAACACACACTACATGACCAAATGTATGTGGACACCTGCACATCGAACATCTCATTCCAAAATCAGGAGTTTTAATATGGATTTGGTCCCCCCTTCACTGCCATAACAGCCTCCACTCTTATGGGAAGGTTTTCCACTAGATGTTGGAACATTGCTGCAGGGACTTTCTTCCATTCAGCCACAAGCGCATTAGTGAGGTTGGGCACTGATGTTGGGAGATTAGGCCTGGCTCGCAGTCAGCGTTCCAATTCATCCCAAAGGTCTTCATTGGGGTTGAGGTCAGGGCTCTGAGCAGGCCGGTCAAGTTCTTCCACAGTGATCTCGTCAAACCATTTCTGTATGGACCTCACTTTGTGCATGGGGGCATTGTCATGCTGAAACAGGAAAGGGCTTCCCCAAACTGGTACCATAAAGTTGGAAGCACAGAATCCTCTAGGATGTCATTGTATTCTGAATTGACTTTTTCGAAAGGTGCCTATGACTGTGCCACGTTGAAAGTCACTGAGCTCTTCAATACGGGCCATTCTACTGCCAATGTTTGTCTATAGAGATTACATTGCTGTGTGCTGGATTTGAAACACCTGTCAGCAAGGGGTGTGGCTGAAATAGCCAAATCCACTAATTATAAGGAGTGTCCACATACTTTTGTATGTGTTAAATCTGTGTGTCAATGTATTGAACCCTGGTAGAATGACTCAGTCGTCGCATAGCATGTGGATCAAAGAGACAGATTTACTAAGCATTAACATAAGTATAACGTTTGAAGCTGTCCATTATCAATGTCGAATCCAACAACAACAAAAAAAAAACTTCTGGCACCTTTATGTTCTCCCTGTGATGCTACACTGGCCTTTGGACGATTTCGGAGGCCCTGCCGACTCCAGTCGTTCCTTAAATTGATTTTTCACATGAGAGTCCCCTCCTGGGGGCCATTCCATTTTCATATGTGCATCTGTATATGTGTTCCCCCCTTCCCACTCTATTAATCAAATAATGTAATCAGTTCCTGTGTGCACCAAGCGAAGACATGGCCATTCCTTATGTGAACAGCATTTGCATGTCTTTAATGGGACTTTCTGAGTGGTGTTACATAATGTAAAAGGACTGTGTGCTCAACTACTCCCGGAAAATGTTAGCCTAATAGGTTCATGCAGAAATTTTTTTCTAGGAAAGCATTGGAAAAGGTGTTGGCTTCAGCTTGAGGTTCTGACGATGAGACTGAGAGGGTCTTTTAAGTACTGTGTGTGTGTGTGTGTGTGTGTGTGTGTGTGTGTGTGTGTGTGTGTGTGTGTGTGTGTGTGTGTGTGTGTGTGTGTGTGTGTGTGTGTGTGTGTGTGTGTGTATGTATGTCTGTATATGTGCATGCACCACCGTCCAGGTTACGGATCGTGGGTGGACAAAATATTGTGGGTGTACAAAACATTAGGAACACCTTCCTAATATTGAGTTGCATCCCCTTTGCCCTCAGAACAGTCTTAATTCATCAGGCATGGACTCTAAAAGGTGTCAAAAGCGTTCCACAGGGATGCTGGCTCATGTTGACTCCAGTGCTTCCCACAGCTGTGTCAAGTTGGCTGGATGTCCTTTAAGTGGTGGGACATTCCTGACACACACGAGAAACTGTTGAGCATTAAAATCCCAGCAGCGTTGCAGTTCTTGACACAAACCGGTGCACCTGGCATCTACTACCATACCCCGTTCAGAGGCACTTAAACCGTTTGTCTTGCCCATTCACCCTCTGAATGGCACACATACAAAATCCATGTCTCGATTGCCTCAAGGCTTAAAAATCCCTCATTAACCTGTATCCTCCCCTTCATCTACACTGATTGAAGAGGATTTAGCAAGTGACATTAACAATGCATCATATATTTCACCTGGAATCACTTGGTCAGTGTATGTCATTGTGTTCCTAATGTTTGTACACTCAGTGTATACACATGCTCCTGTATCTGTGTGCTGTCCTCTCGGTGCTGTGTGTGCGTACGTGCATTACGCCTGTGTGTGTGGATATATATGTGTGTCTGTACACACCTCTCCACTGTGGAAAGAGTGCACAGGGGCATACATCTTTTAAATCCTCCTCGACTGACACTTCTCCCAGTGGATCAGAGAAATATCTTAATTATGCCACTTAACATCTCACTGGATGGTCTTTGGGCGAGCACTGGGGAACATATAATTAATTTCACTGAGCACCAGAAAAACTCAAAACACATAACCGATGACCTGCTGAGAGGAAGCCTCGCTGGGATTTATAGTGCTAATGTTGCTCTAACAGAGAGAACACACTGCCCAGGCAACAAAACAAAAAACATTAGTCAAATGGCATTGCGAACAAATAGCTAAATTAATTATTGAAAGGTTGTAAAAAGCCAAAAGTGTATTGTAAGGTGGGTTGGATATAGATAGCCTGTTGAGACACTGAGCCAATGTGAGAAGGTTGTGTCAATGTCAGAGGTGCAAGGGAATGGGAGTTTAAAGCTCACAAACGTTACTATAATATACCATTTTGTTCAGAGTCAGAAGAAAACCAACTGAAATAATCAATTCTGTACAGCAGGGATCATCAACGAGATTCAGCCGCGGGCCGATATATTCTTGAGAGGATGGTCGGGGTCCAGGAACATAGTTATCATTAATTTGAAGACTGCAAATTGACCGCAATAAGCCCAAACAGATCAAATATTTAATTAAAACATAATTTCGAACCTTGCTTACATTTGTATTACGTGTCAATTACACGTTGGAATGTTTGGCAATAGACTTCCAAAATTTGAAATAATTCACATTTTTACAATATGTTATGTCCAACTAAGATTTACATTTTTTACATGTCTTCTGATGTTGAGGCTATTGTAAATCAGCTCTAAAAGAAAACAAGTGGGTTCAGAGTTAAAAATGACATTTTTGGGGGGGATCCAAGGTTCCTTGAAGGATTTTATTTCTTTAGCCCCTAGTCTTGCAATTTAGTCAGGGGGCATCACAGATTATCTTTGGGGCCACCCTGGATTTAGCCTCAAATCCAATATAGCTACCATAATACCATTTGATAGAGGTCAAATCATATGTTCACTTGAACCCGTTAAAACTCATTTTTCAACCACTCCACAAATCTCTTGTTAAAACAAACTATAGTTTTGGCAAGTTGGTTAGGACATCTACTTTATGCATGACAAGTAATTTTTCCAACAATTGTTTACAGACAGATTATTTCACTTATAACTCACTCTATCACAATTCCTGTGGGTCAGAAGTTTACATTCACTAGGCTGACTGTGCCTCTAAATAGCTTGGAAAATTCCAGAAAATGATATCAGAAGCTTGACATCATTTGAGTCAATTGGCATCATTTGAGTCAATTGGAGGTGTACCTGTGAATGTATTTCAAGGCCTAACTTCAAACTCAGTGCCTCTTTGCTTGACATCATGGGAAAATCAAAAGAAATCAGCCAAGTCCTCGGAAAACAAATTGTAGACCTCCACAGGTCTGGTTCATCCTTGGGAGCCATTTCCAAACGCCTGAAGGTACCACGTTCACCTGTACAAACAATGGTACGCAAGTATAAACACCATGGGACCACGCAGCCATCATACCACTCAGGAAGAAGACGCGTTCTGTCTCCTAGAGATGAACGTACTTTGGTGTGAAAGCGCAAATCAATCCCAGAACAACAGCAAAGGACCTTGTGAAGCTGCTGGAAGAAACAGGTACAAAAGTATCTATATCCACAGTAAAATGAGTCCCATAGCGACATAACCTGAAAGGCTGCTCAGCAAGGAAGATGCCACTGCTCCAAAACCGCCATAATAAAGCCAGACTACGGTTTGCCACAGCACATGGGGACACAGAACGTACTTTTGGAGAAATGTATTCTGAATGAATGAATGAAACAAAAATGGAACTGTTTGGCCATGATGACCATCGTTATGTTTGGAGGAAAAAGGGGGAGGCTTGCAAGCCGAAGAACACCATCCCAACCGTGAAGCACGGGGGTGGCAGCATCATGTTGTGGGGGTGCTTTGCTGCAGGAGGGGACTGCTGCACTTCACAAAATAGATGGCATCATGAGGCAAGAAAATTTGGTGGATATATTGTAGCATCATCTCAAGATATCAGTCAGGAAGTTAAAGCATGGTCGCAAATGGGTCTTCCAAATGTACAATGACCCCAAGCATACTTCCAAAGTTGTGGCAAAATGGCTTAAGGACAACAAAGTCAAGGTATTGGAGTGGCCATCACAAAGCCCTGACCTGAATCCCATAGAAAATTTGTGGGCAGAACTGAAAAAGCACATGCGAGCAAGGAGGCCTTACAAACCTGACTCAGTTACATCAACTCTGTCAAGAGGAATGGGCCGAAATTCACCCAACTTATTGTGGGAAGCTTGTGGAAGGCTGCCCGAAACGTTTGGCCCAAGTTAAACAATTTAAAGGCAATGCTACCAAATACCAATTGAGTGTATGTGTAGACTTCTGACCCACTGGGAATGTGATGAAAGAAATAAAAGCTGAAATAAATCACTCTACTGTTATTTGGATATTTCACATTCTTAAAATAAAGTGGTGATCCTAATTGACCTAAAACAGGGAATTTTTACTAGGATTAAACGTCAGGAATTGTGAAAAACTGAGTTTAAATGTATTTGGCTGAGGTGTATGTAAACTTCCGACTTCAACTGTAAATATGCATTTTGTATACAAGGCTTTTTTCCAGAATTGTGTCCACTCATGGCCAGAGAGACTTTTTTGTAAATCATTCTTATTCCGAATCCAATATGGCCGACATAATTACTTACCTGGATATAAATTTCCCTAGTTTATTTTGTATTGTGTTATTCTGTCTTTATTAAAAGGGGTTTCATACAAATCTTGGCATAACCAGCACTATGAGAGGCTCTACCATGCCTCATGTTTGAATAGCTGAAGCCAACTAGCTTTTCAATGTGTGTTCATGTTTTTTACAACACCAGCAAATAGTAGCGTCACCAAGTTACAGGAAAGCAACCTGTAATACAACAGTCAGCCACTCTAGTAGCGTATATGTAGAGCTAACATTTCCCCTATTTTCCCCACTGAAACTAAGTCTGCAAGGTTAATTCTAAGTATTTGAGGTGACAGGACATGAGTGTGTCCTAACAGGGTGAGATAGTCAGGGTGAAGTAGCCAGTAGTGGTTGTCGTTCTGGGGCCTGACCAGGTTGCACAGCTACCTGGTCTTTCTGGGCAAGCTGCAGCCACAAGGGCAGTACCTTCCTGTATGACTGGCAGGGTATTCAGGGCTGGGTGGGTGAATAGTTTCCATTTTTACAACAGTTTGGTGCAGGCACTCAGCAGATGCAGTTTGCATGCTAACAAGACCCATTGACTAACTGGAATGTTCTCTCAGCCTGAATAATGCTGGGGATTCTCAAGTCGTGGAATGGTTGGTTGTTTTTTTATGTTGAATGTGGGAAAAAAGTATTGCAGGTCACGACCTACATATTCATTCGGAAGTCGGGTCGAATTAATATTTGGCCGATATTTACTGTGGGTAAATGGCCACTAGCCTAAAAATGGCCACAAGCCTAATTTTACAATCATACATCGCAATCATACATCTTCTGATTGAATATTAATTTGCAGCGCTCTACCCCCACCTGCCGTTCCACCTAAAAAACGAATGTGGCCAAACAAGTCATCCCCTTTCCCTTTCTAGTGCTTGACTGCCCGCAAATGACTGCTAACTTCAGAGGTACCTTTAGACACTAAAAAAAACAAGCACGATAATGAAACCGGGTTTACTCTGTGTCCATTGCTGCGCCAGTGACATGAAATCCCTCTCAGGGGTGAGCAATCCTTCCCACCATTCATATATGTCCACCTGCGCAATTTTGGGATTACTTTTTCACCCTAAACTAAACTAGCTACAGCTCGTCTATACCTACTCAGTTCTTTCTTGTTAAATCATCGATATACTGTCACCGAAGAATGCAAATTCTGCGCCGTGTCCCGTTCACCCATTCGAAAGCCTAGGATAAAAATGAATGAAATTTAAACCCTAAACACCTGAGGGTAATGATGCCTTTGAATTGTTCCACAAAAGCTTAGTTATTTATCAAACAAAGAATAAACCGTTTGAATTTAAATAGCTGGCCCTGAGGTTGTTGTGTTATGATGCGCTGTGTGTTAACAAAATAAAGCCAAATAGTCAGGGCAGTGCCAACTGCATGCCACGGACACCTTCTGTTTTCACTAGGCAATCACCCACATCATAACATTGTTTTTTGTGATTTGTTGTTCTCCTTGAGAAACAAAAAAAAACTAAACAAAGCACAACCTATTGTTGTCGTTCCACAGCCACATGCATCTATCCACAATTATTTGTCTCCTACTGATGAAGAAAAAACAAATGACCAGATATAGCCACTCTCTACCAATCGATGGATGTCACATTCAATGGCGGAATAACACCAGAACAGTTCAATGATGTCAACGGGGTCTTGATAATCCCCTTTTCAAAAAGCAAGCATTCCAATCAGACGTGCTGAAACTACAAAACACCAGCGGTCAAACAATCCGCCCCTCTCTCTCTTGCTCGCGCTCTACGGTCTCCTTCTCCCAAATCTCCCTAACATAATTGTTCCCGTCGATAGGGATATATGGACAAGAGGGGGCGAATAGGGCAACTTATCCATCCACGAAGTCCACAACGCCAAGAGACATGTCTCCCTACCTTGACTGCCGCAGACAAGAAACCATAGGAGTTGGATAATCATTTTGAGCAGGTTTGGCTGATGGACCGCTTCCAGCGTTCGCTGTTAGTGGAGGTTTTTAGTAGCTGTTATTATAGCAGGAACCGCGACACTCCTTTCGCCCTCGGTCTTGAGGTCCGCTGGCGTTCTCTCGCTCCCTCTCTGGCGCGCGCTCCCCCGCTCGCTCCCCAGCTCGCACTTACTTTTTACTCCTTCGTTGCCTGACTCCACTGAGCAGTCCGCATTTATACATCACTCACTATACCCCTCGAGAGAAAAAGGACTTTCGTTTAAAGGTCCAAATCACTCCAATTATTGTTTATCAAAGGTATAGTTTATAATAGTTCAATAATTTGTTCGGGAGTCGAACTAACGGATGATGGATGCAGGACTGTGCAACTTGCAGTGTTTACATCCTATCGAAGAAATCCGTGTGACATGAACTGTTTCATTATTTACGGGTTGTGGAGAGCACTGTTCGGACTGCAGGTCTCTTCTCCCTATCCTCTCGCTCTCTGTCAAGCGCGCGCACACACGAGAACAGCGAATGGCTTTGCTGTATGCTTGTACAAATGATATGCATATTCAGCTGGAAAAAAAGCTTCTTCTTTATTAATTTTTTTGCATTTTGTTTCTTGGCACACACCGAGTAACTCACTTGCAGTACGCTATCCAAACTAAATCTGCATGATACATCCAACATCTCATTCCAAAATCATGGGCATTAATATACAGTTGGTCCCCCCTTTGCTGCTATAACAGCCTCCACTCTTCTTAGACAGCTTTCCTAGATGTTGGAATATGTTGGAACATTGCTGCAGTCACATTCAGGCACAAGAGCATTAGTGAGGTCGGCACTGATGTTGGGTGATTAGGCCTGGCTCGCAGTCTGCGTCCAATTCATCCCAAAGGTGTTCAATGGAGTTGAGGTCAGGGCTCTCAGTCAAGTTCTTCCACACCAATCTCGACAAACCATTTCTGTATGGACCTCACTTTGTGCACTTGGGCATTGTCATGCTGAAACAGGAAAGGGCCTTCCCAAACTGCTGCCACAAAGTTGGAAGCACAGAATCATCTAAAATGTCATTGCACGCTGTAGCGTTAAGGTTTCCATTCTCTCAAACTAAGGGGCCTAGCCCGAACCATGAAAAACAGCCCCAGACCAATATTCCTCTTCCACCAAACTTCACAGTTGGCACTAAATTTGACAAATTGACTTGTGGTGGCGTCCTATGATGGTGCCACATTGAAAGTCACTGAGCTCTTCAGTAAAGCTATTCTACTGGCAATGTTTGTCTATGGCGATTGCATGGCTATGTACAACAGGTGTGGCTGAAATAGCTAAATCCACTAATTTGAAGGCGTGTCCACATACCTTTGTGTATATAGTATATGTGGATACGATTGACATTGGAGTCTGAAAATCATAGGATAGTGACACCACATGCCTCGTGCCTCCTCCTACACCACAAACACTCTCTCTCCCTCTCCCACACGCACAGGTAGTCGTGATCAATTAATTTATGTATTCTACACCAGTCTATTGTAGTTCTTTCGTCTGGCAGTGCACGCTGACAACCCAAGACACGTTCAATGGTAATATAAGCACAAATGTAACTGAGGAAAGGTGTGAAAGTGACATCATGTAAGTCAGCAGATTCCTCACTTCTTTTAGGCGGTATCAATATGCTATTTGAGATGTGTGACAATAACAATATCAAAGCATTTGACACACTTCACCATTCTCCTCAGAACAAGTGGTTGTGGTTTCTGCCTCGAAAATGAGAGGTTTGTGACTTAACCACTGCCACTATCATGGTGTTTAAGGCTAAATCACTCTTTAAAAGGTTGGTAATTGTGTTGCTCCTTTTCCCCATTGAGCTGTTAAAGTTCAAAGCCATTCAGCCCAGAAGAATATAAAATCTATCTCTGCCCTCTAACAATATGATGTAGAAAAGAGACACGAAACACAGGCATTCAGCCTCTTGTCTCAAAGGAATAGCCGTGACATCCATTAACTCCACTGACATTTATGCACCAGGATCTCACTGTGAAAACATTATTTTATTGTCTTTGTACTCTGGGAAAGAGGCCATTTTTAAGTTCATGTTGTCTCTCTAAATGTCTGGGTTGGAACATGCTTTCAAGAAAATGTAGCAGAAGTTGAGCAAGAATAGCAACTTTGTCATGCTAGCTTTATGTTGTGCCTGAGCCGTTTTCTTCTAGATACTTTTATTTTACTTTTTTATTTCACCAGGTAGGCAAGTTGAGACCAAGTTCTCATTTACAACTGAGACCTGGCCAAGATAAAGCAAAGCAGTTCGACACATACGACAACACAGAGTTACATATGGAGTAAAACAAACATACAGTCAATAATACAATAGAAGAATAAGTCTATATACAATGTGAGCAAATGAGGTGAGATAAGGGAGGTAAAGGCAAAAAAAGGCCATGGTGGTGAAGTAAACACCCTATAGCAAGTAAAACACTCGAATGGGAGATTTGCAGTGGAAGAATGTGCAAAGTAGAAATATAAATAATGGTGTGCAAAGGAGCAAAACAAATAAATACAGTAGGAGAAGAGGTAGTTGTTTGGGGTAAATTATAGATGGGCTATATAGCTACTTTATCATACTGTAATAAAATGTGGAGAACTGGGGTCTGTCTGGTGGTGGGGGTCGCGAGGCGGGGAGATTATATAAAAATGGACTCCTCTGACACCTTGTGCCACTATTAGGGACACAAGCGTCCATTTCAGCACCATAGACAGCTCCACTCACTACAGTATGGCTGCTCTATGACACTGCAGCAGCAACGCTCATTCAGCAACACACACTTGCAGCATCACTAGTCAAAACACCTAAGCCATTCTGGTTTATGTTTAATCAATCCAGTAGCTTAAGAGAGCAACCTGATGGTCCCAACACACTGCCAGAGCAAAGTCATTCAGATGGTGCACACTGGCATAAGCATGTTGTGTCAGCCAAAGGTAGCATATGCAAAAAGTAGATCTGATCACTACTCTTCATGCAAGCAGATGGCTTAGTGATGATTGGATTAAATATATTCATAAATTAAACTGTGCAATCACATTACCACCCTTGTTTTAGTCTAGCGATGACGACCGAGGGGATGTCAATCAGGCAGTAAACATGTGCCCTAAAAAAGACTCAGAATGGTGTCAAGAAAACCGCCCAGAACAGAGTTCTCTGGGGATGCACCGTTGAGGCCCTTTGCTCCATTAGGAGCTGTAAGGAACAAGCCAAATCAAGTCTAAAATTCAGTATGCCTGACTCATCCTCAAATATATAATCCACCACGGCTTCAAGCTTTTGGAAAATAAACACCTCCTTTATTTACCTGACATCTAGTTCTATTAGCCCACACTATTGCTGGGCTGCCCCTCCTGTTCGCTCCAATTTGATGCACTCAATGAGTGTCTCCTAAGTATTTCCTATTTTGTGCACTACTTTCGACCAGGGCCCCATGGTCTCCGGTCAAACGTAGTGCACTATCAAGGGTGCCATTTGGGAAGCAGACAATATGTTTTGGTGACCAAACACATACGCTGGGTTGTTTCCCCTCATGGGGATCTGCCTTGGAAGAAGTCGAAGCAGTGCCTTGATGTTTTCTAGAGCGACTGGAAGGACGATAGTATGGTAACCAGATCTCCACAGCCACCATCATCACAAGGGACCTGTTCACTGGCTCATCAACAGTGTCCCTCCAGAAACTCGGTTGTTGTCCTGGCAACCCGTTTTGTGATACAGTGTGTGTGTGTGTGTGTGTGTGTGTGTGTGTGTGTGTGTGTGTGTGTGTGTGTGTGTGTGTGTGTGTGTGTGTGTGTGTGTGTGTGTGTGTGTGTGTGTGTGTGTGTGTGTAAATGGAAGCTTGTGTAGGGTGAAACTGTGTGTGTTACGCGTGTGTGAGTATATGTGTTTGTGTGTGTTCATTTGCATGCATGTGTGTGTGGTGGCAGAAAATTCACAACACACTAGTATAACACCTTGTTGCGAATAGTGATTAACAAGAGAACATTTGGTGATGATGACATATTGTATAGTGGCACAGGTCAACTACACAAGCGATACATGAAGACAGCTGTTACGGGGTGGCAGGGTAGCCTAGTGGTTAGAGCATTGGACTAGTAACCGGAAGGTTGCAAGTTCAAACCCCCGAGCTGATAAGGTACAAATCTGCCGTTCTGCCCCTGAACAGGCAGTTAACCCACTTTTCCTAGGCCGTCATTGAAAATAAGAATTTGTTCTAGTTAAATAAAGGTAAAATTAAAAATTAAAAAACAATGACCGCCCAGAGTCAGAGACCAGGTTCTCCGTGGGATCACAACAGCTGTTCCCTATTGCTCTCAGTGTCATGTGGCCCACTTTAGCAGTGCCATTGAGGTTATAACTTTCAGGCGTGGGCTAAATGAAAAGAGTGTACACACCAAGGCCCTTCAGTGCCTGGGGTCTTTCTGTCATGAACTGCAAGAATATAGAACAGTATTTAGATGGTTTAGTATGAAAATATGTAGAAACTACTTCTCTAATAGAAATCCCTGATCATGTTTGTAGGTGAAGTCATGCTAATGTTGGCTAGCTAAGCTCATGCGTAGAAACACTTAATCGGGTCAAAGTGTTGTCTCACGCCGAACTGCGCATGTGCAGGCTGTCAGTCAAAGGCACTCCTTTAATATAAAGTTGTTTTCGACCAAAATGAAAACGTGTACGTTTGTCACTTAGACGAGGTTGGAGTAATAACATGTCAAGCTCATTGGTTCGAATCTAGGTTGCACCTTTAGACTTCGAGAAAATTAACAACTTAAAACCTGTTAAGGCTATGCACAATTACTGCCCTCTTTGGAGGAATTGCGTGCCCATAGTAAACAGAAAACAAATCTGTCCAAAATTGCTAATATATGCATATAATAATTATTATTGAATAGAAAACACTCGAAAGCTTCTAAAACCGTTCGAATTATGTCTGTATGTAAGGCAGAACTCACAGGGCAGCCATTCTCCCAAACTCTCTCTCTCATCAGGAAAGTTACCCCAACTTTGACGTCATCGCCCCCACCCTTCCCAACCAGCTACGGATCTGGGAACAGTTTCTGTGTGTTCAGCGTGCTGTGTTCTTTCAATGGGACGAGTAATGGAAAAAATCCCTCGAGCTTTGACCGGTTGGCGGGCAAAATAGTGACGTGTCACTGGAAAATATCTGTGCGTCCTGGCGCAATTGTATACAGCCTACTCTTTTGTTCCATTTCGTTTGAGAAGAGGTGCGTTCATTCGGTCGAATCGCCAATTGCTTAGAACATCCTAAAGCTTGATTCTCCACTTAGTTTGGCCAGTTTAGTCGACATATAATATGTAATTTTGAAGTTTTGATGCGCAACTGTTCGTGACCAGAAGTAATTTTTGGTAGCATTTCAGCTGGAACTTGCAGCATATGCTAATACAAAGACACACGAATTGAAACCAAACGATGTTTTGGGTAAGTATGACTTCTTCCACTACATTCTGATCGAAGACCATCAAAGGTAAGGGAATATTTATGTTGTAATTTTGTGTTTTTGTTGACTCCAACATAGTGGAGGAATATTGCTTATGTCTGAGCGCCTAGTGAACGAATTCTGTAACGTTAAAAATAAATGTAACACAGCGGTTGCATGTCACGTTTTTTCAAAAACGAACCCAGAAGCAGACCAGGACAAGGAGAGTAGGAAGAAGGTGAGTATTTATTTACAAGTGAATGTGAATGGGTAGATATATCCAGGTGGCGAAGCGGGCAGCGGTGGTGAGTTGATGGGAGTAAATAGGTGGATCCAATGGGGTAGCGGAATCCTCCGACGACCAGGCGGGAATGGGGCAAATGATCCGGGTGAGAAACTGAAGACAGAACAAACGGAGGTAAGTTTAAGGCAAGCAATACGTAAAAAACAACAAAACAAATTCTATCCAACTTGAGGCTGATACTATGGCACAACATACTGTTCATGGCTAACGATCCGGCAGGGAATGGATGTCAGGTCCGGGCTTATGAAGAGGAGAGATGATGATCAGGACCAGGTGTGCAGATAGCTGATGGGATACAGGTGCGGGTAAACAGAACTCCCAACTGGCTACCTTGCCCGGCAACCAGACAGGGTGCGTTCCAGGACGCCGGAAAAAACACTCCAGGACAGAACACAGGCAAAAAACAGACTCAGGAAACGGGATTCGTGACATTGCATTAAGAAGCAGTGTATCTTTCTAACTATATGTAGAACATGTATATTTAGTCAAAGTTTATGATGTGTATTGCTGTTATCTGGCGGAGCTATGTATAATTTCTCAGGACATTTTTGTAGCATTTTTTGAACATGGCTCAATGTAAACGGAGATTTATGGATATAAATGGCATATTATTGAAAAAAACAAATGTACTGTGTAACATGTCCTATTACTGTCATCTGATGAAGATTTTCAAAAGGTTAGTGAATTATTTTTCTTTTAATCCCGCGTTTGTGATTGTGTTTTTTGCTTGACAATATGTCTACATATTGTATGTGTCCTAGTGGTGGTTTGATATACATAAGTGCTATGTTTTCGCCGTAAAACATTTTAGAAATCTGACTCGCTGGGTAGATGAACAAGGTGTTTATCTTTCATTTGAGCTATTGGACTTAAAAATGTGTGGAGGTTAAGTATTTCTAAAAATATTTTTGCATTCTGTGCGCCATCTTTTGAGTTGAGCTTGGGGGGGGGGTGCCCTTGGGGAACGTGTACCGTGATGTTGTTAAGGAATAATTTTACTTCTATCATTGACTTCTCAAACCCTAAACCCCCGGTCTAGTCTGCTTTGCAAGCATTGAAGGAAGTCTCGCAATTTTGGGCCTCCCGATGTTAGAAACTCTGTGGTATTTATCTCCACTTGGGTGAGTGTATGTATCTTCAAGGCATTCTTATAATCAACAATGTTATTTATTTGGATCCCTATTAGCTTTTTCAGAAGCAGCAGCTACTATTCCTGGGGTCCACAAAAATAGGCTAGTGGCCAATCCTCAAAAAGGGCTTTAGTCTTTGAGATACCCCTACCCGAGGTATAACAAAGCACAACCATGTTTTAACATATGTCTAAGGTCTCCCATATATGAAATTGATCGTTGTATACAAATATTTTACTGCAAACGTGGTTAAATTGATAGCTATTGTGACACACCCCCTTAACTCACAATATTTAACCGAATAAAGCCGAATAAAACCGAATAAAGTCAGGAGGCCATACACTGTTGAACTCTGCTTTGTACCTTCTGACAGTTTGGCCAATATTGATTGAGAAATGATTTGCACCCACTGGGCACAGATGTCAATTCAACGTCTATTTCACTTTGGTTTAATGTAATTTAATTGAAATAACTTGGAAACAACATGGATTCAACCAGTGTGTGCCCAGTGGGGAGCTTTGAAGGATCAACTGATACTGGTCTCTATCACAAAATATATTTTCTATGTTAATGAGAATGATCTGTATAAACAAACTTCAGCTGGATAAACAAAGGGCTTCTTTAATACTTCCAACACCTGTTTCGTATTTAACCTCTGGCATGCAGGAATGACTAAACACAAAGATAATTATTCAGTTTACGCACGCAGCCCAGTCCTTTGACTGTGACATTCAACCCCAGTACTGAGAGTGACAGCTTGCAGAAGCGTCATGCGCCTACATTTTTGAAGGACCAAAAGTGAGGGAGTGACTCAATGAACATGACACCCTCGTTAGCCATGTTGGGAAGGACATTCCTTTCACTGATTTCCCAGAACTTTTGCGTCAACGAGAGGCGACGGTCCACGGATCCATTCCTGAGTCCCGATCCCCTTCGCTATAGGTAAGAGAAGGATCTGTGTCTGCCTCCGGCCTGCCATCCAAATGGAGCTCAGTTTGAGGGCCATCGACATGTTATTAGAAAAACATGGGGTCTTCAACATCAGTCTTCTTGGATGACTGAAAAGACATGAGAGATTGGAGAATTTAGGTTGGAGACAGGTCATTCAGGATATGTGAGGCTGGATGAGGATAGGGCTGGGGATGTTTGTGCTCTATGTGTCTTTGAGGAACTCATCATGCTACTTACTGAGATTGAGCAGATTGTTGGACTGACTGTTTAAACCACAAGGGCATTTTCCATTTACAGTTATGAACGATTGTCCTGGGTGGCTCAATTGGCATTGGCACTAACAATATCAATGAGGGTTCATTCATGCAGGAATCACATCAAAATATGTATACCGTAAATTGCTGGGCATCTACCAAAGTGGCACATGTGATATTATATTATGCTGTGTATCACAAACAATACATTTATCGATGGGAACTTTCAACATTTCAGCGGGATAATGTTACAGTAACTTCCCAAAGTGGGATAAAAAGTGAACTTTTAAAATGAAAACGGTTGATATTAATTGAATAATAGAGAGAAAGGTGTTGTTTGTGTGTATCATACCAATTAAGATGACAAGTACTTTAGAGAAAGCCTGTGTCGTTATACATGTGATAAACTCCAATACGCAATTCATTAATTGTTATATTTTCTTATTTTAATTAAAGTTGCTTTTCTTTCTTAATAAATGCCTGCACTTCAATGCCAGAGTGTAGGTGTACGTAGATCTCATTGCTATATTTGTCATCTGTCATGTTTGGTGAGGATCAGAAAACAGGGCCTACCTGTGATTGAATTACCACACAGAGTACTGAGTCAGCAAGCAATGTGGGCAGGATTCGGAGGAATCACTGAGGCCCTCTATAATTAAACACATACAGTACACACACAGACAGACACAGACACGTGTACATGCAAACAAACCGTTGTCTCTAAGAAAACCTTCACCAGTCACCACAAATATTACTAATTTGACCTTGCTCTGGTTACTCTAGACCTTGGAATTGTCTTGTGTTCAAGAGTATACTAAACTCTTTCTCTTACATTTAATGTCTGAGAGGGCCCCCAGCCATATTTACATTGTAAAGAGCTAATTGGCTGATATTGAAGAGAGGATGTCTGTAGCAGATCCATTGACTGCACTATGAATGTTGATGCTTGGTTATTATTTATCTATTACTGACCTTGATACTGTCCCTTTACGGTATATACTGTAGTTGTTGAATAGTTATTGCAAGAATGGTCTTGCAACACAGACGCTGAACCATTGACTCACACATTCAAACCGGTAACCTTAATCGTTGCGGTGCACAACTTCTATTATTTTCCCTTGTCAACAGATATAATGAATTGCGTCAGAAAGAAACCCTTACAACGGATAATCAACAACCTTATCCATTTTCAGAATATTATGTACAATATATCAAAGAGAAACTTGAAGATGGCAATTGTATAAGCTACCATTAGACATACAGTTATATCATATCAAATCAAATCAAATTTTATTTGTCAAATACACATGGTTAGCAGATGTTAATGCGAGTGTAGCGAAATGCTTGTGCTTCTAGTTCTGACAATGCGGTAATAACCAACAGGTAATCTAACTAACAATTCCTAAACTACTGTCTTATACACAGTGTAAGGGGATAAAGAATATGTACATAAGGATATATGAATGAGTGATGGTACAGAGCAGCATAGGCAAGATACAGTAGATGGTATCGAGTACAGTATATACATATGAGATGAGTATGTAAACAAAGTGGCATAGTTAAAGTGGCTAGTGATACATGTATTACATAAGGATGCAGTCGAAGATATAGAGTACAGTATATACGTATGCATATGAGATGAATAATGTAGGGTAAGTAACATTATATAAGGTAGCATCGTTTAAAGTGGCTAGTGATATATTTACATCATTTCCCATCAATTCCCATTATTAAAGTGGCTGGAGTTGAGTCAGTGTCAGTGTGTTGGCAGCAGCCACTCAATGTTAGTGGTGGCTGTTTAACAGTCTGATGGCCTTGAGATAGAAGTTGTTTTTCAGTCTCTCGGTCCCAGCTTTGATGCACATGTACTGACATCGCCTTCTGGATGATAGCGGGGTGAACAGGCAGTGGCTCGGGTGGTTGATGTCCTTGATGATCTTTATGGCCTTCCTGTAACATCGGGTGGTGTAGGTGTCCTGGAGGGCAGGTAGTTTGCCCCCGGTGATGCGTTGTGCAGACCTCACTACCCTCTGGAGAGCCTTACGGTTGAGGGCGGAGCAGTTGCCGTACCAGGCGGCGTTATATGCTCACTGTTCCCTGAGTTTATGCCTAGACTTTAGCTCAACGGGCTAACAACCCTAAAACCCGGATGGTCACATATATCCCTGTTAGATACCAGGCCCTAGTATATTTACTGTAAATCGGCAGATGCTGACTGTATGAGCTGCAACCTTCCTGATCCAATTCTAGGTCTCCACAGGAGCCTCACAGGAAGTAATACCCTGTGACATGGAGAGGCGCGTAGATCCATAGAATCGGCTCAGTGGAGACATTATGGTCAAAGCCCCCGTCGGCTTTCGTTGGTTCTCTCATTTTAAACTCCATTTTCCTTTTCTCGCTCCCTCATACTGGGTTAGGGTCGAGGGGTCAACCAGATTATCTCTGAATCCCGTTAATCCATCCTCGCATCAGTCTAGGATTACGGGCCGTTGTAATTGAAGGAGCCACCGCCTCAATAAAAAAAGACAGGAAGGCTGAGGATGGTTGATGGTTGAGGAAATGCTGTGAAATGAGGAGAGGGAGAAATTATGGTACATTATCATGGTGTGTGTGGGGGTGTGGGAGTGTTTGAAGGGGGTTAGTGCCCTCCTCATGCTGAGATGCCAGTCATATTTCATTAAGGTGAAAGAAGAGAAGATGGCTTGCCCCCTGCCTGCGGCCTGGAGTAATCTCTCACAGTAACATTGACTCTCCCTTAATACATAAAAGCAGACGATATATGGACAAAGACTGACAGATAGATGGACAATGTGTGTGTGTATGTATGTGTGTCTGTGTATGACTTTCCACATTTTAGTTTCTGTGTGTGTATGCGTATGTGTATCAATGTGAGTTGTCAAGTCTGTATATGTGTGTCGGTGTGTGTACACAGACTTGAAAACTCACAATGATACACAGAGACACACACAGATTAACATGTGCAAAGTAATTTAACGTGTGAGTGTGTGTATGGCTCCCATATGCAGCTTCCATTTGCCATCACATATGTCGGCTGTTAGTGTTAGGGGTCAGTGGTCAGTGCCTTCTGATGGGTGGACATTTTGTTGATAGAACATCTATTAGTAAGTACTCTGTCAGATTAGTGATTTAGAGGTCTGCGGTCATGCAGGGTCACGGAGCAGTAGGCCTCTTTTTTTTACCTTTATTTAACCAGGCAAGTCAGTTAAGAACACATTCTTATTTTCAATGACGGCCTGGGAACAGTGGGTTAACTGCCTGTTCAGGGGCAGAACGACAGATTTGTACCTTGTCAGCTCAGGGGTTTGAACTTCTGGTTACTAGTCCAACGCTCTTAACCACTAGGCTACTGGATCCCTGAAAAGTTTGACTCTAAGAGACTCCTATAATCTGCAAACACTAGCTCAAGTTCCCTTTCCGCTTGGGAAATTAAGGTCTTGGTAGAACTTGATCCTCTGCAATCTATGAGATGTATGCTGTACTTAGATGGAAATGGTACATTTTCAAAAAAAGACTGGTGCAGTACTATTGTTTTCCATGAAATTAGTGCAATTCATAATTCAATCAAAGATGAATTTAGATAGAAGAGGCAGAAAAGAAAGATAGACAATGATTGTATGAATCATGGGGGGGTTACATTTGTGTGTGTGTGTGTGTGTGTGTGTGTGTGTGTGCACTTGTGCTTATGTGTGTACATGCATGTGTGTTTGCACACGCACGTGTGTGTGTGTGTGCGCATATGCATATCTGCGTGTGTGTGACCGAATCGACCCAATTAATCGGTGTCATTCACCTGAATGGATCACCCCCTCAATCTCTCTGACCTTCAAAGCTTCCCCCTGCAAGTCTGAATGGTGGCCTGTGTGACCTTTCATTTTTGCGCTACGTTCCCCCTTTTATTCTTATCTTCGTGTGCCGATAATGCCTCTTTTCCCCTTCACTCCTCCTGATGTAATTTAAACAGGATTTTCTTCATATCAAGATCTGGGTGTAAGAAATATAGAAGCGCTAGGATGGAGGGAGAGAGGGAGAGAGAGGAGGGGGAAGGTGAGAGTGAGATGACAGAAATGTCTGGACTAGGCTGAGATTTGGATGGTGACCCTGTGGTATCTGTGGCCCTGTTGTGAAGAATAAACATCTCACAGCATCTTCATAATGTTCTAAAGGATGAATGTGTTAATTATGAGTGAGTACTTTAATATGTGTGTGTGTGTGTGTGTGTGTGTGTGTGTGTGTGTGTGTGTGTGTGTGTGTGTGTGTGTGTGTGTGTGTGTGTGTGTGTGTGTGTGTGTGTGTGTGTGTGTGTGTGTGTGTGTGTGTGTGTCAGTACACGTGCCTGCGCACAAGTCACGACCACAGTATGTGTCACAGCTCCACCGTGTAACATTCCCACAACAATCTTGACATTTATTTAAGATTTTCATCGATCACCCTCCCACAATTTCCCACAGCTTTGACTCTTAACTAAAATATGTTGTTATTATTGATGTAGACTTAGGCCTCCTGGGTTCTGTGTTAGAGAGGGATGCAGAGAGAGAGAGAAGCGAAGCGATATGCAGAAACAGAGAGAGAAAGATGATGTGGAGGCAGTTTTATACTTCCCTGATACATCCCTCCCTACATTGCTGCTGCCCCAAACAAGAAACACAATTGGACAGGGATGAAATACTGAACCATGGGGCTTGGCCCCTTCGTAACCTTTTAAAGCCATCTATCTCACTCCACTGCCTCAGCAGTGGCCAATGGATCTCCCTGATTGAATTCCCCCTGTCCTTAACTGATCCGGGGGTGTTAGCTTACAACAGGCTGGCCATAAATTCCTCAGGCTAGAGGGTCGGTAAGGTTGTATTTGCTGATAGTTTCATGACATCTTTCATAGATACTAGTTTGTAAAAAAAATTGTCAGGAAGAATTGATTACCTTGTTACCAACAATACCAGCTTTTCATGTGTGTATTCAGAAATACACATGAAAGACATCAGACTTACACTAAAACATCCTGGACAAACTCGTGATATTTCTGACATATCTCTCCCAGCAATTCTACCAGGCGTTCAGCGCTCTTTTGACAGCATACTCACACACTGACTAGTCTGGCAAAGGGTCTTTCTCCTCTCTTGCCTCTCTCCTTAGTGGTTGGCTCTCTCTGTGTGTGTGTGTGTGTGTGTGTGTGTGTGTGTGTGTGTGTGTGTGTGTGTGTGTGTGTGTGTGTGTGTGTGTGTGTGTGTGTGTGTGTGTCCAACCCTCTCCCTGATAGCCAGTACTCCTGCTCCCTGCCCAACCCTGATTTATTTAACACTAAAACACTTGTTATGCAACGCACTTATTAAACCTGCAAAGGGGTAGATCAATAAAGCATTCTTTATGGCTACTGCTTAAGAAAATGTGGTGTGGGAGAGACAATGGGCAGGATCTTGTGTGATTTACCGCCTCCCAGGGTCAAAATTAATATACTGATGTGGACATGAGAAACACCAGAACCCGATAAAATGGCAGGATGGGCGATTATGAATCAGACTGCGATGCTGCCTGTAACCATACATTTAAAACATATATCATTAAAGGCTTAAAGAGGGATACATGAATTCTAATGATTATTGGCTTGGGAGATATACAAGACTACGGGGATGCAGGGAGAGGAGAAGGAGAGGCCTATAATGACAGGGAGGAATGTGTGTGTGTGTGTGTGTGAGAGAAAGAGTGTGTGTGTGTTTGGACCTGTCCATGTGCATGTGTGTCTGCATTTGTGTTTCTGTTTTACATGCCCACCAACTCCCATATGTAACAGTTCTGCAATAGATTTGAACAACCTCAATCACAGATATCTGTGCATGCTTTGATTGTAAAATCATATCAAATGATATAAATATCAAATGATGAATACTCCGCTGTAAGAGCAGGGGTAGTGGTGAGGGAATGAAGAAAAGTCACTAACTATCATATATCCCTGCAGAGTACAATGATTCAGTTGGAGTGATAATTGGATCCATTATGAACTCCAATTTCATCAAGTGCCAATATAGGCTTTTAATGGTGAAGTGCTCTGCTCAAAATGAATTGTGCCATTTTTACAGCTACCTGTTATTATTGCCTCCAGAGATTTTGTTATTCAAGCTTTTTGTGTTTTATTTTAGAAATGGGATTGTGGGTCTTGGAGTTGGTGGTGGTTGAGGGTGGGGGAGGCATTGAAAGATTTGAGAACATTTTAGATTGAAAATGTGCCTTTCAAACTGCCATGGCAAAGTTCTATTGCTATCGTATTGCCATATTGCCACATACTGTATATTGACATATGCCATTCTGACCCTTTTTATGTTCCAAATGTCACACATAACATTTTCATCATGCCAAAGTGCACAGTTCTGTTAAACTCATCATAGTCCGCAGCTTCTGAGTTTAGTCAAGTTTCAGTATTTGGAACTCTCATTGGACAGTATGTCTTCCAGTTATTTGAAATGTTATGGTTATTTTGGTCACTGCTCACAAAATATGCAAAATGTCACACATACTGTTTTGAATGAGTACAGGTTTATCGTTCTTCAGTTCTCATAATTGTGGTTAAACTTAGGTTAGGTTAGGATAGTTTAACTAAGTGCTATAGGTGCTGTAAGTTCCTATTAGAAGAGCATGAATGAATAACTGCAAATTCATCCATGACATTTAAATGACTTGGGCCACCAAAAGACTAAAGTACCAACAAATCAAATCAAAACAAATTTATTTATATAGCCCTTCTTACATCAGCTGATATCTCAAAGTGCTGTACAGAAACCCAGCCTAAAACCCCAAACAGCAAGCAATGCCAAAACCTAGGAAGAAACCTAGAGAGGAACCAGGCTATGAGGGGTGGCCAGTCCTCTTCTGGCTGTGCCGGGTGGAGATTATAACAGAGCATGGCCAAGATGTTCAAATGTTCATAAATTACCAGCGTGGTCAAATAATAATAATCACAGTAGTCGTCGAGGGTGCAGCAAGTCAGCACCTCAGGAGTAAATGTCAGTTGGCTTTTCATAGCCGATCATTAAGAGTACCTCTACCGCTCCTGCTGTCTCTAGAGAGTTGAAAACAGCAGGTCTGGGACAGGTAGCACGTCCGATGAACAGGTCAGGATTGCATAGCCGCAGGCAGAACAGTTGAAACTGGAGCAGCAGCACGGCCAGGTGGACTGGGGACAGCAAGGAGTCATCATGTCAGGTAGTCCTGAGGCATGGTCCAAGGGATCAGGTCCTGAGAGAGAAAGAAAGACAGGAAGACAGAATTAGAGAGAGCATACTTATATTCACACAGGACACAGGATAAGACAGGAGAAGTACTACAGATATAAGAGACTGACCCTAGCCTCCCGACACATAAACTACTGCAGCATAAATCCTGGAGGCTGAGACAGGAGGGGTCAGGAGACACTGTGGGCACATCCGACGATACCCCCGGACAGGGCCAAACAGGCAGGATATAACCCCACCCACTTTGCCAAAGCACAGCCCCCACACCACTGGAGGGATATCTTCAACCACCAACTTACCATCCTGAGACAAGGCCGAGTATAGCCCACAAAGATCTCCGCACGACACAACCCAAGGGGGGCCACCAACGCAGACAGGAAGATCACGTCAGTGACTCAACCCACTCAAGTGACGCACCCCTCCTGCTCCTGGGGACAGCATGGAAGAGCACCAGTAAGCCAGTGACTCAGCCCCTGTAATAGGGTTAGAGGCAGAGAATCCCAGTGGAGAGAGGAGACCCGGCCAGGCAGAGACAGCAAGGGCAGTTCGTTGCTCCAGAGCCTTTCCGTTCACCTTCACACTCCTGGGCCAGACTACACTCAATCATATGACCCACTGAAGAGATGAGTCTTCAGTAAAGACTTAAAGTTTGTGACCAAGTCTGCTTCTCTCACATGGGTAGGCAGACCATTCCATAAAAATTGAGCTCTATAGGAGAAAGCCCTGCCTCCAGCTGTTTGCTTAGAAATTCTATGGACAATTACGAGGCCTGCGTCTTATGACCGTAGCGTATGTGTAAGTATGTACGGCAGGACCAAATCGGAAAGATAGGTAGGAGCAAGCCCATGTAATGCTTTGTAGGTTAGCAGTAAAACCTTGAAATCAGCCCTTGCCTTAACAGGAAGCCAGTGTAGGGAGGCTAGCACTGGAGTAAATATGATCAAATTTTTTGGTTCTAGTCAGGATTCTAGCAGCCATATTTAGCACTAACTGAAGTTTATGTAGTGCTTTATCCGGGTAGCCGGAATGTAGAGCATTGCAGTAGTCTAACCTATAAGTAACAAAAGCATGGATACATTTTTCTGCATCATTTTTGGACAGAAATGTTCATATTTTTGCAATGTTACGTAGATGGAAAAACAGCTGTCCTTGAAACAGTCTTGATATGTTCGTCAAAAGAGAGATCAGGGTCCAGAGTAACACCGAAGTCCTTCACAGTTTTATTTGAGATGACTGTACAACCATCAAGAATAATTGTCAGATTCAACAGAAGATCCTGTCATGTCTTATTATGTCTGTTCCTGTCCTTTCTCTTCACTCTGTCTCTCTCTGCTGGTCTTATTAGGTTACCTTCTCTTTCTCTCCTTCTCCAGCTGTTCCTCATCTCCTCTAACTAGCTCATTCACCCTTTCCCCACCTGTTCCCTTTTTTCCCTCTGATTAGGTCTCTATTTCTCTCTCTGTTCCTGCTACTTTCGGTGTCAGATTCTCGTTTGTGTTTCTCATGCCAGAAGCAAGCTATCGTCTCGTTTGCTTCCACCTAGTCCTATCCTGTCGGAGTCTGCCTGGCAGGTGCATCCTGCACTCTACTAACTATCTTTTGTTCCATTGACAACGTCGGAAGAGGATCTATGCCATTCCTGTTTTTTCATTAAAGGAACTCTGTTTCTGTTAAAACCGCTTTTGGGTCTTCACTCAAGTTCATAACAGAAGAATCTGACCAAGAATGGACCCAGCGGCTCCGGACCCTTTTCACTCCGCCGTCGAGATCCAGGGAGCGATGCTAGGCAGACACGAGGAGGAATTGTCTGCTGCTCGACATGCCGTTGAGACCCTGGCCGTCCAAGTCTCCGACCTCACAAGACAGGTTCACCAACTCCACCTCGATCCACCGCCCACTTCCAGGGTTTCCGAGTCTCCGGAGCCCAGGATCAATAACCCGCCGTGTTACTCTGGGGAGCCCACTGAGTGCCGCTCATTCCTCACTCAGTGTGATGTGGTGTTCTCTCTCCAGCCCAACACTTACTCCAGGAGCACAGCCCGCATCGCCTACGTCATTTCTCTCCTTACCGGACGGGCGCGTGAGTGGGGCACGGCAATCTGGGAGGCGAGGGCTGAGTGTATTAACCAGTATCAGGACTTTAAGGAGGAGATGATACGGGTTTTTGACCGTTCTGTTTTTGGGGAGGAGGCTTCCAGGGCCCTGTCTTCCCTATGTCAGGGGAATCGATCCATAACGGATTATTCTATTGAGTTTCGCACTCTCGCTGCCTCTAGTGACTGGAACGAGCCGGCTTTGCTCGCTCGTTTTCTGGAGGGTCTCCTCGCCGAGGTTAAGGATGAGATTCTCTCCCGGGAGGTTCCTTCCAGTCTGGACTCCTTAATAGCTCTCGCTATTCGCATAGAGCGACGGTTTGATCTTCGTCGCCGAGCTCGTGGAAGGGAGCTCGCGTTCTCCGTTGCCCCCCTCTCCGCATCACAGCCACCTGCTGCATCACTGCCACCCTCCTCCGCCGGCTCGGGTGCTGAGCCTATGCAGCTGGGGGGTATCCACATCTCGGCCAAGGAGAAGGAATGGAGAATCACCAACCGCCTCTGTCTCTACTGCGGCTCCGCTGGTCATTTTGTCACCTCATGCCCAGTAAAAGCCAGAGCTCATCAGTAAGAGGAGGGCTACTGGTGAGCGCAACTACTCAGGTCTCTCCTTCAAGATCCTGCACTACCTTTCCGGTCCATCTCCGCTGGACCGGTTCATCTGCTTCCTGCAGTGCCTTGATAGACTCTGGGGCGGAGGGCTGTTTTATGGACGAGACCTGGGCTCGGGAACATGACATTCCTCTCAGACAGTTAAGGGATCCCACGGCCTTGTTCGCTTTAGATGGTAGTTCTCTCCCCGAGATTCAGCGTGAGACGCTGCCTTTAACCCTCACTGTCTCTGGTAATCATAGCGAAACCATTTCTTTTTAATTTTTCGTTCACCTTTTACACCTGTTGTTTTGGGTCATCCCTGGCTAGTTCGCCATAACCCTTCTATTAATTGGTCTAGTAATACTATCCTATCCTGGAATGTTTCTTGTCATGTGACCTGTTTAATGTCTGCTATCCCTCCTGTTTCCTCTGTCTCTTCTTCACAGGAGGAGCCTGGTGATTTGACAGGGGTGCCGGAGGAGTATCACGATCTGCGCACGGTGTTCAGTCGTTCCAAGGCCACTTCTCTCCCTCCACACCGGTCGTATGACTGTAGTATTGATCTCCCTCCGGGAACTACTCCCCCCCGGGGTAGATTATACTCTCTGTCGGCTCCCGAACGTAAGTCTCTCGGATTATTTGTCTGTATCGCTCGACGCCGGTACCATAGTCTCCTCCTCCTCTCCCGCCGGAGCGGGGTTTTTTTTTGTTCAGAAGAAGGACGGGTCCCTGCGCCCATGCGTGGATTATCGAGGGCTGAATGACATAACAGTTAAGAATCGTTATCCGCTTCCTCTTATGTCTTCAGCCTTCGAGATCCTGCAGGGAGCCAGGTTTTTCACCAAATTGGACCTTCGTAACGCCTACCATCTCGTGCGCATCAGGGAGGGGGACGAGTGGAAGACGGCGTTTAACACTCCGTTAGGGCACTTTGAATACCGGGTTCTTCCTTTCGGCCTCGTTAACGCTCCAGCTGTCTTTCAGGCACTAGTTAACGACGTCCTGAGAGACATGCTGAACATTTTTGTTTTCGTTTACATGGACGATATCCTGATTTTTTCACCGTCTCTCCCGATTCATGTTCAGCACGTGCGACGCGTCCTCCAGCGCCTTTTGGAGAACTGTCTTTATGTGAAGGCTGAGAAGTGCACTTTTCATGCCTCCTCTGTCCCTTTTCTCGGTTACGTTATTTCCGCTGAGGGCATTAAGATGGATCCCGCTAAGGTCCAGGCTGTCATTGATTGGCCCGTTCCTAAGTCACGCGTCGAGCTGCAGCGCTTTCTTGGCTTCGCGAATTTCTATCGTCGTTTCATCCGTAATTTCGGTCAGGTGGCAGCTCCCCTCACAGCCCTTACTTCTGTTAAGACGTGCTTTAAGTGGTCCGTTTCCGCCCAGGGAGCTTTTGATCTTCTCAAGAATCGTTTTACATCCGCACCTATTCTTGTTACACCTGACATCTCTAGACAGTTTGTTGTTGAGGTTGACGCGTCAGAGGTGGGCGTGGGAGCCATTCTTTCTCAGCGCTCCCTCTCTGACGGCAAGGTCCATCCTTGCGCGTTTTCTCTCATCGCTTATCGCCGTCAGAACGTAATTATGATGTTGGTAATCGCGAACTGCTCGCCATCCGCTTAGCCCTAGGCGAATGGCGACAGTGGTTGGAGGGGGCGACCGTTCCTTTTGTCGTTTGGACTGACCATAGGAACCTTGAGTACATCCGTTCAGCCAAACGACTTAATGCGCGCCAGGCTCGTTGGGCTCTGTTTTTCGCTCGTTTCGAGTTCGTTATTTCTTATCGTCCGGGCTCAAAAACACCAAGCCTGATGCTTTATCTCGTCTCTTCAGTTCTTCTGAGGTCTCCACCGACCCCGGGGATTCTCCCTGAGGGCGTGTTGTCGGGTTGACTGTCTGGGGAATTGAGAGGCAGGTAAAGCAAGCACTCGCTCACACTCCGTCGCCGCGAGCTTGTCCTAGGAACCTTCTGTTCGTTCCCGTTCCTACTCGTCCGGCCGTTCTTCAGTGGGCCCACTCTGCCAAGTTAGCCGGCCACCCGGCGTTCGGGGTACGCTCGCTTCCATTCGCCAGCGTTTCTGGTGGCCCACTCGGGAACGTGACGCGCGTCGATTTGTCGCTGCTTGTTCGGTCTGCGCGTAGACTAAATCTGGGAACTCTCCTCCTGCCGGCCGTCTCAGACCGCTTCCCATTCCCTCTCGACCGTGGTCTCACATCGCTTTAGATTTTATCACCGGACTGCCTTCATCAGCGGGGAAGACAGTTATTCTTACGGTTGTCGATAGATTCTCCAAGGCGGCTCATTTCATTCCTCTCGCTAAGCTCCCTTCTGCTAAGGAGACGGCTCAGATCATTATCGAGAATGTTTTCCGAATTCATGGCCTTCCGTCAGACGTCGTTTCGGACAGAGGCCCGCAGTTCACGTCTCAATTTTGGAGGGAGTTTTGCCGTTTGATTGGGGCTTCCGTCAGTCTCTCGTCCGGCTTTCATCCCCAGTCTAACGGTCAAGCCGAACGGGCCAATCAGACTGTTGGTCGCATCTTACGCAGTCTTTCTTTTCGTAACCCTGCGTCTTGGTCAGAACAGCTCCCCTGGGCAGAGTACGCCCACAACTCGCTTCCTTCGTCTGCTACCGGTCTATCTCCTTTTCAGAGTAGCCTCGGGTACCAGCCTCCGCTGTTCTCATCTCAGCTCGCCGAGTCCTGCGTCCCCTCCGCTCAGGCTTTTGTCCAGCGTTGCGGCGCACCTGGAAGGGGGTCAGGTCGGCACTTTGCCGTAATAGGGCGCAGACTGTGAGGGCCGCTAATAGCGTAGGACCAAGAGTCCTAGATATTGTTGCGGTCAGAGAGTATGGCTCTCCACTCAGAACCTTCCCCTTAAGACAGCTTCTCGCAAGTTGACCCCGCGGTTCATTGGTCCGTTCCGTATTTCTCAAGTCATTAATCCTGTCGCTGTGCGACTTCTTCTCCCGCGCTATCTTCGTCGCGTTCACCCGGTCTTCCATGTCTCCTGTGTTAAGCCCGTTCTTGCGCCCCCGCTCGTCCCTCCCCCCATCCTTGTCGAGGGCGCACCTATTTACAGGGTTCGTAGATTTTGGACATGGGGCCGTGGTCATCAGTACCTAGTGGATTGGGAGGGGTACGGTCCTGAGGAGAGGAGTTGGGTTCCCTCTCGGGACGTGCTGGACCGTTCGCTGATCGATGATTTCCTCCGTTGCCGCCAGGTTTCCTCCTCGAGTGCGCCAGGAGGCGCTCGGTGAGTGGGGGGGGTACTGTCATGTCTTATTATGTCTGTTCCTGTCCTTTCTCTTCACTCTGTCTCTCTCTGCTGGTCTTATTAGGTTACCTTCTCTTTCTCTCCTTCTCCAGCTGTTCCTCATCTCCTCTAACTAGCTCATTCACCCTTTCCCCACCTGTTCCCTTTTTTCCCTCTGATTAGGTCTCTATTTCTCTCTCTGTTCCTGCTACTTTCGGTGTCAGATTCTCGTTTGTGTTTCTCATGCCAGAAGCAAGCTATCGTCTCGTTTGCTTCCACCTAGTCCTATCCTGTCGGAGTCTGCCTGGCAGGTGCATCCTGCACTCTACTAACTATCTTTTGTTCCATTGACAACGTCGGAAGAGGATCTATGCCATTCCTGTTTTTTCATTAAAGGAACTCTGTTT
>NC_088218.1:28840759-28992858 GCF_036934945.1 Oncorhynchus masou masou
CATAACAGATCCCTTTGTTTCTTGGGACCTAGAACAAGCATCTCTGTTTTGTCTGAGTTTAAAAGTAGAAAGTTTGCAGCCATCCACTTCCTTATGTCTGAAACACATGCTTCTAGCGAGGGCAATTTTGGGGCTTCACCATGATTCATTGAAATGTACAGCTGTGTGTCATCCTCATAGCAGTGAAAGTTAACCTTATGATTTCGAATGACATCCCCAAGAGGTAAAATATTTAGTGAAAACAATAGTGGTCCTAAAACGGAACCTTGAGTAACACCAAAATGTACAGTTGATTTGTCAGAGGACAAACCATTCACAGAGACAAACTGATATCTTTCTGACAGATAAGATCTAAACCAGGCCAGACCTTGTCCATGTAGACCAATTTGGGTTTCCAATCTCTCCACAAGAATGTGGTGATCGATGGTATCAAAAGCAGCACTAAGGTCTAGGAGCACGAGGACAGATGCAGAGCCTCGGTTTGACGCCATTAAAAGGTAATTTACCACCTTCAGTTTCAGTGTTATGATGTGGTCTAAAACCAGACTGAAGCATTTCGTATACATTGTTTGTCTTCAGGAAGGCAGTGAGTTGATGCGCAACAGCCTTTTCAAACAAAATTGAGAGGAATGGAAGATTCGATATAGGCCAATATTATTTTATATTTTCTGGTTCAAGGTTTGGCTTTTTCAAGAGAGACTTTATTACTGCCACTTTTAGTGAGTTTGGTACACATCCGGTGGATAGAAAGCCGTTTATTATGTTCAACATAGGAGGGCCAAGCACAGGAAGCAGCTCTTTTAGTATTTTAGTTGGAATAGGGTCCAGTATGCAGCTTGAAGGTTTAGAGGCCATGATTATTTTCATCATTGTGTCAAGGGATATAGTACTAAAAACACTTGAGTGTCTCTCTTGATCCTAGGTCCTGGCAGAGTTGTGCAGACTCAGGACAATTGCTTCGGAGGAATACGCAGATTTAAAGAGAAGTCTGAAATTTGCTTTCTCATGATATTTTCCTCAAAGAAGTTTATGAATGTATTACTGCTGAAGTGAAAGCTATCCTCTCTTGGGGAATGCTGCTTTTTAGTTAGCTTTGCCACAGTATCAAACATACATTTCGGATTGTTCTTATTTTCTTCAATTAAGTTGGAAAAATAGGATGATCGTGCAGCAGTGAGCAGTGAATATTAAAATCACAAAAAAAAATGAATATTATCTGCTATGACTACAAGGTCCGATAGGAATTCTGGGAACTCAGTGAGGAATGCTATATATGGCCCAGAAGGCCTGTAAAACAGTAGATAAAAAAGTGATTGAGTAGGCTGCATAGATTTCATGACAAGAAGCTCAAAAGACGAAAACATATATTTTTTTTTTGTAAACAGAAATTTGCTATCGTAAATGTTAGCAATACCTCCGACTTTGCGGGATGCACAGGGGATATGGTCACTAGTGTAAACAAGAGGTGAGGCCTCCTTTAACACAGTAAATTCATCAGGCTTAAGCCATCTTTCAGTTAGGCCAATCACATCAAGATTATGAACAGTGATTAGTTCATTGACTATAACTGCCTTTGAAGTGAGGGATCGAACATTAAGTAGCCCTATTTTGAGATGTGAGGTATGACGATCTCTTTCAATATTGGCAGGAATGGAGGAGGTCTTTATCATAGTGAGATTGCTAAGGCGAACACCGCCATGTTTAGTTTTGCCCAACCTAGGTCGAGGCACAGACACGGTCTCAATGGGGATAGCTGAGCCGACTACACTGACTGTGCTAGTGGCAGACTCCACTAAGCTAACAGCCTGCTGCCTGGCCTGCACCCTATTTGATTGTGGAGCTAGAGGAGATAGAGTCCTGTCTATGTTGGTAGATAAGATGAGAGCACCCCTCCAGCTAGGATGGAGTCCGTCACTCCTCAGCAGGCCAGGCTTGGTCCTGTTTGTGGGTGAGTTCCAGAAATAGGGCCAATTATCTACAAATTCTATATTTTTGGAGGGGTAGAAAACAGTTTTCAACCAGAAATTGAGTTGTGAGACTATGCTGTAGAGCTCATCACTCCCCCTAACTGGGAGGGGGCCAGAGACAATTACTCGATGCCGAAACATCTTTCTAGCTGATTTACACGCTATGTTGCGCTTGGTGACCTCTGACTGTTTCATCCTGACATCGTTGGTGCCGACGTAGATAACAATATCTCTATACTCTCTACACTCGCCAGTTTTAGCCTTAGCCAGAAACATCTTCAGATTACCCTTAATGTCGGTAGCCCTGCCCCCTGGTAAACAGTGTATGATCGCTGGATGATTCGTTTTAAGTCTAATACTGCGGGTAATGGAGTCGCCAATGACTAGTGTTTTCAATTTCTCAGAACTAATGGTGGGAAGCTTCGGCGTCTCAGACCCCGTAACGGGAGGAGTAGAGACAAGAAAAGGCTTGGCCTCAGACTCCGACTCGCTGCTTAATGGGGGAAACTGGTTGAACGTTTCTGTCGGCTGACACCGGTTGAGCATTACTACAGCATTTCCCTCCAGAAGTCATGAGAAAGTTGTCTAGCTGCGGGGACTGTGCGAGGGGATTTATACTAATGTTACTATCTGTACTTACTGGTGGCACCGACACTGTTTCATCCTTTCCTACACTGAAACACCCCTTTGCACCTTGCAAGGGGAAAGATGCACTTTAATGCGGCACCAAAATAAAATGCCCAAACCCGCAGGGCTCAAAACACTGACCAACCCAAAACAACGGGTGACAAGGTCCAGAGCACAAACAACACCAACGACACAACGTGAACATCAAAATAATCCTGCACAACAAAGTGGCGGGTTCCACACGCTAAATAGGGAAGCAAATCAAGCACACACAAAATAGGAACAGGTGTAACAAATGAGACAAAACTGAACTGAAAAGAAAAAGGGATCGGTGGTGGCTAGTAGGCCGGTGACAACGACCTCCGAGCACCACCCGAACAGGCGAGGGAGCGGGAGTCGTGACAAGTACATTTAATCTGCGCTGCCCTCTAACCAAAGCACGCAGCCTGTTTTTATTTATAGGCTGTTTTCAATTTGTCAATTTCAAATGATTTTCTAACAAGTTTTTTATTTTCTAAGAACAATTTGAATTAAGGTGTGTTCCGCCTCATTCATTCAAATAAAAGTAGTCATTTTATCTTTTGCGGACCAATTCATCTTTTTTTTACATTTCTGACATGTACAAAATTCCCCAAACACTTCCCAATTGTTTGTGCAGTTCAAGTCTGCAGACATTTGCTCATCTCCCGTCCTTCACACGTGTTCAAATTTTTCGTCTGTTGCCTGCATCGCAGTCAAAGTTGTTTTCGTTACCAATACTAACTTTGGAAATGTGTGTGTTTCTATCAAAGTAGGTGACTTATTATGTTATAATAGTTTCTGCATGTCGTGTTATGTCGTTTCTACTGTAGCATAATATTTTTGTGTATATTCCTTATAACCGCGGACACGCAAGGTAAATTTACTCATTTCATAACCTTTATCGTGTTATACTCAACACTTAGGTAGCTAGTTACATTCTTCTATTATCCTCTGGAAAACAATGCTATTTGTGTCAGAGAAGTATTAGTATGTGTTGTATTTTGAAGCTACCCTGGCCGTATGACTCCCAATTGGCGTAGCTGTCTAAGGCACAGCATCTCAGTGCTAGAGGCGTCACTACAGACACTCATGTTCAAATCCAGACTGCATTTCTAAATCTCCAGAATTTCCGCATTTGTGCGTTGTCTCCTTTTGAAAGACATTGCTCATGCTACAGCTTAGCTCACTAGCTACATACATAAACAACAACACTGAATGGCTCAGAGAGGGAGTGAGAGGTTATGTGATTGACTGCCTGCAAGCGCCATTTGTATCAATAAATCACTATCAGAAAATATTTTGTTTGGTAGTTGTTGATATATTTACTGGTTATTTCATGTTTTCAATTACCAGTGATAAATCATGCATTCCGATTCCTGCATAGATTGTAATGGGCACGTAGTATGTGTAAAATACTTTTTTGAAGGTTGCACTGATTATGATGAGCTGAGCTAATTCCAGCTATGTGTGTGGAGTCATATTTGTTGACATACAATGCATTCCGGTTTTCACGTAATTGTCTGTCGGACCAAAGATGCTATAACAAAATGAGGTGAGTAAGGGTTCACTCATTTTTTGAGAACTTCAGGAAGTGAATTATGGGATGGGAACAATGGTAGACGACACCCCCCCTTAAACATGCATACTATAAACAGACCAAACTCATCTTCTTTTATTATCTTTGGCTTCTTTGAGGAAAGAAAACATGGCTGCACACTGAAACTCATCATCATCGGATTACTTTCGATTTCTAGAAAGTGTTTTACTCAATTATTTAGATAAATGGTGAGCTCACTCGTGATGTGATTAATTATACATAGTAATTGCTATTAGCTAATTCATATTGTAGTGTTTATGTCAGCCGAGAGTTTGAAAATATGACCGCTTGTGTTGCGTCAATCGTTCCTCACTTAGCGCTAGTACAAATGTAGTCTATATTTTTATGGTTTGGATGATTGTGTTATGCTATAGATACTTCTGTGAATATCTGAACATTGCATCCAAAAATAAACTGCTCACATTCTGGACATAACCTTTTAAGGACTGTGTTTGTGTAAATATTTTCTGAAAAAAGTGTGGCCAGCTCAAATGCTGCTTGTTGCGTCATTCGAAACTGGCCGTTGTAAATAAGCATTCTAAATACTCCTTCTAATCCCACGGGTGTGATCTTACGCTTCAGGGACCACTGTAGAACGATCACACCCATGTGATGGTACGTGTGAAGGGGTTAATGGCATCAAAAGGAGATGAAAGGTTCCGGTGAAAACATCTGAATATTAATGTGTTCCTAATGGAGCAGTAGGGGGGCAATTCTTTTAAAATCCACTCTTTGAAAATGGGTTCTAACGATGAACCATAAAGGGCTCTTTGGCTTGTCCCTGTGGGAGAAAGGGTCCATCGGCTTGTCCCTTTATGGTTCTAGTAAGGTGTCTTCAACCTTTTCTTGACACGGCAAACCAGGGACCCTATATATTGATATTAGTCACTTTTTCTATTTTATGACTTTACCCAGATGAGCACCATATTCCATAGAGTGCCAGCACACTTAAAGCCAATAATTAAAATAATTTTGGTTGAACCTTATCCTTCATCAAATAACCCTTTTGAACCCTTTATTCAAATGTGTGAGAGAGACATGAATGGGTTTTTCCAAACAGGCTACTTTGTAAAAACAAAGATTTCTATGACACAATAACTTGTGACCTTTTCATGTTTGCCTCAGTTAAATAATGCTGAATGAGCCAAACAAACAAACGTTTGTAGTGCATCACCATAAAGATGTGATAATATACTAGGTCTGTGTGTTTTCCTGAATGTATGTGTAACCGACGGAGTTCGAACACGTGTCTCCTGAGCGGCGGAAGAGCAAAAAGGTTAAAGATCTAAATGGTTGTGTTTTCCTAAATGCATTGTGAAATGGAATACTTTGTTTTCTCTCTTACAGTATGTTCAGAAAGCAAACTGGGAACTTTCCCAGATCATTAGCTAAGATTCCCTGTCACACCCTGATCTGTTTCACCTGTCTTTAATGTAGAGCTGAGCACCTAGCTCAGTGTGTCCTCATTTTCGAGTTTCAGTCCTCCCCCTCAGATCGCTCCAAAATAGCCTACCTCATCATGCTGATGTCTGGAAAGGCTCTCACCTGGGCTACCGCCGTACGGGAAAAGCAGCTGGCCACATGAACGAGCCTGGAGGGGTTAATGGGCGAGGTGAGGAATGTATTTGATGCCCCGTTCTCCGGGAGAGAGGCTGCCCAGAAGCTAATCCAGCTCTAGCAGGACGCCCACACTGTGGCTGACTATGCGCTGGATTTCCGTACGTTGGCAACGGAGAGTACATGGAAGTCGGAAGCAATGTTCGACATGTTCCTGCACAGCGTCTCGGAGAAGGTTAAGTCGCTCTGGATAAGAGCGTCTGCTAAATGACTTAAATGTAAATGTAATGTTAAGGACTAGCTTGCGACTCGATTTTGACTCCCTCATCACTTTGACCATCCACATCGATGGCCGATTGCGGGAACGACGGATAGAGAGGAAATTCAATTTCACTCGCACGTCCAGGGCTTCCACCTCGCCCCCGCGTCATCCCGGGAGGCCCTGGTTGTCCCGTGGCCGAGAGAACCTGAGATTTCCCAACCTTCCTCGAGAGTCACGAGGCACTGTTTCCCAAACCCATGCAACTAGACAGGGCTGGGCTGTCGCCAGCGGAATGCCAAAACCGGATCAGCACAAGGAGCTGTCTGTATTGCGGGAGTTTGTCATTTTGTGTCCTCTTACCCGGTAAAATTGAACCAAGATGGCATAGCAGTAGGATGTGTGTATTTGTCTTTGTCTTATCCCGTGTCTCATCCTGTGTAAATAGCCAGTCTTTTTCATATATATCTTAATCTCACGTTCTATCTATGAACTAAATATACTTTCTTGCAACCCGCCTCACCCAATGTGGTATGGCTCTGCTATTTTTATTCTTTATAACTGGAATACATAGCTGGTCTTTTTCATGTATATCTGAATCTCACTTTCTATCTACGAACTAAATATACTTTCCTGCAACCCGCCTCACCCAATGTGGTACGGAGCTGCTATTTTTATTCGTTATACTGGAACTTCCATCAGGAGCTAGCCAGCCAGCCAGCTAACTAGCTACTAGTCTTAGTTAGCCACAGCTAGCGGTCTTCACATTTTTCTTGGTCACCAGCCAGCTTTAGCTCGGACTATACCCGCCAGTCTGCACAGTGCAATATCAACCCAGAGCATATCGGACTGCTTCCCTCTACCATATCACCGGATCCATGCCGCTCTGGATCATTTCACCAGATCAAAGCAGCTAGCTAGCTGCAAATGAGTGGCTACTGTTAGCTAACGCCTCTGTCCCGAAGCAAGCACCAGCTAGCCTTGAGCTAGGCCCATTAATCAGCTAATTCTAGGGATACAATATCTCCTTTGCCAATTGGCCTGGACCCTTTATTGTCGACATGGAGCCCCGCCAATCCATCACGACTGGACTACTGACATGATTGCCCGATGTGGTCTCAACAGGCTATCCTGTTACGATGTCGCCGAAGAACAATCTACTAGCCTCGGCCCGCTAGCTTTTCTGAATTTTTTTATTTTATTTTTATTTCACCTTTATTTAACCAGGTAGGCTAGTTGAGAACAAGTTCTCATTTGCAACTGCGACCTGGCCAAGATAAAGCATAGCAGTGTGATCAGACATCACAGAGTTAGACATGGAGTAAGCAATTAACAAGTCAATAACACAGTAGAAAAAAGGGGAGTCTATATACAATGTGTGCAAAAGGCATGAGGAGGTAGGCGAATAATTACAATATTGCAGATTAACACTGGAGTGATAAATGATCAGATGATCATGTACAGGTAGAGATATTGGTGTGCAAAAGAGCAGAAAAGTAAATAAATAAAAACAGTATGGGGATGAGGTAGGTGAAAATGGGTGGGCTATTTACCAATAGATTATGTACAGCTGCAGCGATCGGTTAGCTGCTCAGATAGCTGATGTTTGAAGTTGGTGAGGGAGATAAAAGTCTCCAACTTCAGCGATTTTTGCAATTCGTTCCAGTCACAGGCAGCAGAGTACTGGAACGAAAGGCGGCCGAATGAGGTGTTGGCTTTAGGGATGATCAGTGAGATACACCTGCTGGAGCGCGTGCTACGGATGGGTGTTGCCATCGTGACCAGTGAACTGAGATAAGGTGGAGCTTTACCTAGAATGGCCTTGTAGATGACCTGGAGCCAGTGGGTCTTGCGACGAATATGTAGCGAGGGCCAGCCGACTAGAGCATACAAGTCGCAGTGGTGGGTAGTATAAGGTGCTTTAGTGACAAAACAGATGGCACTATGATAAACTGCATCCAGTTTGCTGAGAAGAGTGTTGGAAGCCATTTTGTAGATGACATCGCCAAAGTCGAGGATCGGTAGGATTGTCAGTTTTACTAGGGTAAGCTTGGCAGCATGAGTGAAGGAGGCTTTGTTACGGAATAGAAAGCTGACTCTTGATTTGATTTTCGATTGGAGATGTTTGATATGGGTCTGGAAGGAGAGTTTGCAGTTTGCTGTGTCCTCTGCTCGCCTAGCATAATAGTGACTACTGAACGGCACTCTAACTCACCTATTGCTGCTCTTTTGACCGTATGATCACTCGGCTACACAGCTGATGCCCCCTGGCCTGTTTCAATAACACGATACCTCATTTTGTTTACCTGTCGGCCCCAGCCTCAATCTCAGGTACTGTATGTAACAAACTGACCCACTCTGCTCATTCATCACCATTTACCCAATGTTGTCTTAGCTCTCTTGATCAACACCTGTGATTGCTTTATGCCTCTCTCTAATGTCAACATGCCTTGTCTACTGCAGTCTTGGCTAGTTCTTATTGTTTCATTTCACTGTTGAGCCCTCTGTCCTGCTCAAAATGCCTTAGATAACTCTTTTGTCCCACACTACACACATGCGGAGACCTCACCTGGCTTAACTGGTGCCTCCAGAGACAAAACCTCTCTCATCATCACTCAACGCCTAGGTTTACCTCCATTGTACTCACATCCTACCATACCATTGCCTGTACACTAAGCCCTGAATCTATCTACCACACCCAGAAATCTGCTCCTTTTATTCTCTGTTCCCAACGCACGGCACTTCTTTGGACACTGTGTTAAAAAACCTCCAGACGAGCTTCAATGTCATACAGCACTCATTCCGTGGCCTCCAACTGCTTTTAAATGCAAGTAAAACTAAATGCATGCTCTTCAACCGATCGCTGCCCGCACCCGCCAACCCGTCTAGCATCACTACTCTGGACGGTTCAGATTTAGAATATGGGGCGGCAAGGTAGCCTAGTGGTTAGAGCGTTGGACTAGTAATCAAAAGGTTGCAAGTTCGAATCCCCGAGCTGACAAGGTACAAATCTGTAGTTCTGCCCCTGAACAGGCAGTTAACCCACTGTTCCGAGGCTGTCATTGACAATAAGAATTTGTTCTGAACTGACTTGCCTAGTAAAATTAAGGTAAAATTTAAAAAAAATATGTGTACAACTACAAATACCTAGGTGTCTGGTTAGACTGTAAACTCTCCAATCCAAAATTAAATCTAGAATCAGCTTCCTGCTTCGCAACAAAGCATCCTTCCCTCATGCTGCCAAACATACCCCCGCAAAACTGGCAGTCTATCACAGTGCCACCTGTTTTGTCACCAAAGCCCCATATACTACCCACCACTGTGACCTGCTGGCCCTCACTTCTTTTTCGTCGCCACACCCACTGGTTCCAGGTCATCTATAAGTTTTTGCTTGGTTAAGTCCCGCCTTATCTCAGCTCACTGGTCACGGAGAGCAACACCCACCTGTAGCATGCGCTCCAGCAGGTATATTTCACTGGTCATCCCCAAAGCCAACTCCTCCTTTTTCCTTCCAGTTCTCTACTGGAATGAATTGTAAAAATCACTGAATCTGGAGTCTTATATCTCCCTCACTAACTCTAAGCATCAGCTGGCAGAACAGCTAACTGATCATTACACCTGTACATAGCCCATCTGTAAATATCCCACCCAACTACTTCATCCCCATATTGTTATTTTTTTTGTTGCTCCTTTGCACTCCAGTGTCTACTTGCACATTCATCTTCTGCATATCTATCACTCTATCAGTGTTTATTTGCTAAATTATAATTATTTCGCCACTATGGCCTATTTATTGCCTTACCTCCATATTCTTACTACATTATCACACACTGTATACATATTTTTCTATTGTGTTATTGACTGTACGTTTGTTTATCCCATGTGTAACTCTGTGTTGTTTGTGTCACACTACTTTGCCTTATCTTGGCCAGGTTGCAGCTTGGCCAGGTCGCAACTGGCCTACCTGGTTAAATTAAGATAAAATAAAAATTATAATAATAAAATACCAAGCTTACCGGTAGGAGCGAGTACTCTATTGGGCCATATGGGGAACTTTTCTGCTTCCTTTACTCACACACCTTTTCATGTCATTCTGCTATGGGGAAACCAGTCCAAATCTTTCTTGGTCCTCATTGACTCTGGGGCCGATGAGAGCTTTTTGGATGCCACACTGGCTTCCGAGCTGAACATCCCCACTCAGCACATCTCCATTCCTGTGGTTGTTAGAGCATTGGATGGGCGCTCTATACGCCGTGTTACCCATAACATCACTCCCATCAACCTACAGGTGTCAGGGAATCACAGAGAGACCAATCAGAGACCAATCAGTTCCTGCTCATCAAGTCCTCCCAGATCCCTGTGGTGTTGGGATTCTCCTGGCTCCACTCATCAACTGGTCTACGGATGCCATCATGGGCTGGAGTTTGTTCTGCCACGCCTATTGTCTGAAGTCGGTGCAACCTGCACCGGGATGTCTTCCTGGGTCCTCAAAGGTGGTTTGGGATCTCTCCGCCATTCCCACAGATTCCCGAGCCACTTCTCTTCTGCCGCACCACCCCTATAAGTGCGGGATTGACCTTCTCCTTAGCACCACGCCGCCCCAGAGAGTCTGTACTCGCTGTCTCGACATGAAACCAAGGCTATGGAGGACTACATTGGTGACTCCCTAGCTACTGGATTTATCCATCCCTCTGCCTCTCCAGCTGGCTCAGGTTTCTTCTTCATGGAGAAGATGGACAAGACCCTAACCCTGTGCATTGACTACCGGGGACTCAGTGACATCACTGAGTGACATCACTGAGTGACTCAGTGACATCACATCATCATTCTCCAAGTTGGATCTATGTAACGCCTATCACCTGCTGTGGATACGAGAGGGGGACGAGTGGAAGACCGCCTTCAACACAGCCAGCAGCCTCAACGAATATCTGGTCATGCCCTTTAACCTCACCAACGCCCCTGCCGTGTTCCAGGCTTGAGTGAATGACGTTCTCCACGACATGTTGAACCAGTTCGTCTTTATCAACATTGATGACATCCTCATCTTCTCCCGCTCCCCCCAAGAACACGTGCTCCATGTCCGGCAGGTTCTCCAGTGCTTTCTGGAGAACCAGTTGTTTGTTAAGGTGGAAAAGTGTGAGTTCCATCACTCCACCATTCCCTTTCTGTGCTATATCATCTCTGCTGGGTTCGTCAAGATGGATCCTGAGAAGGTGAAAGCAGTGGTGGATTGGCCTCAGACTATGTCCAGGGAGCTGCAATGCTCCCTGGGGTTTGCCAACTTTTATTGCTGCTTTATCCGGTGTTACAGCATCCTGGCCTCCCCCCTGTCTGCTCTCACCTCTACCAAGGTTCTGTTCACGTGGTCCATGGCCACAGACCGGGCGTTCTGGGACCCATAAACACCGCTTCACCACGGCTCCAATCCGGACCCTTCCCGTCAGTTTGTGGTGGAAGCCATTGCTTCGGATGTTCGAGTGGGGGCTGTTCTGTCCCCAATGTTCTACCCTGGACCTTAAGCTGCATCCCTGCGCCTTCTTCTCCCACCGCCTCACCGCCACGGAGAGGAATTATGATGTGGGGAATCGGGAGCTTCCCGCGGTGAAGATGGCATTGGAGAAAAGGAGGAACTGGCTCGAAAGGTTGAACATCCATTCATTGTATGGACAACCAGAAAAATCTGGAGTATCTCTGCACCACCAAGCGCCTCAACTCCAGGCAGGCGAGTTTGGCCCTGCTGTTTCCCCGGTTCAACTTTTCTCTCTCCTACCGGCCGGGGTCCAATAACATCAAGCCGGGTGCCTTGTCTCACCAATATAACCCCACTGCTACCACCCCGGAGCCTGAGACCATTCTTTCCACCTCGTGCCTGGCGACGGCACTAAGCTGATCTGCCCCTCTGGGTACAATCCCACAAACTCTCCCCCCGGTTTATCGTCCCGTTCCCCATCTCCAAGATCATTAGCCCCTCGGCTGTTTGTCTTCTGTTGCCCCGTACCCTTCGTATAGATCCCACCTTTCATGTGTCCAGAGTCAAACCCATGTCTCACAGCCCTTTGTCTCCCGTTTCCATGATAACATCCCAAAAACATTAAAAGAAAGACATTGTTTTAAACGAAATATGAATATATATTTTTAGAATATACACTAAGTGTACAAAACATTAAGAACACCTGCCTAATATTGAGTTGCGGCTCCCCTTTTGCCCTCAGAACAGCCTCCATTTGTTGGTATCGAAAGCGTTCCACAGGGATGCTGGACCATGTTAACTCCAATGCTTCCCACAGTTGTATTAAGTTGGCTGCATGTCCTTTCGGTGGTGGACCATTCTTGATACACACGGCAAACTGTTGAGCATGAAAAATCCAGCAGTGTTGCAGTTCTTGATCCCGTTCAATGGCACTTCAATCTTTTGTCTTGCCCATTCCCTCTCTGAATGGCACACATAAACAATCCATGTCTCAATTGTCTCAATGCTTAAAAATCCTTATTTAACCTGTCTCCTATCCTTCATCTACACTGATTAAAGTGGATTTAACAAGTAACATCAATAAGGGATCATAGCTTTCACCGAGATTCACCTGGTCAGTCTGTCATGGAAAGAGCAGTTCATAATGTTTTGTACACTCAGTGTATCATTTATATTATATACCATTTATATATAATATATGATTTATATTATATCTCCTAACATACAGTGTCTCCTAACATTCACTAAAATGTTGTGCACACCATCTGTAACTACCACCACAGCACATTGCCCAAAGGTTCCCATTAGGTTTCCAGCTAAAGAACACAGAAAGACAACACAGAAAGGTGACATGCCCTCTGCAACCGGATTGAGTTGTCCTCACAAACCAATAAATAGGTCCCTTCAAACACCGTCGTCGCAAACCACAACAGAAAATCAGCTTTCCTCATTAACTTGTTGCAGAAACTGCATAACCTGAATGTTTATTTCAAAGATCTTTGCTTTTCCCTGCAAGCCTACTGAAGGTTGATAAAACCGCAGGCGTTCGGCCAGACTGCCATTTTTCTCTCTCCCAAATGGTAATAAAGAGATGGAAATGGTATTCATGGGCCACTGTGCCTGAGCCACTGTTCCTTAAAGGAGGCATTGAAATGACTGGCAAGGAGGAGAGTGGAATAGATTGTCCTGTATGACGAAGTTCCTTCTCGGCAAGGCATGTCAACAGACATGCTCTCCTTATCTACATGCGGCTAGCAGTTAGCCCTCTGCACACATTTATGTTGAGGTCCTGCCTTCCAAAGGCAGCCAGGCTGAGACAAAAATCACTCAATCTGAATAGGGAGATGTCATTTCCTGATCTCTCTCTTTCTTTCTTTAATGTGACTTGTGAATAGACAATGGTGAATGATGATCTAGGTGAAAAGATGGAACCTCAACCTATTTTTTTAGGAATTGGTTAAGGGTGTGGACATTTGTAAATGAATATAGTTTTTTATGAATTTTTGTATTAATTGCATCTGTACCCAGCACTAATAATATTTAGTAGAGGTCAAAGGTTTCACTATGCCTCAGCATGTTGCTCAGTCAATACACAGCAATTTATAGACCTAAGAGTTAATCATCAATATAGTAGCATTTGCTGGAAAGGAAGGGTCTCCAATTAAGTCTCCATATTCATTGTGGTTGTTGTTAACTAAACAGAGGTGGTAGCAGAAGGCTTATATTTGTTTGGAACAGAAAGTAACTTCTGTATTCATGTTTTTCAAAGCGTATCATGTCAAGGTACACCTGATAAAGTTATGTGTAGCTAATTGATTGGACTTGTACATCACTATCATAATTAAAAGCAGGCAAATAGGATTGTTAAGTGTGGCTCATAAAAAATGGCCGCCTGTGTGCCTTTGTTTACTTTGGTTTGCTGCTTGGGCAGAGAGGGACGTGATACTAGGGGGATTACAGTAACAGTTTACCTGAAGGGTACCCACATAATGAGTTTATATTACATTCATAACCATGCATGCGGGGCGGCAGAAAACCTAGTGGTTAGAGCGTTTGGCAAGTAACTGAAAAGTTGCTAGATCGAATCCCCGAGCTGACAAGGTAAAAAGTTGTCATTCTACCCCTGAACAAGGCAGTTAACCCACTGTTCCTAGGCCGTCATTGTAAATAAGAATTTGTTCTTAACTGACTTAACGAGTTACATAAAAAATAAAGAAATGTGGTGTTCATAAGCTGTTGTCATGATGTGCCCTGGAGGGAGGATCATAGCCCTCCCCCTCTTTCTCCACAGTTTTATGACTTCACAATAAATACCTGGTAGAAACTGCCATGCAGTATTGAGGAAGAGTCTCTACCAGAACAAAGAGCTTCTCTTAGTTCAAAACTCCTAATCCCCAAATTGGGAGAACTAAACAATATTTCTACTTTTGAGAATGTGGGAGTGGTCCATGGAGACTTAAGGAACAGTCATGTCGATTGTGTTTCATTTGGTGATCTCATGAAGGACAGGAAACACACATAACTGTATCTCTTAAAGTGTACATTTCCCAGCATGATTATATATGAAGCTATTTGGGAAAAGACATAATGTGATGTTAACCACCTAAATGAGAGTATGGATTTTCATATAAAGATTAACTAGTCAGTGGCCACGCCCACGTGAGCATAGACATTATGTCGGCATCATGGAACCGTCCATTACTACTCCAGAGTATAAAACCACCTGTGACGAAATTGACATTTTATGCCAAAGAGACCTATGGTTAGCCGGACGTGTCGAATGGTTAAGAAGTCAGAGAACGCCGGGACAGAGTCACCATGTTGGAATGGCCGTGGAGACCATACAGCTGTAGTTTTGGCTACATGGCTGGAAATGGTTAAACTCTGAGACTATTGATCGGTACAGAATAAGAGAGAATTTTAGACATATAGTTACTAGTCTGCAGCTAGAAATTATGTAAGTCTAGAACGAGAATACAAACAACCACCGAAGCACATATTCTATGAGAAAATTTCCGAATGGTACTCTGGAGTATCCATTCTAACCACCTACAACCACGAAAGACATTGCGACTTCTGGAAAAGTTAACCAGAGACTATGATGAACTTTACAGGACGATTGAGGATTCAAACAGAGAAGACAACAACGACATACGGGCGTAAATATATGAATTGCAATTATTCTCGAATGAGTGGCCATTCATGTGCAAAGGATTCGCGTTTCAATTAATATAATTATAGACTGTGTCGTGAATCCATTCCTGTCTTTCCTGCTCTTTCTTAGTCCCCTCCAATTTCCTTTGTCTACCAAGCCGTCATATCAGCTTAGCCCACTAGGGTACTTTTCTATCATTGTTAGCAACTAATAACTACTGTTTGTTTGTTATTTAATTCTGTGTAATTATTTAGTTAGTTAGTAAATATATAACTAAGCCAATTTGTATATCACTGAATCTTGATTTTGTCTAGGGTTCGTACAGATATTCAAGGGTTTGCGACTTTCAGTAATAAGAACTGATGGGGCAATTAGTTATTCACTAATATAAGACTAATTGATCAGATATTAAAATACCTGACGAGTTATATTCGGAAAAGTATTACTTTGTAATCCCAACATTTTCCTTGGTGCAGTGACTTCCTAGTAAATGTATATATTATGTTTATTCTTCATTTATTCGGTCAGGCCAGGGTGTGACATGAGTTATTGTGGTGTGTTTTTGTCTTGGGGTTTTGTGGGATGTCTAGCGTTAGTCTATGGCTGCCTGAGGCGGTTCTCAATCAGAGTCAGGTGATTATCGTTGTCTCTGATTGGGAACCATATTTAGGCAGCCATATTCTTTGTGTATTTTGTGGGTGATTGTCCTTAGTGTCCTTGTTCCTGTCTCTGTGTTAGTTTACACAAGTATAGGCTGTTTCGGTTTTCGTTACGTTCATTACGTTCTTTGTTCTGTAGTATTTGTATTGATTCGTGTTTACGTTTGTTGATTAAAACATGGATCGCAATCTACACGCTGCATTTTGGTCCTACTCTCCTTCGCCTACAGAAAACCGTTACATTTCTAGTGCCATGAATATTTAGTAGCAATTTGTTAAATTAATGTTTAAGTGTTTATTGGATCAGTAATGATATGAGCTGATTTGAGAGTAAAGTTGAGTCAGTCAGCAGTGTTCGTGAGAGTAATTTTATGTGTTGGGTTGTTTTTTTTAATGATATGTGGTTAGTAAACACATCTGATTTTACACGCATTGTAGATATGAGCTTCATATTATGTAGACCTTGTTTTTATTGCCAACACTAATGCATTCTCCTAACCGGCCATATTGGGCTTATTTGCATTTTGCAATCCCTTTTTACCATCCCTAATACTTTTCCCCTCACTGTGTTTGCTCTAATAGCATTTCCACACCCTGCGGTGTGGGTTGGAGTCCATATATATAGTTTTGTTGCAAAAATAGAAAAAAAGTGTAGATCTCTTTTGCAAGCAGTTGACACATTCGGTAGAAATCCCACGTTAGCTCATGTGGGACATTAACACATTGAAGCTTTTCGAAGGGCAACAATTGAATCTCTCCTTCAATTTCCATCAATGGTTTTCATCATCATAAAACCGCCTTTGGTTCCCATTTCAAGGAAATGTCATTGTATCAGATATAAAATCAAAGGACAATGTTTATAAATGGGAAAGAACATCTGCATTGGTTGCTGAGAGTGAAATTAGCTCAGTGTGTATATAATCGAAAGGTCATGCAAGTTCATACACAGAAACATGCTGCTACCTGGGTGGGTGGCTGTTGGTGAGTGTGTGTGCCCACATATGTGCACCTGTTTACTTTTAATATGCCAGTCAAGGTTGTGTCAATCTGGATGCCCTTGGTCATGTTTGTCGCCTAGCTGACCAGGGGTTCCTTTGGATTGCCCATGGGAGATGCTTCGATGTCAGATGCAGAGCTGTAATTGGCCAGTGAGCCTGAGGACATGCCTGTGGGTTCCTGAAGCTAGATGGGAGACCGTACAGTTTGATGAAGTGCCTGGCTCCAACATCCTGGGTTTTGTTCAGTAGGTATGAAATTGAATATATATATTTTTTAAACAGAGAAATGGGGACATTTGTCCAATAATAAAAGCACATTTTCTGTTTTTAAAACTATCTAACACGGTTCTCGTCTGGTGAAGGAGAAGCGGACCAAAATGCAGCGTGGTATTTTTGATACATGTTTAATTACGACGAAAACACACGAACAATACAAAAACAACAGACGGAGCGTGAAAACCTATACAGCCTATCTGGTGACAACAAACACAGAGACAGGAAAAATCACCCACAAAACACTCAAAGAATATGGCTGTCTGAATATGGTTCCCAATCAGAGACAACGATAATCACCTGCCTCTGATTGAGAACCGCCTCAGGCAACCATAGACTTTTCTAGACAACCCTACTAAGCCACAATCCCAATACCTACTAAAACCCCAAGACAAAACACACCACAAAAAACCCATGTCACACCCTGGCCTGACCAAATAAATGCAGACAAACACAATATACTTCGACCAGGGCGTGACATTTACAATGTGCCCTAATGAACACAAGTATCTTTATTGGACCTTTTTTGTATTGTATATACTGTTTTTGGAACAACTCAACCAAATAGCTGAATGACCAAACAATGCTACAGCTGGCCTGCCCAGATGGTCAACACTACTGGTCCAAGGTCAGAAGCTGGAGGTGGTGGCCTGCCTACATTGGGGCACAACACCTGTCTGCTTACTCTTACCCATTTGTACATACAGTTGAAGTCGGAAGTTTACATATAAATAAAAGCTCAAATAAATAATTCTCTCTACTATTATTCTGATATTTCACATTCTTAAAATAAAGTGGTGATCCTAACTGACCTAAGATAGGTAATTTTACTAGGATTAAATGTCAGGAATTGTGAAAAACAGAGTTTAAATGTATTTGGCTAAGGTATATGTAATCTTACGACTTCAACTGTATATCATGTTATGAACCCGTTAAGCAGGCCTAGGACACTAGACAAAGTGAGTGTAGGCTTTTCAGTAGTCTGGTTAACTGGTAGTGATTTTAGTCCTGTTTGGTCTTGTGATGGGCCTGGTTTCCCAAAAGCATCTTAAGGCTACCTTCGTAGGAGCTTTGTTAAATCGCCGAGCTGTTTACCAAAACCATTGTTACTAAAGTGGCACTTGAAAATGCTTGTTATTTACCGATTGCCTCAGACCACTCAGAGCAGCTAAGTGCGTTGTTAAGTGCTTGAAATGAACCGAAAGATGACTGAATTAAAAGATAAATACAGTAGGCTACATAGACACAGGTAAATTACAAATTAATGTAAACACTTGAGTAAATGAGAGATACAAAGTATATTTGTCACGGTCGCCATAACGAGGAGACCAAGGCGCAGCGTGATATGAACACATTCTTTTTTATTTAAACGAAGACCATTAAACAACCGTGCCACTATAACACAAGTGCTGACATGCAACTACACATAGCCAATAACCCACAAAACCAAAATGGAAAATGGCAACCTAAATAGTATCAACGATAAACAGCTGTCTCTGATTGGGAACCAATTCAGGCCACCATAGACCTACATATGCCTAGACATACAAAACCCCATAGATATACAAAAAACCCTAGACAGGTGAAAACACCTAGACAATACAAAAATTAAACAAACCACCCTTGTCACACCCTGACCTAGCCAAAATAATAAAGAAAACAAAAATAACTAAGGTTAGGGCATGACAATATTGAAAGCAGGTGCTTCCACACAGGTGTGGTTTCTGAGTTATTGAAACAATTAACATCCCATCCTGCTTAGGGTCATGAATAAAAATGCTGGGCAGTCCATTATTTTGGCTACCATGATTATGACGATGCCCCCATCCACATGGCACGAGTGGTGCCTCAATGGATTGATGAGCATGAAAACAATGCAAACCAAATGCCATGGCCGTTTCAGTCCCCAGATCTCAACCCAATTGAACACATTGGGAGATTCTGGAGCGGTGTCTGAGACTGCGTTTTCCACCACCATCAACAAATCACTAAATGATGGAATTGCTCATGGAAGAAGGGTGTCACATCCCTCTCATAGTGGTCCAGACACTTCTAGAATCCATGCCATGGTGCATTGAAGCTGTTCTGGCTCGTCGTGGCCCAACACCCTGTTAGGACGCTTTATGTTGGTGTTTCCTTTAATTTTGGCAGTTACGGTGCCTATAGAAAGTCTACACCCCTCTCGGATTTCATCACATTTTACTGTGTTACAAATTGGGATTAAAATAGATGAAAATAAAATAAAAACGATCTATACAAAATTATCTAATGTCAAAGTGGAACATATTTTAAAGATTAATGAAAAATAAAACACTAATGTATCTTGATTAAATAAGACTTTACCGCCGAGTCAATACATGTTAGAAACACCTTTGACAGCGATTACAGCTGTGAGTCTTCTTGGGTAAGTCGCATAAGAGCTTTGCATACCTGTGTTGTGCAAAATTTGCCCATTATTCTTTTCAAAAATCTTCAAGCTCTGTCAAGACAGCTATTTTAAGTCTTGCCATAGATTTTCAAGCAGATTTAAGTCAAAACTGTAACTTGGTCACTCTCACTCTTCTTGGTAAGCAACTCCAATGTCTATTTGGCTTTGTGTTGTAGGTTATTGTACTGCTGAAAGGTGAATTCCTCTTCCAGTGTCTGGTGTAAAGCTGAAGTAGGTTTTCCTCTAGGATTTTGCCTGTGCTTTGCTCCATCCCATTTATTTTCATCCTGAAATACTCCCCAGTCTTTGCTGGTGTCAAGCAGAACCATACCATGATGAAGCCACCAACAAAATTAGAAGGCAGTTACTGAATGATGTGTTGTGTTGGATTTGCCCCAAACATAAAGCTTTAGGCCAAAAGGTGTTTTGCTTGACCAAGTCTTTTATTCAGTATTACTTTAGTGCCTTGTTGCAAACCTATGGACGTTTTGGAATATTTTTATTCTGTATATTTTTATAATTCTAGTAGCTATTTTGTTGACTTGACGTTAGCTAACATGGTTCCAAAAACGTAGGTTGTGTGTAACGGTTAGGGTTTATAATGGTTTGACTTGGAAACAGCTGATGTGTTGTGCACTGAAGTCCACAAGCGAAGGGTTAAAGTGAGAGGAGGAGAGCGCGTAGATGTGAGAAGGAATTAAACCAAGATCTGGCTGCTATGAAGGTGAACTGTTTTTGCGTGTGATCAGGGCTGTATTCATTCAATGTTTCTTAAATGAAAGCAAATTAAACAAAACTGGGATAAACATCTGAATTTCTCCAATAGGAACCCTTATTTGCAACTGTTGGACTAATGATTACATCCTAGATCAGCTAGATACAGGCAAGACTGTGCAAGGCGATATTGAATGTGTCAATGTCTGTCACGTTCATTACTCAAATTTCTTTTGAACTGTGCACCTACATTGTAAACTTTCCTTAAAAGGCTAGGTTGAGGCAGCCCCCAAAAAATGGGTCCTCACTCACCTTAAACGGCTCCAACTGCCACTGATGTACACACAGTACATTCATCAAAAAAATGTGACAGGGATAACACAATAGAGTCAAAGACTTAATTCCATGCATGAAGAAAAACAAACAACACAATAAAATAAAGATTGAGGAGATGTTAGAAATATTATGAATAAATGAATAAACAAAATTCCCATTTTAAATAGAACTGTAACTAAGTAAACTTATATTCAGTTTTATTATATCGGATTAACAATATGTGTTCATAAGAAGGGATTGTGTGACACGGACAATGAGTAATTAAAGTTAATGAACACCATTCCAACTAGGAAGAAAGGAATGGTTTGTGGATTAAGTAAGCAGATAAGGTAGTTAACCTATGGTTGAACTAACGAAACTGAGCTCTGGGGTGTTTTAGATAAGGCTGTGAGTGCATTCCTAGGTTTTCTGTTAATTAGAACTGTCAGCTAAGTGGTGATCGATAATGGTGAGGAGTCAAAAGTTAATTCAGCTGTGTTGTGTGTCCTGTGTATGTGCTATTGGGTCAGAATTAACTCTGAATGAACTTTTAAAGTTCCCTTTGACCCGGTCGAGAGGGGGAGAATTCATTTTAGGAGCAATGAAATGACGTCATGTTATTGTATATAAACTGTTGCTGGCAGTGCGCTCAGAGAATACATTCTGTTACCTATTATTGATAAGACTGGTCTCCGTCTATTTTATGCAAACAAGAATCTTGCAAATTCTCATGAAATAGATTAAGGGAATTCAATTAATGAAAACACATTGGTATATTTAAATTACAGTAACAGGAGATGAAGATTAAATGTCTCTAATTGGCTTCAGAAGATGAGGGTTGGGGCAGTTTGAATTGCAAATCTAGTATATCTTCAATTTTTATTTTTATTTTTATTTCACCTTTATTTAACCAGGTAGGCAAGTTGAGAACAAGTTCTCATTTACAATTGCGACCTGGCCAAGATAAAGCAAAGCAGTTCGACACATACAACGACACAGAGTTGGAGTAAAACAAACATACAGTCAATAATACAGTATCAACAAGTCTATATACGATGTGAGCAAATGAGGTGAGATAAGGGAGGTAAAAGCAAAAAAAGGCCATGGTGGCAAAGTAAATACAATATAGCAAGTAAAACACTGGCATGGTAGATTTGCAATGGAAGAATGTTCAAAGTAGAAATAAAAATAATGGAGTGCAAAGGAGCAAAATAAATAAATCAATGAAGTGGGCATCGATGATACAGCCAGAGAGAAAGAAAGACAATCTGACAAACCAGACTGTAGCTTCATCAGTTCACCACACCTGCTTCTCTGACAGTCAGTTCCTTTATAGGAGCCGCTTCTCCTCCATTGCCGAACATGTAACACCTGCCTGGGTGATGCCATGGCTGTGATTAAGATCAGTTCCTGAGCCTCTGCCATCTCTGGACACAGCATGTAGTCCTTGATTGTTATTCTTCCCGACAGATGAAACAAAAAAACAAGGGCTGCATTATTAAAATCCAAACAGCCAGATAGCTAGCTATCTGCATATAGTATCGATGTGGCATATATGTGGCATATATTATTATGATAGTGTAACACAGAGAGAAGTTAAACATGGTTAAACATGATTCACAATCTTGGACAAACATTTAATTTGAATGTGACTCACAGTATGGACACAAAGAGAACAAACTAGATTAACAGTGTGGGTTTACATATTAGACGTGACACGGGTTGAGTGTTAAGACAGGCTGAACAGTGCCTCCCAGCAGGGAACACACAGGTTGGCTGTGCTTTCCACCCTGTGCAGCCAGAAGTAGACTCCTGGTGCATGTCAGGACGGTGAGTCACTGGAATAATTCCTGTGTGCTATAGAGAATGATTAGTCCTCTGTGCCATCTCTCTCTCTCAGCCAGAGGGACGAGAGGGTCACAACTGACTGCAGTCAACAGACGCTCGTATTTCACCTTCTCATTGGCAGTAAAGGAGGATGTGATAATTACTCTGCCAGAGTGGCAGAACCCTGCTCAGATGTAAAAGCTTACAAATGATGAGATGTGTATTTTACAACCGCTAAACTCTGGACAGTGCGCTTGGGAAACACCGCAAGTGTGAAGCTGTGTGTGTGTACAGTATGTGGGTACGAGGGAGGAGTGTAGGGGTGTGTGTCAGGTGTGTGTGGGTTTGTGTGTGTGGAGGCCCGCTGGTGGTTTAATTCCATTATTTATTTTCATTGTTGGACATAAAAGATTGTTAAAACACCAGTAAATCAGTGATTTTAATGTAATAAATCTGTTCAAAAGTAATCCCACACAGAATAGAGAGATGTGATTGTATACAAATGTAAGCAAAGTTTGAAATGTTTATGTTTTAGTCAAACATATCTGTTTGGGCTTCTTGCGGTCAATTTGCAGTTTAAAAATTATTTGTAATTATGTTCCGGCCCTCTGTGTAATGAACATGATGGGAGACAGAGAGCTGGTTTCAAGTGCAGGGCGCAGCAGGTGTTTATTTGTAGAGGACCACAGGAGGAGGCAGGTAGCTGGGTCCAGGGGCAGGCAGAAGGTTATACACAGGGGATATCCAAACAGGCAACAGGTAGGGAAAAGGCTAGTAATGTTATCCGGGAGATCAGGCAATAGGTTGATAACTGGAAATCCTGAAGTACAGGCAGGGAATACGTGTCATTAGTGAGGCAGACACAGGGGGACTAAATCCCACTCCACATAGAAATGTATCACAAAACAAACAATACCTCACAATGATGGGGTGCAAAGAACTGAACTATATATTGTGTGATAACGACATACATGTGTGTGTACAAGTGATCAGAATTCAAGTGATTGGGATCTGGAGAGTGAGCTGCGTTCAGGGGATCTACCTGTTTGAGAGTGTGAATTGGAAGCAGAAGTTACACTCTGACCATCCGCTCAGCAAAAAATCGTCCCGCGGCTGAAAAAAGTTAAACGTTGAATTAACACATGCCTACATGTGTATAGGGCGATATTTTTCTGTCACTGGCCGTGTCCGAAATCTGTCTTGCCAACTACTTACTTAAACTACATACTGTGTACTAATCATTCTACATACTATTTAGAATGCATTGTTTAGTGGAAAATAAGCAGTAATCAACAAATATCAACCTATTAGACTCACCCATACTGAGAATGCCTCATCTAATGTGCAATTGCGTTGCTTTCCACCATTCGCTCATTTTGCTACAATGCCTCCTCTTCTCTGATTATCAGCTGATTGTAAAGCTGTTGTCAAACACACATCGGTCGGAAAAGCCAATTTTCTTTCTCAATAGCATGCTGTGAATTCTACTACATGTAAAGCTGAAATGAGTATGCCATCCTGGCCAACCAAGATGTCTTAGCCATGTCTGAATCCTGGCTTAGGAAAACCACCAAAAACCCTGAAATCTCCATTGCTAACTATAACGTTTTCCACCAAGATTGAACTGCCAAAGGGGGCGGTGTTGCAATCTACTGCAAAGATAACCTGCAGAGTTCTGTATTACATTCTAAGTCTGTACCCAAACAATTTGAGCTTCTACTTCTAAAAATTCACCTTTCCAGAAACAAGTCTCTCACTGTTGCCGCTTGCTATAGACCTCCCTCTGCCCCCAGCTGTGCCCTCGATACTATATGTGAACTGATTGCCCCCCATCTATCTTCTGAGCTCGTGCTACTAGGTGACCTAAACTGGGACATGCTTAACACCCCGGCCATCCTACAAACTAAACTTGATGCACTCAATCTCACACAAATTATCAATGAACCTACCAGGTACAACCCCAAATCAGTAAACACAGGCACCCTTATAGATGTCATCCTAACTAATTCACCCTCCAAATACACCTCTGCTGTTTTCAATCAATATCTCAGCGATCACTGCCTCATTGCCTGCATCCGTCATGGGTCTGCGACCAAACGACCACCCCTCATCACTGTCAAACGCTCCCTGAAACACTTCCGCGAGCAGGCCTTTCTAATCGACCTGGCCGGGGTATCCTGGAATGACCTTGACCTCATCCCGTCAGTAGATGATGCCTGGCTATTCTTTAAAAGTGCCTTCCTCACCATCTTAAATAAGCATGCCCCTCTCAAAAAATGTAGAACTAGGAGTAGATATAGTCCTTGGTTCACGCCAGACCTGTCTGCCCTTGACCAGCACAACAACCTCCTGTGGCGTTCTGCATTAGCATCGAATAGCCCTCGTGATATGCAACTTTTCAGGGTTAGGAACAAATATACACAGGCAGTTATAAAAGCTAAGGCAAGCTTTTTCAAACAGAAATTTGCATCCTGTAGTACTAACTCAAAAAAGTTCTGGGACACTGTAAAGTCCATGGAGAATAAGAGCACCTCCTCCCAGCTGCCCACTGCTCATTGTCACCACCACCAGATAAATCCACTATAATTGAGAATTTCAATAAGCATTTCTCTGGCTGGGCATGCTTTCCACATGGCTACCCCTACCCCAGTCAACTGCCCGGAACCCTCCACAGCAACCCGCCAAAGCCCCCACCATTTCTCCTTTACCCAAATCCAGATAGCCGATGTTCTGAAAGAGCTGCAAAATCTGGACCCCTACAAATCAGCCGGGCTAGACAATCTGGACCCTCTCTTTCTAAAATTAAATTGTTGCAACCCCTATTACTAGCCCGTTCAACCTCTCTTTCGTATCGTCTGAGATTCCCAAAGATTGGAAAGCTGCCGCGGTCATCCCCCTCTTCAAAGGGGGTGACACTCTAGACCCAAACTGCTACCCTGTCTTTCTAAGGTCTTCAAAAGCCAAGTTAACAAACAGATTGCTGACCATTTTGAATCCCACCATACCTTCTCCGCTATGCAATCTGTTTTCAGAGCTGGTCATGGGTGCACCTCAGCCACGCTCAAGGTTCTAAACAACATCATAACCGCAATCGATACATTACTGTGCAGCCATATTCATCGACCTGGCCAAGGCCTTCGACTCTGTCAATCACAACATTCTTATTGGCAGACTCGACAGCCTTGGTTTCTCAAATGATTGCCTCGCCTGGTTTACCAACTACTTCTCTGATAGAGTTCATTGTGTCAAATCGGAGGGCCTGTTGTCTGGACCTCTGACAGTCTCTATGGGTGTGCCTCAGGGTTCAATTCTCGGGCCGACTCTCTTTTCTGTATACATCAATGATGTTACTCTTGCTGCTGGTGATTCTCTGATCCACCTCTACTCAGACGACACCATTCTGTGTACTTCTGGCCCCTCCTTGGACACTGTGTTAACTAACCTCCAGACGAGCTTCAATGCCATACAACACTCCTTCCGTGGCCTCCAACTGCTCTTAAACGCAAGTAAAACTAAATGCATGCTTTTCAATCGATCGCTGCCCACACCTGCTCGCCCGTCCAAGATCACGACTCTGGACGGCTCTGACTTAGAATACGTGGACAACTACAAATACCTAGGTGTCTAGTTAGACTGTAAACTCTCCTTCCAGACTCACATTAAGCATCTCCAATCCAAATTAAATCTAGAATCGGCTTCCTATATCGCAACAAAGCATCCTTCACTCATGCTGCCAAACATACCCTCGTAAAACTGACCATCCTACCGATCCTCGACTTCGGTGATGTCATCTATAAAATAGCCTCCAACACTCTACTCAACAAACTGGATGCAGTCTATCACAGTGCCATCCGTTTTGTCACCAAAGCCCCATACACTACCCACCATTGCGACCTGTACGCTCTCATTGGTTGGCCCTCACTTCATACTCGTCACCAAACCCACTGGCTACAGGTTATCTACAAGTCTCTGCTAGGTAAAGCCCCGCCTTATCTTAGCTCACTGGTCACCATAGCAGCACCCACTCGTAGCACGCACTCCAGCAGGAATATCTCACTGGTCACCCCCAAAGCCAATTCCTCCTTTGGTCATCTTTCCTTCCAGTTCTCTGCTGCCCATGACTGGAACGAATTGCAAAAAGCACTGAAGCTGGAGACTCACTTCTCCCTCACTAGCTTTAAGCACCAGCTGTCAGAGCAGTTTACAGATCACTGCACCTGTAATTAGCCTATCTGTAAACAGCCCATCTATCCACCTACCTCATCCCCATACGGGTATTTATTCATTTATTTTGCACCCCAGTATCTCTACCTGCACATTCATCTTCTGCCGATCTACCATTCCAGTGTTTAATTGCTATATTGTAATTACTTCGCCACCATGGCCTATTTATTTCCTTAACTTACTTCATTTGCACTCACTGTATATAGACATTCTGTTTTCTTTTGTTCTACTGTATTATTGACTGTATGTTTTGTTTATTCTATGTGTAACTTTGTGTTGTTGTATGTGTCGAATTGCTGCGCTTTATCTTGGCCAGGTCGCAGTTGCAAATGAGAACTTGTTTTCAACCAGCCTACCTGGTTAAATAAAGGTGAAATAAAATAAATAAAAATACAATTTAAAGCATACAATCAGAAAGCCTGCTATTTATAACCCAGGTACTATTATTCAGACATGGCCTATATGTTTACCAGTCCCATACACACCAAAGGGGGAGATAAATAACGATCAAACATCTTCCTTCATAGAGCACATCAATGGATCTGCAGACATCTTCTCTTCAACATCAGCCAATTAGCTCTGTACAGCCTCCCAAAGTAAATATAGCTTGGATCCCTGGATTCAGATGTTATCTGCTTCCCAAATTGCACCCAATTCAATATACAGTTCATTACTTTTGACCAGAGCCCTGTGGATATGTCCTGGGCCTTGGTCAAAAGTAGTGCACTATAGAGGAAAGAATGTGCCATTTGAGATGCAACCATGCTATCTCAGACATCAAATATAGGGGAAAGGAGTGATTTAAACCTAGCAACGTCCTGTACTTCCTCACATAACACAACCACCACAGATATAATCTATTTTAGGTCTGATATGGCAACCTGTAGCGCTAAGCGTTAGCATTTAACCACATTTTATGTTAACCCCACACAAAGAATTGTCTTCATGTTTCCCCCCAGTGTTAATAATGCATTATGGAGAATAAACAGCATTTAGCCTATCACTCAGTAGCAGTAGAACATTTGGCACTATTGCTCCCTGATAATATACCTGAGATGTATCCTGTGTATAGCGAGCAATCATTACATACCAAAAAGAGCAAATGTCACCAGCTAAATGTCACATTCTAATGCAACGTTATGTAGTTCTAGCGTTTGTGTGTGTTTGTGTGGGTGATAGAGAGAGAAAGACAGAGGGAAAAGGAGAGTGATATTGAGGGAGAGAGAGAGTGAAAGGGAAAGAGAGAGAGAGGTACAGGAAATGGAGAGGGATAGTGAGAGCGAAGTAGAGCGAACGGAAGAGGAGAGAAAGAGGGTGAGGGATCGAAAATGATAGGGAAAGAGAGGGGGCGGAGAGAGAGATGGGGATGTTAGAACACTTGTCTGTCTGTTAATCATCTCTGTCTTCCTGCTAGTCTTTTTTAAGGAACGATCCTCTGACAGCTAAATAATGTGTGTTTGTTCTCCGTGGCTTAATTATACATATTCCAATAAGAGCAGCCTGCCAAGAAGATGAATGGGAGAGATATTTTATCCTCCACAGTTATTCCGCAGTCACTTTACAGACAGAATAGCAGAAGTAAAAAAACTGTAGCTAGTCCTGCAGGTCCTCACAGAAAGCCACAGGGAGGACACAGGAAGTGTCACATTTGGTGTCTTCCTGATCGCTTAGGAAGGGTTGTCACTAATTACCACAGCAGTAAAAATTAATGAAAAAAAATGTATTTAAGGTTAGGGTTAGGCATAAGGTTAGCAGTGTGGTTAAGGTCAGGGTTAGGGTTAAATTGCAAAAATAGGTGCGGTTTAGCCATTTGTGGCTGTAATAACTAGTGATGAGCCGTAGGCAGGAGAACTTTCAACATGGCACACAATCTTACTTATGTTATCATTATCATTATTAATGGGACTTGACATACAGTGGGGCAAAAAAGTACCTAGTCAGCCACCAATTGTGCAAGATCTCCTACTTAAAAAGATGAGAGAGGCCTGTAATTTTCATCATAGGTACACTTCAACTATGACAGACAAAATGAGAAAAAAAATCCAGAAAATCACATTGTAGATTTTTTATGAATTTATTTGCAAATTTAAAAAAATATTTTTTTTAGGTAAATCTGTTTTCCATTCGGTTTCTATGGGAAGCCCTTTTTAATAGGAATCTGGTTGCAGTTCCTATGGCTTCCACTAGATGTCAACAAATTGGTTGATGTTTTTCTTTAGAGAATTGAAGAAGTAGTCCTGTTCTTTCCATGTGTCACTCAGATGGACTCAAATCTTTTTTGTGTGCGTGACCTGGAACACGCTTCACGTTGTTTTAATCCGGGATTGAACACAGTATTTCCCGTCTTAAATTTGATCCATTATTTACCTTTTTCGGTTACCTAAGGTTGGATTAGGAATGTTGTTTGAAATGTTTGGACCAAGTTTACAGGTAACTTATTAGATACTTTGTAGGCATGTTGGGCGAGTTGAAACCGGTGTATTTCTGAATCACATTTTTGGGACATAAAGAAGGACATTATCGAACAAATGTGTCAACAGAAGAAGATCTTCAAAGGTAAGGCATATATTATATCGCTATTTCTGACTTTTGTCGTTCACCTGCCTGGTTGAAATCTGATTTTCATGTGTTTATATGCGGGGTGATGTCCTCAGATAATCGCATGGTTTGTTTCGCCGTAAAGCCTTTTTGAAATCTGACACAGTGGCTGGATTAACAAGAAGTTAACCTCTCTGGCCCACCCGACACGCTAGCATCCCACCTTGCCAACAATAAATGCAAATGCACTACGCCAAATGCTAATAGCACTCGTTAAAACTCAAACAGGCATTAAAACTCACACGCAGGGTACTCAATTCAAGCTACACTCATTGTGAATCTAGCCAACGACTCAGATTTGTAAAATGCTTTTCGGCGAGAGCATGAGAAGCTATTATCTGATAGCATGCAACACCCCGGAATACCAGAAGGGGATGTAAACAAAGGAATTAGCGTAGCAGGCGCTACACAAAACGCAGAAATAAAATATAAAACATTCATTACCTTTGACGAGCTTCTTTGTTGGCACTCCTATATGTCCCATAAACATCACAATTGGGTCTTTTTTCCGATTAAATCGGTCCTTCTATACCCAAAATGTCCATTTATGAAGACCGTCAGATCCAGGAAAAACACAGTTTTTAAACGCAACGTTATTTTTTAAAATTAAAAAAGTTGCCTATAAACTTTGACAAAACACTTCAAACTACTTCTGTAATCCAACTGTAGGTATTAGTAAACGTTAATAAACGATCAAATTGATCACGGAGCCATCTGTATTCAATAGGCACAAGTTTGGAGAACGTAGCCAGCTTTTCCGGTTCCATTTTTCACAGCTGTGGACCTGAAAACCGGATTTTCTATTACTCAGATGACCAAGGATTTAGTTGAATCAAAATCACAACACTGGCGACATTGTGTGGAAGCTGTAGGAACTGTAATCCCACCCTTAAGTATTTTTCTTTCCAATAGACAATACATAGACTGGTGGATAGATTTTTCCTGCATCAATTTTGTGATCAGGTTTCCTTGCGATTTTGACCACGGAACTCGTTCTGTTATTGTCACAGACACCATTGAACCAGTTCTAGAAACTTCAGAGTGTTTTCTATGCACACATACTAATCATATGCATATACTATATTCCTGGCATGAGTAGCAGGACGGTGAAATGTTGCGCGATTATTAACAGAATGTTGAAAAAAGTAGCCCGATCTCTAAGAGGTTTTTAAGCTTTATTTTGATGTATCACAATTTTATGAAAGTTAAATATTTATAGTAATTTAATTTGGCGCACTGCAATTTCACCGGATGTTGTCAAATCGATCCCGATAAAGGGATTTGATCCCTAAGAAGGGCTTGTAAGTAAGCACTTCACGGTAAGGTCTACACCTGGTGCTCTATGACATGGGTGAAGGTGTTGGTCATAGTTTGTCGCCAGTGTTGATAATTCTACAAGTGAAATTCCAACGTGTTGGTGCGTTCAAGCAACATCACCTGCTTGGTCGACTTGCAAAAGTGGTGAAGCCACCCAGTGTCGAAAGAAATCCTTAACTTTGGGAATTATCTTTGTGCTCTTACGCAGAACTAAATTGAGCCAGTGTGCATAGCTGTTACGGATACAAGTATCCTGTGGGTGTATCCTGTGTGTGTGTGTGTGTTTCTTTTCTCTCCTTCTCCCCTCAGAGGTGAAAATCATCACTCCCCAATCAGTCAACAATCAATCATCAATCAGAAGACACACCTCCTCCTGTTTCCTACCCAATCACAGTTCCTTTCCCTTGGTTTAAAAACCCTGTCAGTTGTTTGCTGAAGAGCTCAATCTCTCTGTAATGCCATGTCTGTAGGTCTCTAAGTTTCACTCTCTCGTTGTGTATTAACCACTCTTTTGTTTGAGCACCTCCATAGCACTTTCTCATCACCTGTGAGTATTGTTTTGGTTATGGTGTTTGTGTTTGATTGCTGGTGGGAAAAGGGGAAACCAAGACAAGTCGCCCATGGGCATACACTGCCCATAGGTAGACTTTGTTAAATACACTAGTTAGAACTGGGTGGACCACCCACTGTATTTTTGGTTAGTTACAGTAGTTAGCTGTTAAAGTAGGCTAGTCTAGTTTAGGGGTGTTTTCGAATACTTGTTTCTTTCCTTGGGTCCAGCTCAGCCCCTTTTCCTGCTCCCCCCATTACCGTGTGTTTTCAAATAAACCTTGAGTTTGACGGTAGATTTCAGTTGTCCTGGTTATTTCGTTCTCACTTTTACTTTGTCACAATTATAAATTGCATGAGTTATGTTACGGGTCTCATTACCATCCCCCCCCCAGACTGTCGGGCCAAAAGGGATTCGTAACAATAGCAATGCACAAAAGTGGCACTCCAAGCTACTTCTCTTACTTTTGGCTGCAGACCATTTAAGTCAGAAGCCATCACAGCAGCACCATCAGGTTTGGGCAACGCGTTTCTCCATGAAGTTAAACTCCGACATCTCAGAATTCAAAAAGTCAAACAGACTGCGCATCGCGCCCACTTGACACATCAAAGTAGCCCAAGAAACCTTCCTGAATAAAGCCCTGATCATCCACATACCTAACGATATCTGACAACTGCGAGCGAAAGCTGATGTCTGTAGTTTCATCCATTTGCCATGCGAAAAATGGCGATACATCCACCTCTCTTTTAGTCTCACTTTTAATGGATTACGCGATGGAAGCTATCAAATCATTCTGAATTGATATCGACATCCCATAAAAGACAGAAAGTTCCATATGTTCAGCAAGTAACGCATCATAACATGCTATTAACTCTGCAAGATCCTTGTAGTTGCCCTTGTTAGTGGAACTGTCCCTCTCATCATGTCCTCTAAAAGCGAATTCTTGCATTCCCAAAAATGCAGGTGTGTCAATAAGCCGCTTGAGTAAATCCCTGTTTTCTTACTTTCTTGTGTTGCGCCGTCTGAATACGCAGACCTTCGTCCATTACATGATTGATTCGGCTTTTTCCCCAGAAGCTTGAATCTGATGTGGGCATTTATATGCTCCCTGCTTTTGTGATGTCATTTACCTGAACGATCGATGTTATTGAGGTCACAATACCACCTTTTGCCCAAGGCTCAGACTTTACAAAAAGCAGGCAAGGCCTGTAATACAGGCGGCTTGATGAAAGGCTCCCTGTTAACCGGCAGGGTAGCCTAGTGGTTAGAGCGTTGGACTAGTTCAAACCCCCGAGCTGACAAGATACAAGTCTGTCATTCTGCCCCTGAACAGGCAGTTAACCCACTGTTCCTAGGCCGTCATTGAAAATAAGAATTTGTTCTTAACTGACTTGCCAAGTAAAAAAAAAACAGCTATACCTTGGATACCAATTGGTATTGAACGCCCTCACCTTTTCATCCTTCTTCATGAAACTAATCTCAGGCAGAGGTCGACCCTCGTTTTTAATTTGCACCTTTTCCCTGTACCCCAGAGAATGAAAGGGGTTCTTCAACAAAAAGTCCACAACATTTTTGGTAGCGTTAGTCATTCTGGCGGAGAAAGCAGCGTGAGTGAGCAGTTAACTAGCTAGCTAGCTTCTGCTACTTGCTACTGAAGATAGCAAGGCAAATTACAATAAATTGCACTAACTGAACACAAAACAACATTTCTAAAACCAAGAAAATGATTTATAATATACCTATTCCATCTCCTGTAATTTGAAAAAAATGATTTGAATTGAATAATATCACAAAAATGCTCAACGATCACTCTTCACTCTTAATCTTTATCCAACAATGTCACCAAGAGTCTCAACACATAGAACCCCCATAATGCTCTGTGGCACAGTCACAGTACAACACAGTAGGTTCATTCTCTGATCCTAATTTTATGATTGGATGGACAGCATGTCAGTTCATACTGCAAAAGCTTTGATTGGTTGGAGGACGTCCTCTGGAAGTGGTTACTGTGTATGTCTATGGAAGGGGTGAGGCATACGAGCCTCCTAGGTTTTGTATTGAAGTCAATGTATCCACCAGAGGAGGACGGAAGCTAGCTGTCCTCCAGCTACACAATGGTGCTACTCCAGACAGTGCTGTTGAAGTTACTGTAGACCTTCATTGATAAACAGTGTATTTTAATCAATTATTTGATGACATATGAATATATTTAGTATATTCATATCTATTTATATGAAATTTCACTGAGGAGGATGGTCCTCCCCTTCCTCCTCTGAAGAGCCTCCACTGATGTACAACATGTCAGCCATATCTCGGGGTGAGGGAGAGGACAGTGGGGATGTCTATTCCATAATCGTCCTATTGTCTCGCTTTCAGGGTGTGCCAGCACTGTCATAGGAGACTTTAAACCTCGGTTTGACGACAGCTTAATAACATTGTTCTCATTAACACTGTTGGCCGCCTGTGTGTGTACAGTGCCTTCAGAAAGTATTCACACCCCTTGACTTTTTCCACATTTTGTTGTGTTACAAAGAGTAATTAAAATGGATTTTATTGACTTTTTTTGTCAACAATCTACACAATGTATAGATTAATGTAATGTGAAAGTGGAAGGCAAATTCTAACATTATTTTTTTATTAATGGAAAATAAAACTCATATTTTGATTAGGTAAGCATTTAACTCCCTTTTTAAAATGTTTCAAGCTCTGTCAATTTGATTGTTGATCATTGCTAGACAACCATTTTCAGGTCTTGCCATAGATTTTCAAGACGATTTAAGTCAACACTGTAACTACTGTAGGCATCTCAGGAACATTCAATGTCTTGATAAGTAAATTCAGTGTATATTAGGCCTTGCGTTTTAGGTTATTATCCTGCTGAAAGGTGGATTTGGCTCCCAGTGTCTGTTGAAAAGCAGACTGAACAAGTTTTTCCTACAGGAATTTGCCTGTGCTTAGCTCCATTACGTTTCTTTTCATCCTAAAAAACTCCCTAGTCCTTGCCGATGACAAGTTTTCTCCTATCATAGCCATCTAACTCGGTAACTGGTTTAAAATCACCATGCCGTCTGTGTATGTGTGTTTTATTTGTGCATGGAGACATTTGATGGGACCTATAATGTTGAGCTGCATGGGATAGAGACTTAGATTGGAATAGTTTTGAAATCACTGTATAGTGTTCAGTTTTTTTCTTTCTCGAGCAGGCTACAGTGTCTTTTTTGCGATGTTTTAATTTCATTTTTATTTAACTAGGCAAGTCAGTTAAGAACAAATTCTTATTTACAATTACGGCCTACCCTGGCCAAACCCTGACCTGGAAGATGCTGGGCAAATTGTGCACTGCCCTTTGGATGTAAACAGGACCCTTTCAAAATACACGTTTCCATCACTGACCACTGTTGGCAGTTCTAAAAAAAGGGGTTAGTCCTAAGTAAAGCCTTACGCTAACTCCTTCAAACTGTTGCAGGGTCCAATTTTACAATGGATGAACATTATAGTTTATTAAATGTGAAATTTGTCACAAATTCGCAGACACCTAGTAAGAGTAAAGTACAGTAGTAATTCATTGAAATCCGAGCAAGGGTAGCATTCCAGAGGGACATCAGAGACTGTAACGTTCTGTGCTTCACGGAAACATGGCTCACTGGAGAGACGCTATCCGAAGCGGTGCAGCCAACGGGTTTCTCCACGCATCGCGCCGACAGAAACAAACACCTTTCTGGTAAGAAGAGGGGTGGGGGTGTATGCCTTATGGCTAACGAGGCATGGTGCGATGAAAGAAACATACAGGAACTCAAATCCTTCTGTTCACCTAATTTAGAATTCCTCACAATCAAATGCAGACCGCATTATCTACCAAGAGAATTCTCTTCGATTATAATCACAGCCGTATATATCCCCCCCCCAAGCAGACACATCGATGGCTCTGAACGAACTTTATTTAACTCTTTGCAAACTGGAAACCATTTATCCGGAGGCTGCATTCATCGTTGTTGGAGATTTTAACAAGGCTAATCTGAAAACAAGACTCCCTAAATTTTATCAGCATATCGATTGCGCAACCAGGGGCGGAAAAACCTTGGATCACTGTTACTCTAACTTCCGCGACGCATATAAGGCCCTGCCCCGCCCCCCTTTCGGAAAAGCTGACCACGACTCCATTTTGCTGATACCTGCCTACAGACAAAAGCTATAAAAAGAAGCTCCCACGCTGAGGTCTGTCCAACGCTGGTCCGACCAAGCTGACTCCACACTCCAAGACTGCTTCCATCACGTGGACTGGGACATGTTTCGTATTGCGTCAAATAACAACATTGACGAATACGCTGATTCGGTGTGCGAGTTCATTAGAACGTGCGTTGAAGATGTCGTTCCCATAGCAACGATTAAAACATTCCCTAACCAGAAACCTTGGATTGATGGCAGCATTCGCGTGAAACTGAAAGCGCGAACCACTGCTTTCAATCAGGGCAAGGTGTCTGGTAACATGACTGAATACAAACAATGCAGCTATTCCCTCCGTAAGGCTATCAAACAAGCTAAGCGTCAGTACAGAGACAAAGTAGAATCCCAATTCAACGGCTCAGACACAAGAGGCATGTGGCAGGGTCTACAGTCAATCACGGACTACAGGAAGAAATCCAGCCCAGTCACGGACCAGGATGTCTTGCTCCCAGGCAGACTAAATAACTTTTTGCCCGCTTTGAGGACAATACAGTGCCACTGACACTGCCTGCAACGGAAAAATGCGGTCTCTCCTTCACTGCAGCCGAGGTGAGTAAAACATTTAAACGTGTTAACCCTCGCAAGGCTGCAGGTCCAGACGGCATCCCCAGCCGCGCCCTCAGAGCATGCGCAGACCAGCTGGCTGGTGTGTTTACGGACATATTCAATCAATCCCTATACCAGTCTGCTGTTCCCACATGCTTCAAGAGGGCCACCATTGTTCCTGTTCCCAAGAAAGCTAAGGTAACTGAGCTAAACGACTACCGCCCCGTAGCACTCACTTCCGTCATCATGAAGTGCTTTGAGAGACTAGTCAAGGACCATATCACCTCCACCCTACCTGACACCCTAGACCCACTCCAATTTGCTTACCGCTCAAATAGGTCCACAGACGATGCAATCTCAACCACACTGCACACTGCCCTAACCCATCTGGACAAGAGGAATACCTATGTGAGAATGCTGTTCATCGACTACAGCTCGGCATTCAACACCATAGTACCCTCCAAGCTCGTCATCAAGCTCGAGACCCTGGGTCTCGACCCCGCCCTGTGCAACTGGGTACTGGACTTCCTGACGGGCCGCCCCCAGGTGGTGAGGGTAGGTAACATCTCCTCCCCGCTGATCCTCAACACTGGGGCCCCACAAGGGTGCGTTCTGAGCCCTCTCCTGTACTCCCTGTTCACCCACGACTGCGTGGCCACGCACGCCTCCAACTCAATCATCAAGTTTGCGGACGACACAACAGTGGTAGGCTTGATTACCAACAACGATGAGACGGCCTACAGGGAGGAGGTGAGGGCCCTCGGAGTGTGGTGTCAGGAAAATAACCTCACACTCAACGTCAACAAAACTAAGGAGATGATTGTGGACTTCAGGAAACAGCAGAGGGAACACCCCCCTATCCACATCGATGGAACAGTAGTGGAGAGAGTAGCAAGTTTTTTAAGTTCCTCGGCATACACATCACAGACAAACTGAATTGGTCCACTCACACAGACAGCATCGTGAAGAAGACGCAGCAGCGCCTCTTCAACCTCAGGAGGCTGAAGAAATTCGGCTTGTCACCAAAAGCACTCACAAACTTCTACAGATGCACAATCGAGAGCATCCTGGCGGGCTGTATCACCGCCTGGTACGGCAACTGCTCCGCCCTCAACCGTAAGGCTCTCCAGAGGGTAGTGAGGTCTGCACAACGCATCACCGGGGGCAAATTACCTGCCCTCCAGGACACCTACACCACCCGATGTTACAGGAAGGCCATAAAGATCATCAAGGACATCTACCACCCGAGCCACTGGCTGTTCACCCCGCTATCATCCAGAAGGCGAGGTCAGTACAGGTGCATCAAAGCTGGGACCGAGAGACTGAAAAACAGCTTCTATCTCAAGGCCATCAGACTGTTAAACAGCCACCACTAACATTGAGTGGCTGCTGCCAACACACTGACACTGACTCAACTCCAGCCACTTTAATAATGGGAATTGATGGGAAATGATGTAAATATATCACTAGCCACTTTAAACAATGCTACCTTATATAATGTTACTTACCCTACATTATTCATCTCATATGCATACGTATATACTGTACTCTATATCTTCGACTGCATCCTTATGTAATACATGTATCACTAGCCACTTTAACTATGCCACTTTGTTTACATACTCATCTCATATGTATATACTATACTCGATACCATCTATTATATCTTGCCAATGCTGCTCTGTACCATCACTCATTCATATATCCTTATGTACATATTCTTTATCCCCTTACACTGTGTATAAGACAGTAGTTTAGGAATTGTTAGTTAGATTACTTGTTGGTTATTACTGCATTGTCGGAACTAGAAGCACAAGCATTTCGCTACACTCGCATTAACATCTGCTAACCATGTGTATGTGACAAATAAATTTGATTTGATCCCAAGTTTGGAAATAGTTTTATCACTCGTAAATATAAATGACAAACACATGATAAAAAAAACACATAATGAAACACAGATGAACCAACCATACCAACCAAATTTGCATAGAAAAGTAGGTTACAGAGCTGTCATTCTTATTGAAAGCAAGTCTAAGATGTCGTAGATCTCATCCACGTGTGCAATTTCTATGCTTCCCATTCTTAAGTTTCGTTTTTGTGTCTTTTACTTACAGGTTTGGACACTAGCTTCAAACAGCTGAAAATACAATACTGTTGGTTTTAGAAAATATATTTATTTCGGTTTAGATGGTACAATGATTCAATACACTATACTACTTGCTTTTTGTCACATGAACTGAAATTAGGCGAACTATTAGAATTTTAGCAACCAGGAAATGGCGGAGCGATTTCTGCATATTGCATCTCTATGACACTCCCAATTTCCCTCTTTATCTCATTAGTTCATAAATACTCCTTTAACTATGCAGAGGAGCTGTCCTTTCCCAGTTGGCAAATACACAACAATACATCTCCCATTAACACAGAGCTAGCATGACAAGCAATATGGAACTACAAATGGAGATGAAGAGGATTGGCTGTCCATTGGCCATGATTATGTGTGTCTGATAGCTTTCAGCCTTTTTATGACCATAACGTCTATCCACTGGGCACAGACATCAATTCAATGTCTATTCCCACGTTGGTGCAACATAATTTAATTACAATAATGTGGAAACAACATTGATTCAACCAGTATGTGCCCTGTGGGTATTTTCTACCTGTGTGGAACATGTGTGAAGTTCTGACAAGCTGTCGCCTCCCTCTTCCTGTTAATAGAATAATGCATTCTGGGATCTAACGCTCCTCACAGTTTGGTTTGTATTAATACATTCAAACTGAATGGTCATTGGGCCATTGTGTTTAGAATTATTCACACTTAAAAGCAATTACGCTTAATTTCTCTCCCTTCATTCCGGTTCGGACTCTGATAAAAAAATAAAAGAGGGAAAAGAAGAGAGAGTCTAAAGCAGGCTAATTACTTCCCAGGGTTTGAACCTGTTGACTCCCATTAAAGCTCAGCCGGGGTGCAAATTGAGGTCGGGTATCAGAGAGAAGAAGGCGGCCGCCCTGTCACTTCACTCTATGGTGTGGAATAAAGTCATTCTGTTATTTCTAAACAAGTCTGCTCTCAGCTTGAAAGATACTGATTGTATGAGATTTGAAGTGTAAGGTAATAACCAGTAGCCATTTTCAAAGAACAGTGCACATACTCTTCATTTATTTGTATAAAAAAATGTGAATGATTTTTACATGATTAACAGCAATTATCTGAAATTGTCTTTTGCTTTCTGACCATTTGAATTGGTTGTTTTAACCAGGCCCCAATCCTTTTTGTTTTTAACCCTTCATAAACAAGAACATGGGAAATGTTATTCCATCCCAACTCCTTTGAAACATCATTGGTCGCGGGTGAGGAGATGGTGGAGGTGGAAGGCCAAGAGTGGATGTAGAGGCTACTTTTGTCATTCCTACACTATAGAAGTGACTTGTTTTTACATGGCATCTGTTGGAGAGGGTGAGGAGATGGTGGAGGTAGAAGGCACGGAAATTTTGGAAAGTTTCCTGAATTTTTAAACCCTACTTCTGAGTTAGTTGTGAGTTTGACAATAGGGTGTAAGCTTGTGTCTTGTCAAAAAATGGGTTATGCTTGTCCTCATGTACTTCCAATAAGATAATGAATATAAACTTTATCACAAAACACAATATATCTTCACAATTTCTCTTTGTTCTTTTCTTTCTTGCTTTAAAGCGACAATATGACTTTTTGAGATCCCGACCAAATTTACGTAGAAAAGTAGGTTACAGTTCTGTCATTCTTATTGAAAGCAAGTCATAGATCTGATATACTTGTGCTATTTCTATGCTTCCCATTATTACATTAATTTTTAGTCTTTTACTTTCAGGTTTGGACACTAGCTTCATACAGTTGGAAATACAATATTGTTGGTTATGGAAAATATATTTCACAGCGGTTTAGATGGTACATGATTCATTACACTATACTACTTGATTTTTGTCACATAAACTGAAATAAACTACCAGGAAATGGCACAGCGATTTCTGCATTGTGCATCTCTATGACAATCCCAATTTCCCTCTTTATCTCATTAGTTAATAAATCCTCCTTTAACTATGCAGAGGAGCTGTCCTTTCCCATTTGACAAATCCTCAACAATCCATCTCCCATTAACACAGAGCTAGCATGACACGTAATATGGAACTACAAATGGAGATGAACAGGATTGGCTGTCCTCATAATGCATGTTCAATTAATGCACATGCAGAAGTGTGAATTGTTGTAATAGTGGATCATTCCTCTACCTGTGTTCTGGTGGAGTTGTAATGGAGGTGGTTCTGTAATAAGTAGGCTTTAGCTCAGTGGACTAACACAGTCTTGTGGTGGGCACATTACCCGGATTCGACCCTGGCCAGTCACAGAGAAATGGTTAGGGGTCACCAAAAGCTAATGATTCCTACTTGAGTTTTCCATTCAGCCAATAGTTCCTATAGCACAAACAATTTGCCATAAAGCTCAAGCACCTTGGAATCTCTGAACCCGTGAATTGGTCGTATTGGTTACCACTTAATTGGGAATGATAGACAGGGTTTAAGGCTGGACTGGATGGATGAGGAAACACACTGCACCTGGCTTATGTATTATGCATAGTGATATCTCCCTGAAGCATGCTTTAGTCGCTCTACTAATTGCTCTGTGTAGAGAGGGAGGGGGAGAAAGAAAAATATAATCGCCCATCTGTTGTCAAGGTCACTTGCAAACATTACAAATACATCCATCATGACTAAAAATCTGCTCACTCCAGGGTATGAATTGAATTGTTATATTTTTATCGAAAAGGATTTCTTCACTGGTAATTATTGTAACGTCGTAGAAAATGCCTCGGAATTGTGACAATGTGACTTTACAAGTACAGTAGTTAGTAGTCAAATGAAAGCATTCAAGTGTATGCAATCCATTTTTGGCACAATGGAACCGTAACTTGAACATGGACTTTCCATTTCTGAAACTTTGAGTCGTATCTTACACGACACTTAACTAGTAAGCTACAAGTGTAGTAGCAATTGAGAAATTGACTGTTGGCATAATGGTTGTGTTTTATAGTCACTTGAATATACAGTACTGTATGCAATTTCCATTTCTCAGACCTTGAGCCTTATTCAGTTATTACAACCGTATTCTTACTAGCTTCTCACTGTAACGGCGTTCTTTTGTTGTTGAAGGAGAGTCGGACCGAAATGCAGCGTGTAAGTTACTCATGTTTATTAAGTGAAAGACAAAACGAACGAACTAACACGAATAACTAATAAATACAAAAAAACAACAAACAGAACGAAACCTAATACAGCCTGACTGGTGAAACTAGCACAGAGACAGGAACAATCACCCACGAAATGCAAAGCGGAATACAGGCTACCTAAATACGGTTCCCAATCAGCGACAACGAGAAGCACCTGACTCTGATTGAGAACCGCCTCAGGCAGCCAACCTATATAACACACACACACACCCCTAATCAACTACAATCCCAAACACTACAAACCCCAATACGAAAAAACAATACATAACCCCATGTCACACCCTGGTCTGACTAACTAATAAACTAAAACACACAATACTAAGACCAAGGCGTGACAGAACCCCCCCCCTAAGGTGCGGACTCCCGAACGCACCTCAAAACCATAGCGCCGGTCCGGGTGGGCGTCTGTCCATGGTGGCGGTTCCGGCTCCGGACGTGGACCCCACTTCATAAATGTCAATGTTCCTCCCCTTCGCGTCCATGGATAATCCACCCTAACCGCCGACCATGGCCGAGTAGTCCTCACCCAGAACCCTACATAATAGAAAAGCAGCTCGTGACTGAGGGGCAGCTCGGGACTGAGGCAGCTCGGGACTGAGGGACAGCTCGGGACTGAGGGACAGCTCGGGACAGAGGGGCAGCTCGGGACAGAGGGGCAGCTCGGGACAGAGGGGCAGCTCGGGACAGAGGGGCAGCTCAGCACTGAGGGGCAGCTCAGGACTGAGAGGCAGCCCAGCACTGAGAAAAAGCCCAGTACTGAGAAAAAGCCCAGCCAGGAAGTAGAATCCGGCAGATCCAGGCTGACTGGCGGATCCTGGCTGACTAGCAGATCTGGCAGATCCTGGCTGACTGGCGGATCCTGGCCGACTGGCGGATCCTGGTTGACTGGCAGATCTGGAAGAGTCTGGTTGACTGGCAGATCTGGAAGAGTCTGGTTGACTGGCAGATCTGGAAGAGTCTGGTTGACTGGCAGATCTGGAAGAGTCTGGTTGACTGGCAGATCTGGAAGAGTCTGGTTGACTGGCAGATCTGGAAGAGTCTGGCTGACTGGCAGATCTGGAAGAGTCTGGCTGACTGGAATGGTCTGGCTGACTGGCAGATCTGGAAGAGTCTGGCTGACTGGCAGATCTGGCTGCTTCATGCTGACTGACGGCTCAGGCTGCTCCATGCAGATTGACAGCTCTGGCGGCTTCTTGCAGATTGGCAGCTCCATGCAGACTGGCAACTCCATGCAGACTAGCAGATCTGGAAGAGTCTGGTTGATTGGCAGATCTGGAAGAGTCTGGTTGACTGGCAGATCTGGAAGAGTCTGGCTGACTGGAATGGTCTGGCTGACTGGCAGATCTGGAAGAGTCTGGCTGACTGGCAGATCTGGCTGCTTCATGCTGACTGACGGCTCAGGCTGCTCCATGCAGATTGACAGCTCTGGCGGCTTCTTGCAGATTGGCAGCTCCATGCAGACTGGCAACTCCATGCAGACTAGCAGATCTGGAAGAGTCTGGTTGATTGGCAGATCTGGAAGAGTCTGGTTGATTGGCAGATCTGGAAGAGTCTGGTTGACTGGCAGATCTGGAAGTGTCTGGCTGACTGGAATGGTCTGGCTGACTGGCAGATCTGGAAGAGTCTGGCTGACTGGCAGATCTGGCTGCTTCATGCTGACTGACGGCTCAGGCTGCTCCATGCAGATTGACAGCTCTGGCGGCTTCTTGCAGATTGGCAGCTCCATGCAGACTGGCAACTCCATGCAGACTAGCAGATCTGGAAGAGTCTGGTTGATTGGCAGATCTGGAAGAGTCTGGTTGATTGGCAGATCTGGAAGAGTCTGGTTGATTGGCAGATCTGGAAGAGTCTGGCTGACTGGCAGATCTGGAAGAGTCTGGCTGACTGGAATGGTCTGGCTGACTGGCAGATCTGGAAGAGTCTGGCTGACTGGCAGATCTGGCTGCTTCATGCTGACTGACGGCTCAGGCCGCTCCATGCAGATTGACAGCTCTGGCGGCTTCTTGCAGATTGGCAGCTCCATGCAGACTGGCAACTCCATGCAGACTAGCAGCTCAGGCTGCTGTATACAGACAGGAGGCTCCGGCAGCGCTATAGAGGAGGAAGGCTCTAGAACCGCTGAACAGACGGGAGACTCCGACAGCGCAGGAGAGGGAGAAAGCGCTGGCTGCGCTGAACAGGCGAGGCGCACTGTAGGCCTGATGCGTGGTGCTGGCACTGGTGGTATTTGGCCGAGGACACGCACAGGAAGCCTAGTGCGGGGAGCTGCTATTGGAGGGCTGGGGTGTGGAGGTGGTTCTGGATAGACCGGACCGTGCAGGCGCACTGGAGCTCTTGAGCACCGAGCCTGCCCAACCTTACCTGGTTGAATACTCTCGGTTGCCCTGCCAGTGCTGTGAGGAGAAATAGCCCGCACTGGGCTATGTAGGCTAACCGGAGAAACAGAGCGCAAGGCTGGTGCCATGAAAACCGGCCCAAGTTGACGCACTGGAGAACGGATGCGTAGAGCCGGCTTCATAGCATTTGGCTCGACGCTCAATCTAGCCCGGCCGATACGCGGAGCTGAAATATACCGAACCGGGCTATGCACCCGCACTGGGGACACCGTGCGCACCTCTGCATAACACGGTGCCTGTCCGGTCTCTCTAGCCCTCCGGTATGCACAGGGAGATTGCGCAGGTCTCCTACCTGACGCATCCATACTCACTGATAGCCCCACCCAAAAAAAATTTTGGGGCTGCTTTTCGGTTTTCGCTCTGCGCCGCCGTGACTTTCTCTTTAACTCCATTCTTCGATAGCCCTCTTCGCACTGCTCCAGTGAATCCCAGGCGGGCTCCGGCACTCTCTCCGGGTCGGCCGCCCACCTATCTATTTCTTCCCACGTCGTTAAATCCCATGTCCATTCTCTGAATAATTCCTCCTCCCTTTGCTGCTCCTGCCTGTTGACACGCTGCTCCTGTTTACTCTTCGCCTGCTGCGCTTTAACACTCTTCTGGTTTAGCCCAGGGTCCTCTTCCGTCAAGGATTTCCTCCCATGACCAGAAATCCTTAAAACGAGGCTCCTCTTTGCGCGGCTCTTCTTTGCGCTGCACCTGCCTGTTGACACGCTGCTCGGTCCGAGAGTGGTGGGTGATTCTGTAACTGCGTTCTTTTGTTGTTGAAGGAGAGTCGGACCGAAATGCAGCGTGTAAGTTACTCATGTTTATTTACTTCTTGAAACTCCCCATCCCGGATCCGGTATCGTGACTAAAGCCTCAGGCTCATTAGCATAACGCAACGTTAACGATTTCTGAAAATCGCAAATAAAATGAAAATAATGCGTCTGCTCTCAAGCTTAGCCTTTTCTTAACAACACTGTCATCTCAGATTTTCAAAATATGCTTTTGAACCATAGAAATTGACTAATTTGTGTAAGAGTATGCAAAGCTAGCATAGCATTTTGAGTAGCATTTAGCAGAACATTTTCATAAAAACCAGATAACCAAATAAATAAAATCATTTACCTTTGAAGAGCTTCTGATGTTTTCAATGAGGAGACTCTCAGTTACATACCAAATGCGCAGTTTTTCCTGAAAGCGTCTGTGTGTAGGAGAAATCGTTCCGTTTTCTACATTGCGTCTGGCTACCGAAACGAACCGAAAATTCAGTCACCTACAACGTAAAACTTTTCCGGATTAACTACATAATATCGACCGAAACATGGCAAACGTTGTTTGGAATCAATCCTCAAGGTGTTTTTTCACATATCTCTTCATTGATATGCAGTTCGTGGGAAGCTTGCTTTCCTCTCTGTATCCCATGGAAAAATACTGGCAGGTGACTTTTGCGCACCAATTTCGGCGCAGGACACCGGGCGGACACCTGGTAAATGTGGTCTCTTATGGTCAATCTTCCAATGATCTGCCTACAAATACGTCACAATGCTGCAGACACCTTGGGGAAATGACAGAAAGGGCAGGCTCATTCCTCTCGCATTCACAGCCATATAAGGAGACAATGGAAAACAGAGCCTCAAAAATCCTGCTCATTTCCTGGATGCCGTCTCATCTTGGTTTTGCCTGAAGCTCACGTTCTAGGGCACGCACAGAAAATATCTTGGTAGTTCTGGACACGTCAGAGTGTTTTCTTTCGAAAGCTATCAATTATATGCATAGTCGAGCATCTTTTTGTGACAAAATATCTTGTTTAAAACGGGAACGTTTTTCATCCAAAAATGAAATAGCGCCCCCAGAGCATCAACAGGTTAAGTGAAAGACAAAACGAACGAACTAACACGAATAACTAATAAATACAAAAAAACAACAAACAGAACGAAACCTAATACAGCCTGACTGGTGAAACTAGCACAGAGACAGGAACAATCACCCACGAAATGCAAAGCGAAATACAGGCTACCTAAATACGGTTCCCAATCAGCGACAACGAGAAGCACCTGACTCTGATTGAGAACCGCCTCAGGCAGCCAACCTATATAACACACACACACCCCTAATCAACTACAATCCCAAACACTACAAACCCCAATACGAAAAAACAATACATAACCCCATGTCACACCCTGGTCTGACTAACTAATAAACTAAAACACACAATACTAAGACCAAGGCGTGACACTCACACAATACTTATACTTATCCTGTAAGGATGAGGATGGATTCATATCATCAATGAAAAAATAGATTTAACTTCATATACGCTCAAATATTGTTGTTATAGTGGACAGGAAATCTTTTTGAAGTCTTTGGGCTACATATGTGAAAGAAAATAGCAATGAGCTCCGAGTACACTCACCATAAGGTAAATTCAGAACACTCCAACTCGTGATTGCATGCCACATATCGTGCAGTTTTAAAATAATGATCTCCTTCACATGCACATTGTTAAAGTGCTTTTTTGCATGAAAAAAATGTTGCTCTGAAGAAAGAATGGATGAAAACAAGGAAACATGGGTGCCCATGTGTCACAGGCAGGCAACACAGAGAGACTGATTGGAAGCAATGATAGGTAATGACAGTTCACTGGGTGTCATCCTCTGCCAGCAGGCCGCCCAAGACAAAGTGACCTCCAATTTTCTCTGATTGTTTCGAGTAAGAACAGATATCTGTAGACAAAGGTTTTACGCACACACAGGCACACACACACACACACACAAAGAAATATAAAATCACTCACACAGGCACACACGCAAGCGCATTCTCTCTCTCTCTCACACACACACACGCCTGAATGGAATGCACCCTGTTTCATTAACAACACTGCACGCTACTGGGCAGTGGCTACAACAATTACAAGTATGATCAAAACCTACTAACCTACCGAAGAGGATGGCTGACATTTTACATGCTTCTAACCAACTGTGCTATTTATTTTATTTTTTTAAACTTATTTTGTACATAATGTTGCTGCTACCGTCTCTTATGACCAGAAAAACTTAGACATCAGAACAGCGATCACTAGCCACGAACTGGAAGAAGCGTTTTCCTTTAACGAGAGACGAGAAGGATATACTTCTTCCCGGGAACAAGGCCAAATCCCCGTCATTTCCGTGAAGAAAAAACGGAGGAAAAGAGGGCGCAAGATCGAGTAAACTCCGATTGCCATCCATTCTACTTGCTAACATGCACATATGGGAAAATAAAATTGATGACCTAAGATTACGATTATCCTACCAACGGGACAATAAAAACCGAGTTGTGGCTGGGCCACATGGATAATATAGAGATGTCGGGATTTTCCATGCACCGGCAAAACAGAGAAAAAGCTAGTAAGATGAGGGTGGGGTTGTGTGTCTTTTTGTCAATAACAGCGGGTGCGCAATGTCTAATATTAATGAAGTGTCGAGGTATTGCTCGCCTAAGGTAGAGTACACTCTGATCTGTTTCACCTGTCCTGGTTATTGCCTCCACCCCCCCCCTCCCCCCCCAGGTGTATTTATCCCTGTGTTTCCTGTCTCTCTGTGCCAGTCCGTCTTGTATGTTTCCAAGTCAACCAGCGTTTTTCCTGTTCTGCTTTTTGCATTCTTCTTTTTCTAGTCCTCTCGGTTTTGACCCTTGCCTGTTTCTGGACTGTACCCGCCTGCCTGACCATTCTGCCTGCCTTGACCACGAGCCTGTCTGTTTTGATCTCTTTGCCTGTCCATGACCATTCTCTTCCCTACCCCTTTGGATTAATAAACACTCCAACCATCTGCCACCTGTGTCTGCATCTGGGTCTCGCCTTGTGCCTTGATAACCTTATGATAAGCTGTAGACCACACTATCTACCAAGAGGGTTCTCATCTATATTAGTCATTGCTGTCTATTTACCACCACAGACCAATGCTGGCACAAAGACCGCACTCAACCAACTCTATAAGGCAATAAGAAATCAAGAAAATGCTCATCCAGATGCGGTGGATGCGGTGGACGATGACTTTAATGCAGGTAAACTTAAATCAGTTTTACCAAATTTTTACCAAATTGTGCAACCAGAGGGGAAAAACACTTGAACCACCTTTACTCCACACATAGAAATGCATACAAAGCTCTCCCTCGCCCTCCATTTGGCAAATCTCACCATAATTCTATCCTCCTGATTCCTGCTTACAAGCAAAAACTAAAGCAGGAGGTACCAGTGACTCACTCAATACGGAAGTGGTCCGATGATGCGGATGCTATGCTACAGGACTGTTTTGCTAGGATAGACTGGAATATTTTCCGGGATTCATACAATAAGTGCATTGACGACGTCGCATTGACGACGTCATCCCCACAGTTATCATACGTACATATCCCAACCAATAGCCATGGATTACAGGCAACATCCGCATCATGCTAAAGGCTAGAGCTGCCGCTTCAAGGAGCAGGACACTAACCCAAATGCTTATAAGAAATCCCGTTATGCCCTCAGCAAAACATCAATACAGGATTAAGATAGAATCCTACTCCACCGGCTCTGATGCTCGTTGGATGTGGCAGGGCTTGAAAACTATTATGGACTACGAAGGGAAACCCAGACGCGAGCTGCCCAGTGGATGTGAGCTTAAAAAATGAGCGAAATGCCTTGTGTGCTCGCTTCGAGGCAAGCAACACTGAAGCACCATCTGTTCTGGATGACTGTGCGAAAACTCTCTCGGTAGCCGACGTGAGCATGACCTTTAACCTGTCTAGGACTGGGGTTCCGCTAGTGGAACTCACCAACAGCCAATAAAATTGCAGGGCGCCAAATACAAATCAACAGAAATCTCATAAATAAAATTTCTCAAACAGACAAGTATTAGGCACCATTTTAAAGATAAAATTCTCGTTAATCCAGCCACAGTGTCTGATTTCAAAAATGCTTTACAGCGAAAGCTCCACAAATGATTATGTTAGGTCACCACCAACTCAAATCCAGCCATGTTTCCAGCCAAAGAGAAGAGTCACAAAAAGCACAAATAGAGATAAAATTAATCACTAACCTTTGATGATTGTAATGCCCGGGGTGTAGTGGAGGAAGAAGTCAGCCGCAGGAAACAGAGTTCAGGGTAGCGATACTTTTAATACGCCATTCCAAACAAATGCCCCAAAACACGGGGAACGAAACAGTTCAGCAAAATACACGGACAACCGTGACTTACAGTTGTGCACAATCGTACACTGAAAATAATCCTGCACACCCAGCAGGCGGGCCGGCTGGATAATAAGCCCAACCAATTAACCTAACTAAACACAGGTGTAACTCATAAATGGACAAGGGGGGAAAAAGGATTAGTGGCAGCTATTAGGCGGATGACGACGACTGCCGAGTGCCACCCGAACAGGAAGGGGAGCCACCTTCGGTAGGAGTCGTGACAATGATCTTCATCAGATGACACTCATAGGACTTCATGTTACACAATACATGTTTTGTTCGGTAAAGTTCATATTTATATCCCAAAATCTTATTTTACATTGGCGTGTTATGTTCAGTAGTTCCAAAACATACAGTGATATTGCAGAGAGCCACATGAATTCACAGAAATACTCATTATAAATGTTGATGAAAATTTAAGTGTTATGCATGAAACTTTAGATAAACTTCTCCTTAATGCAACCACTGTGTCACTTTTCAAAAACACTTTACGGAAAGCATAATCTGAGAACGGCGCTCAGAGCCCAAACCAGCCAAAAGAAATATCCGCCATGTTGCGCAGTCAACATTAGTCATAAATAGCGTTATAAATATTAAATTACCTTTGATGATCTTCATCAGAATGCACTCACAGGAATCGCAGTTCCACAATAAATGCTTGTTTTGTTCGATAATGTCCATCATTTATGTCCATTTATGTCCAAATAGCTTCTTTTGTTAGGGCGTTTGTCAAACTAAGTATAGAATCAATCTTTAGGATGTTTTTATCATAAATGTTACATAATGTTCCAACTGGAGAATTCCATTGTCTGTAGAAAAGCAATGGAACGAGAGATACCTCTCATGTGAAATGGGCTTGACTGAGAACGAGGCTGCTGGCAGACCCCTTAGTCAAATTGCTCCCATCTGGCCCCCCTTCACAGGAGAAGCCTGAAACAACGTTCTAACATCTAGTGGAAGCCTTAGGAAGTGCAACATAACCCATATCCCACTGTGAATTCGATAGGGGGTGTGTTCAAAAACTACAAACCTCAGATTTCCCACTTCCTGTTTGGATTTTTTCTCAGGTTTTTGCCTGCCATTTGAGTTCTGTTATACTCACAGACATCATTCAAACAGTTTTAGAAACGTCAGAGTGGTTTCTATCCAATACTACTAACAGTATGCATACCTATATTAGCCTCTGGGACTGAGTAGGAGGCAGTTCACTCTGGGCACGCTATTCATCCAAAAGTGAAATGCTGCCCCCTATCCCAGAGAAAATAAACAGGTGAACATTCACAAAGCCGCGGGGCCAGATGGATTACCAGGATGTGTACTCAAAGCATGCGCCTACCAACTGGCAAGTGTCTTCACTGACATGGTCAACCTCTCCCTGACCGAGTCTGTAATACCTACATGTTTCAAGCAGACCACCATAGTCCCTGTGCCCAAGAAAGTGAAGGTAACCTGCCTAAATGATGACTGCTCGTAGCACTCACGTCGGTAGCCATGAAATGCTTTGAAAGGCTGGTCATGGCTCACATCAACACCATCAACACCATTATCCCAGAAACCCTAGTCCCACTCCAATCTGCACACCGCCCCAACAGATCCATAGCTGACTCAATCACATTCGCACTCCACACTGCCCTTTCCCAACTGGACAAAAGGAACACCTATGTGAGAATGCTTTTCATTGACTACAGCTCAGCGTTCAATACCATCGTGCCCACGAAGCTCATCACTAAGCTAAGGGCCCTAGGACTAAACACCTCCCTCTGCAACTGGATCCTGGACTTCCTGACTGGCCGCACCCAGGTGGTAAGGGTAGGCAACAACACGTCTGCCACGCTGATCCTCAACCCTGGTGCCCCTCAGGGGTGTGTACTTAGTCCCCTCCTGTACTCCCTGCTCACCCACGACTGCGTGGCCAAATACGACTCCAACACCATCATTAAGTTTGCTGACAACACAACAGTGGTAGGCCTGATCACTGACAACGATGAGACAGCCTATAGGGAGGAGGTCAGAGATCTGACAATATGGTGCAAGGACAACTGTCAGGATTTGGCCAGGGTTGTTCCGGGTTTTGGTCACTAGATGCCCCCATTGTGCTTTTTGACCTCATGTTTTTTCCCTTGTTCCCCATTATTATTTCGTTTCCCCTGATTGTATTTAAACCCTTAGTTTCCCTCAGTTCTGTGCTCTGTGTTTGTATGTTAGCACCCAGCCCTAGTGTTCTGTGTTTTCTTGTCGATTCCGGTGGATGCTCTTGTGGAATTCTGTTTTTATTTTTGAGTATCTCTTGAGGCTTTTTGTGCTATTCCTACCACCTTTTGGATTTGCCATTTTTTTGTATTGAAGGACTTCTCCTTTTTACTTTATTAAATACACCGTCTTAAGTACTGCTGTGTCTGCCTCATCTTCTGGGTTCTGCTGACTATTCGTGGCTCAGTTGCTTAAGTGACTGTTTCTCACTCCGGAGACCCAGGTTCGTAACCGGGTCCTGACAGAAACACAGAGCCAAAAATGAATCCAGAGGCAGCCAGTTCCCAGGACCTTTTTGCCATGCTGTCCCACCACCAGGAGACTGTCCAACGCCACGAAGCCGCCCTGGTTCAGCAAGAGGCCTTAATGGCTAGACATTCTCATCTTCTGTCGGAGATACTGACTTCCATTAAGCAAATATCTGATCGTCTTACCCCGGCAACAGTTCCCGTCCCAGTACCTCAGATTCACGTACCCATGGCAGTTAACCCCCTGGCTGAACCTCGTCTTCCACCTCCCCATCGGTTCTCAGGTGATCCAAGTGCTTGTAAAGGGTTTCTCACCCAATGTTCTCTCTCCTTTGAGCTACAACCCTCGTCGTTTCCCACCGACCGGTCTAAGATCGCTTATATCATCACCCTGCTGTCGGAAAAAGCCCTGGCCTGGGCTACTGCTGTGTGGGATGCCCATAGTTCCTGCTGTGCCAGCTACTCTGCCTTTGCTGAGGAATTCAAACGAGTGTTTCAAGGCCCAAGCAGTGGTTCTGACTCAGCCAAACAGCTCCTGACTCTCCACCAAGGTGGGCGCAGCGTGACGGACTATGCCATCCAGTTCCGCACGGTGGCAGCAGCAAGTGGCTGGAACAACGAGGCGCTCACGGTGTGCTTTCTGAAAGGCCTTTCCGACACTATCCAAGATGAACTGGCCACTCGGGAACCACCGGACAATCTCGAGTCCCTGATCAAGTTGGCCTCACGCATTGACCAGCGTCTGAGAGAGAGAGAACTCAACCGTAGACCTCTAGCCCCTATCAGTCCCAGCTCTGAGTCCCCACCTTTATCCTCGCTGGCTCCATCGGAACCCATGCAGATTGGACGCATCTCCCAGGCTGAGAGAGACCGCCGGATGAGGGAGCGACGCTGTCTATATTGCGGCAAACCGGGCCATTTCCGTTCCACGTGTCCCGGGCTCCAGGGAAACGCTCTGTCCCGTACAGACCGGGGGAACTGTAACGGGAAACATAACCTCCTCCCATCCGTCCAACTCCCGTCTGCTCATTCCAGTCACCCTCTCCTGGGACAACCACAAGCTTCACCTTCAAGCCTTGGTAGACTCTGGAGCCGCAGGTAACTTCATGGATGGTGTCTGGGCGAAGGAGAATGGCGTTCCCTCTGAACCTCTAAGTGAACCCATGAGGGTCACTACATTGGATGGAAGCCCTTTGGGATCTGGACTTGTCACTCATGTCACTACCTCCTTGCGACTTTCAGTTTCACAACACCAGGAATTGATGAACTTTCATTTGATCTCCTGTTCCGAGTTCCCTCTCGTCCTTGGATACCCCTGGCTTCACAGCCATAACCCTCACATCGACTGGTCTGTGGGCACTATCAAGCAGTGGGGTCCTCGTGCCAAGCTACTTGTATTTTCCAGAATTCCCGAGTTCTACTCCCGAGTCTTTAGAATCCCTCGACCTGACCCGAGTTCCCGAGTGTTACCATGACCTCAAACTGGTGTTTAGCAAACAGAGGGCCACCATGCTACCACCCCATAGACCTTACGATTGCCCCATCGACCTGTTTCCGGGCGCTTGCCCCCCCAGGGGTCGGATCTTTTCCCTATCTCCACCCGAACGAGCTGCTATGGATACCTACATCAAGGACGCTCTGGAAGCAGGCCTCATGCGTCCATCCACCTCCCCGGCGGGAGCAGGTTTTTTCTTTGTGGCCAAGAAAGACGGTGGATTACGTCCTTGCATCGACTACCGGGGACTCAATGCCATAACCGTCCGTAACCGTTACCCGCTACCCATTATGGCCACAGCCTTCGAGCTGCTCCAGGAAGCAGTTGTTTTCACTAAGCTTGACCTGCGGAACGCATACCATCTTGTGCAGATCAGACCTGGTGACGAGTGGAAGACCGCTTTCAACACGCCTACTGGTCACTATGAATACTTGGTGATGCCCTTCGGCCTGACCAACGCCCCAGCGGTGTTCCAAGCGCTCATAAACGATGTGCTTAGGGATATGCTTAACATATTTGTGTTCGTTTACTTGGATGACATCCTCATCTTTTCGAGCTCCCTTCAAGAACACACTAAGCATGTCAGACAAGTACTCAAACGCCTCCTGGACAGCCATCTGTACGTTAAGCCGGAAAAATGTGAATTCCATTCATCCCGAGTACAATTCCTGGAATTTGTAGTGGAACCCGGTCGAGTCCAAATGGACCCCAGGAAGGTCAGCGGATTGGCCCACCCCAAATCCGTTAAGGAAGTTCAGCGTTTCCTGTGCTTCACAAACTTTTACCGCAAGTTCATCAAGAACTTCAGCTTGGTGGCAGCCCCTCTATCAGCTTTAACCAAGGGTGGCAATGCAAGGTTTTTGTGGGGAAGAGAAGCTGAGACAGCCTTCCAAGGACTCAAGCAGCGCGTTCTCTCTGCTCCCATCCTGATACTACCGACTACGGATGAACCATTTGTGGTGGAGGTAGACGCATCAGAGGTTGGTGTTGGAGCTGTCCTGTCTCAGAGGGGTGAAGACAAGAAGCTTCATCCGTGCGCTTTCTTCTCACACCGGCTTACCCCGACTGAGAGGAACTACGATGTGGGGGATCGTGAACTCCTAGCGGTTAAGATGGCATTGAAGGAATGGAGACACTGGCTCGAGGGGGCTTCTCACCCGTTTCAAGTGCTTACGGACCACAAAAATCTGGAGTATATCCAGCAGGCGAAGCGGTTGAACTCTAGACAAGCTAGATGGTCTCTTTTCTTCAATCGATTCCAGTTTATCCTCACCTATCGGCCCGGGTCGAAGAATCTCAAACCGGATGCCCTGTCCGGAGTCTACGCTCCTGCCATTCGAGATGACACGGACATGCCTGTCCTTCCTGCTGCTAAGATTGTGGCTCCGATCTCGTGGCAAGTTGAGGATACCGTGAGATGTGCTCAAGCTAGCGAACTGGACCCGAAAGGAGGTCCTGCCAATCGGTTGTTTGTCCCCAAGGCAGTGAGGACTCAGGTCCTTCTGTGGGGGCACTCCTCTCGCCTCACCTGTCATCCGGGCGTAGGTCGCACCTTGGAGTTCATCCAGCGTAAGTTCTGGTGGCCTACCATAAGAGAAGACGTTGCCACTTTCGTCAATGCCTGTCCCGTGTGCTGTCAGGGCAAATCTTCTCACCTCCGCCCTCAAGGACTCCTTCACCCTTTACCTGTTCCCCACAGACCCTGGTCCCATATCTCATTGGACTTTATTACTGGACTTCCTCCATCCCATGGCAATACTACTATCCTAGTCATAATCGACAGGTTTTCAAAGGCGGCCAGGTTCGTCCCTCTGACTAAGTTACCTTCTGCCAAGGAAACGGCTGAGTTGGTAATTAATCATGTGTTCCGAGTCTTCGGCATTCCTCAAGATATGGTTTCTGACAGAGGTCCCCAGTTCGCCTCAAGGTTTTGGAAGGCCTTCTGCCAACTCATGGGGGCTTCTGCCAGTCTATCTTCAGGGTACCATCCGAGTCCAACGGCCAAACAGAGAGGATGAATCAAGAGCTGGAAACCACCCTCCGATGTATGACTCGTGACAACCCGTCCACATGGTCATCCTTTATTGTTTGGGCCGAATACGCGCACAACACCTTGCGCTCCTCCACTGGTATGTCCCCGCACGAGTGTCAGTTTGGCTATGCTCCTCCATTGTTCCCGGACCAGGAGGCAGAAGTCAGAGTGCCTTCAGCCTTGAAGTTCGTCAGACGCTGTCGGCTTATGTGGAGGAAGACCCGTCTTAATCTTATGCGTTCCTCACAGAGGTACCAACAACAAGCCAACAGACGTCGCCGTCCCAGGCCTACCCTGCGCCCCGGCCAGACAGTCTGGCTCTCCACAAGAGACTTACCTCTACGGGTGGAGTCTCGCAAGCTTTCCCAAAAATACATCGGTCCCTTCAAGGTTGCCAGGAGAGTTAACCCAGTTTCTTATCGCCTACACTTACCAAGATCCCTTAAGATTAATCCCACATTTCACATTTCATTGTTAAAACCTGTTGTTTTTTCTCCCCTTGTCCCGGCAGACAGACCTCCCCCTCCGCCTCGTGTCATTGGAGGCCAGCCGGCTTATACCGTCCATCGGATACTGGATTCCCGCCGGGTGCAGCGGTCCTGGCAGTATCTGGTGGACTGGGAAGGCTACGGTCCCGAGGAGCGCTCCTGGGTTCCTGCCAAAGACATCCTGGACCCTGACCTCATTCGTCAGTTCAGGGCCCTCCACCCTGAGAGAGCTGGTAGGAACGTCAGGAGCCGTTCCTAGGGGGGGGATTCTGTCAGGATTTGGCCAGGGTTGTTCCGGGTTTTGGTCACTAGATGCCCCCATTGTGCTTTTTGACCTCATGTTTTTTCCCTTGTTCCCCATTATTATTTGCACCTGTGCCTCGTTTCCCCTGATTGTATTTAAACCCTTAGTTTCCCTCAGTTCTGTGCTCTGTGTTTGTTTGTTAGCACCCAGCCCTAGTGTTCTGTGTTTTCTTGTCGATTCCGGTGGATGCTCTTGTGGAATTCTGTTTTTATTTTTGAGTATCTCTTGAGGCTTTTTGTGCTATTCCTACCACCTTTTGGATTTGCCATTTTTTTGTATTGAAGGACTTCTCCTTTTTACTTTATTAAATACACCGTCTTAAGTACTGCTGTGTCTGCCTCATCTTCTGGGTTCTGCTGACTATTCGTGGCTCAGTTGGTTAAGTGACTGTTTCTCACTCCGGAGACCCAGGTTCGTAACCGGGTCCTGACAGACAACAACCTCTTCCACAATGTGATCAAGACAAAGATGCTGGTCATGGACTACAGGAAAATGCGGGCAGAACAGGCGGGGCTGTAGTGGAGCGGGTTGAGAGTTTCAAGTTCCTTGGTGTCCACATCCCCAACTACAGCTGGGATATCATGCTCGAAGCACATCAAGACAGTCGTGAAGAGAGCACGAAAAATCTTTTCCCCCTCAGGAGACGGAAAAGATATAGCATGGATCCCCAGATCCTCAAAATGTTTTACAGCTGCACCATCAAGAGCATCCTGACATGTTGCATCACTGCCTGTTATGGCAAATGCTCGGCATCTGACCATAAGGCGCTACAGAGGGTAGTGTGTACTGCCCAGTACATCACAGGAGCCAAGCTTCCTGCCATCCAGGACCTACACTACCGTTCAAAAGTCTGTGGTCACTTAGAAATGTCCTTGTTTTTGAAAGAAAAGCTATTTTTCTGTCCATTAAAATAACATCAAATTGATCAGAAATACAGCTCGAAATGGCGAAATGTACAGATTCCCATTATCAGTAACCATCACTTCTGTGTTCCAATGGCACGTTGTGCTAGCTAATCCAAGTTTATAATTTTTAAAAGGCTAATTGATGATTAGAAAACCCTTTTTCAATTATGTTAGCACAGCTGAAAATGGTCATCCTGAATAAAGAAGCAATAAATCTGCCCTTCTTTAGACTGTTGAGTATCTGTAGCATCAGCATTTGTGGGTTCGATTACAGGTTACATGAATTTGCAATGCAAGAATGTGCTTTCAACATGACATTCCCTGAACTAACACATGGAGATAGACAGAATCAGAATTAATTCACACATTTAGCTTCCTACCTAGTAAATGTCTATAGACTCATTGGTACAAAACACAATTCAAAGGCACCAAAAGGGTAAACAGAGGTCAAAGTATTAGGCTTGTCATTAAATTGTAGCTAAACACTAACACACTGGCTAGATAGCTAGAATACTAGAGCCAGGTAGCAGTACCCTGCACAGGTGAACCAAAAAGTTATATTCTCTGACTCAACTAAAACACACATGTTTGAGTTGTGAGGTGATTTGCTGAAGGCAGTACTGCACACCGCACTTTGAAAACAGTTAATTCACTCACTTTGTTATTAGCTAACAAGCTATCTGCTGCCATCAAAACACACACAAACACACACACACACATCGACTCACAAAACCCACAACAATCTTCAAAAAGCGGACAAACGCAATAAAAGACACTAAAACAATATTTGGTTAAATCTATCTATTTAGTCAAATCTATCAATCTGAATATCTATCTATCCCACACAAGTTGTTTAGCTGCCAGATCACATTTAGTCTCCCTCTGTCGCTCAAACATTGCAGGGTGCTGCCACTACTGTCTTAAGGCTTAAAAATCATTCTTTAACCTGTCTCCTCCCCTTCATCTTCACTGATCTATCTGTCTATCGATTGATCGATCTGTCTATCTATCTACAGTGCATTCAAGAAAGTGTTCAGACCTCTGGACCTTTTCCACATTTTCTTACGTTACAGCCTTATTCCAAAATAGACAAAATTTTTTTTTTTTCTAATCAATCTACACACAATACCTCATAATGACAAAGCAAAAACAGGTTTTTATATATTTTTCAAATGTATTAAAATACAAAATTGAAATATAACATTTTATATAAGTATGTAAATGTGCACAGTACTTTGTCGAAGCACCTTTGGCAGCGATTTCAGCCTCGAGTCTAATCAAATCAAATTGTATTTGTCACATGCGGCGAATACAACAGGTGTAGACCTCATAGTGAAATGCTTAATTACAACCTTTAACCAACAACGCAGTTTAAAAAAAGTGTTAAGTAAAAAAGATTAGTAAAAAATAAAAATAAAAAATAATTAAAGAGCAGCAGTAAAATAGTAGCTAGCGAGGCTATATACAGAGCATACTGGTTCAGAGTCAATGTGCAGGGGCACAGGTTAGTCGAGGTAATTTAGGTAATATGTACATGTAGGTAGAGTTAAAGTGACTATGCATAACTAATAAACAGAGAGTAGCAGCAGTGTAAAATAGGGGGGGACACAATGCAAATAATCTGTGTAGCCATTTGACTAGCTGTTCAAGTGTCTTATGGCCTGGGGGTAGAAGCTGTTAAAGAAGCCTTTTGAACCATGTCTGTCTGCCTGCCTGCGTACCTTCCTACCTACCTACCTACCTACCTACCGCCACATTGTCACTTTCCTTCTCAAATACCCATTCTGTGGTTGCCAAGCAACTACCTAACATGGCACTAGTTTACAGAGAGAGAAATGTCCAACCACACAAAATATGATTTTCACAGAACACCTCAAAGAAAGGGGGAAATAATTTAACATTATGCGAAGTGTGCTTTAAAACATTAGTTCCCTGTAGCAGTGGCTTTGTAGTGGGTGTAAGAAAAAGGAAATCGACAATTAAACCAGTCACAGTCAAAATCCTTAGGCGAAGCCTCACTGGTTGTTTAAAAAAAAGGAATTCTACTAGAATAAGACACAGAGAGATTGAGGGCATAAATGAAGGATGAACTTGTAGATTGAACCCCAGTCTCTGGTGGGAAGCAGTATGTTCCCAGAGCCAGGAGTGTTACTGCTAGACCATGGGCTCTGCACTCAGCTGTTTCTAAACTCTTGTAGACAGCCTTACTTCAATTAAAAACAGGCAGGATAAATTGGGTACTATTTTTAACAGTGAGTTGTGCGTGGCGACATTTCACATGAAGCCCATAATATATTTTGTATTTTGTAGATACGTAACACCGTTGTTTGCCTCTATAAACTCAAATGTTCTAATGAAACATTGTTGCCAACTACACTGAACAAAAATATAAACGCAACATGCAACAATTTCAAAGATTTTACTGAGTTACAATTCATGTAAGGAAGTCAGACAATTGAAATGAATTCATTAGGCCCTAATCTATGGATTTCACATGAGTGGGAATACAGATATGCATATTTTGGTCACAGATACGTTAAATAAAAAGTTAGATCTGTGGATCAGAAAACCAGTTAGTATCTCTTGTTACCACATCTCCTTCGCATAGAGTTGATCAGACTGTTGATTGTGGAATATTGTCCCACTGTTCGATGGCCACTGGCACACTAGAGAAGTTTGTTCTTCATGGATGAATCAGGCAAATGGCAGGCAGACTGTAGATATGGTGTCGTGTGGGCGAGAAGTTTGATAATGTCATCATTGTGAACAGAGTGTCCCATTGTGGTGGTGGGGTTATGGAATTGGCAGGCATAAGCTACGGACAATGAACACAATTGCATTTTATCAATGGCAATTTGAATGCACAGCGATACCGTGATGAGATCCTGAGACCCTTGCCATTCATCTGCAGCCATCTCCTCAAGTTTCTGCATGATATTGCACTGCTCCATGTCGCATGGATCTGTACACAATTCCTGGAGCTGAAAATGTCCCAGTTCTTTCATGGCCTGCATATTCACCAGATCTGTCACTCATTGGGCATGTTTGGGATGCTATGGATTGACGTTTATGACAGCGTGTTCCAGTTCCCGCCAATATCCAGCAGCTTCACACAGCCATTTTTTAAAGACCTTTATTTAACCAGGCAAGTCAGTTAAGAACAAATTCTTATTTTCAATGAAGGACTTGGAACAGTGGGTTAACTGCCTGTTCAGGGGCAGAATTACAGATTTTTACCTTGTCAGCTCACAGATTCAATCTTGCAACCTTTCAGTTACTAGTCCAACACTCTAACCACTAGGCTACCTGCCGCCCCATGCTCACTAACAGGGATCTAAACAAATTTGTGCTCAAATTTGTGCACGAAATCTTTAAAAAATATATTTTTTTGTGCATATGGAAAGGTCTGGTATCTTTTATTTCAGCTCATGAAACATTGGACCAAACAATTGCAAGTTGAGTTAAACATTTTGTGCAGTACAGTATATTAACATTATAGACCACATCCCCCTTATCTCTCACCCAACAACAACCCAAAATGGTGATTCCTGCCAATAAACCAAGTTAATAATATGCAGCACTGGGGAAAAATAACTAAACATGAATAACACAGAATATGCTAAAGTCAAACTGTGATGGAATTATTCCTGGGTGCATACTTGTTTCAATTTCAGCAGTGAGCAGAGTATTCAGCAGCGTGCATAATCTATGCAACCAAGGGAAGAAAATTTAAGAACGGAGAGAACAAGCACACATAATAGATCTCATTCTCGTCTCCATGTTTCTCCGTTGTTTTTAGGCTTGTTTCAAAATAGCCTCCACTGTGTTCCACACCGGGGTTATACAAAATGTGTTCAATTACACAGAAGATTATGCAGAAAATCTATTCTCAACTGGTTAACCTCCACAAACAAGTTGACAGACATGAGAAGTACAATGTTTTTCCCACACCGAGCTGTTAAATCGTCAAGCATTTCAAGACTTGTCTTTTACAAGATGAAAATCAAAGCAAAACCTGCCTGGCTTTCACTACAATTGACAAGACACCAGTTTTAAGAAAGATACTAAAACATGACACTTGGACTTGGAACCATTTGAATCACGACTCCAAAATGAATGATATCTGCAAGCAACCTCCAAGTCAAATGGAGACATTTGTTACAACTGCAGGCAACAGAGATTACGAAGTGTGTTGGCCTTTTTAATTATGGAGTGTGGTGCCATCTGTAGATTATGAAGAGTTTTGTCGTTTTACTTATGGAGTGTTTTGCCATCGGTTAGCTGTCAGTCAACTGTGCAAAAGTGAAAGTGAAATGTAAGCGTACCCCCAGGAGCGCCACTTCGGTTTTAGAAGTGTGGGTGACATAACCTGACGGGGATCTGATGATCTGGGGTTCCTCCCCCCAGGATGTTTTGGGCATCTAAAGCTAATTTCCTGCATTTAACAAAATCCAATATGCCATCTCTATTTAGAACATAAAGTAAGCAAAAATGCCCACAGTCATCAAGCTAGGTAAGATATCATTATTAAATATGTGTAAGTTATTAATAAGACTGAACTAGATCAAAAGTAATTTAATAATAAATATTGTGTTGCACATTTAACCAATAGCCTTACCAATGAACAGCTCTTGAAAAATGACAAACAACTTTTGATTGTCTTAAACATGATCTATATCAAGTTTCAGCCAGACTGAGCCGCCTGCATGTCCAACCAAAAACTCAACTCTCTCCCAACAGAAGTTCCTTTTTAGTTATTCCTAAACCTTTATTTAGCTAGGCAAGTCAGTTAAAGAACAAATTCTTATTTACAATGATGGTTTAGGAACAGTGCATTAACTGCCTTGTTCAGGAACATATTTTTACCTTGTCAGCTCAGGGATTCGATCTAGCAACCTTTCAGTTACTGGCCCAATGCTCTAACCACCTGCTGCTTCTTCCCAGTTAACACCTTTAATTTTTTAATTCCCAGGGGAAAGGTTTGGAAGCAATAAAACACACACAAAAACACATGCACATCAAATATACATTAACACACAGAAAGAGCAAATCCTCCATAGAATAATCTCATAGGCCTAGTAGTACTGCAGAGCTCTTTTTACTTGCACACAATATAACTTGGTCGCCCCTGTCCTGTCCCTAGGGTTCCACCAACCTGCAGAGCCCCAACACAACACACCCCACTCAGCTTTAGGATCTTGGTGAAATATTCATTTTTGGTTTCAGATGTGTTAGGCCAAGGCCAGAGTGACAGCCCACCTAGGGCCAGGACTGAGCAGCCAAGCAGCTAGGGATTGCCTAAATAGGTATCTCCTCTGACGTGGGCATGTTTTCAATACAGACTCCTTTAGTCGTACTGTATTCCAGCCATACCTTATGAAAGTTGCCCAGTATACCCTTAATATTGTAATAAATCAAAGCTAGTGATACATAACTTGAGATTGTGGGAGGATAACCAACCTTTAAATTAATGGCAAAGCATTACTTAGGTGCTATAAATGCTTGGATACACAGTTTTTTCATATAACAGTCTCGAGTGTCAACATTTCCAAGCAAACAAAAACAGGGAAGGAAGAAGGGAGAATATGTAGACATATTGAGATAATAGAACATACTCTTTGCCATAATTCAGCCAGCCATCACAAGACCTTAACATATGCAAATATGTCCCCTTCCGTGTGTTACAACTCCAGCAGAGGACTGACATTTCTGAATGCATGTCATTTAATTTCACTGGCATATAGTACATTCTATTGAGGGCCTAAAACTGCATTCATTTATGTCTGAAATGATATGAACATGACTGGACATTCAAACATATCTGTATCCATTCATCATCATGAATATCTTCTACCAGGTCTTCCTCACATTTTTGTTTTACATGTTTTGTGTCATCTGGAAAAGCCTCTATCAACCCTTAATACAGTTGTTTAACTTTGTAGGTTTGTCAGACTTCCTTAATATAGTATCTGCCTTGTCCAGTGTTTGCTGCAAAGAGAGTATAAAGTGTTGTATCTGCAAAATTTCTTCTCAGCTCCATTACAGACTGGTCATTCCTGGCTGCCTGACCCTGCTGAGACCCCTGTCACCATCTGATCCTCCTACAATAAGGCATGACAAAGAATTACCTTGGTGTACATTGATATATTATTTTATCCAAGAATAGAGTCAATAGTTCAGTAATTGAAATGACCATTATTCCCAGATCCCAGAGCTGCTGTTCTGTAGCTACTGTAGGTCTACCCATCAATTCAAGATGAAACTTTATATTGTTCATTTATGTTGTTAATATATTGCAAAATTTACCTGAACTCTGTAGACCGGTCCTCCCTGGCTGTCTGACCCTGCTGGGACGCCTGTCACCATCTGAGCCTGCTAAGACATTATGAGTATATAGTCTTATGTACTGAATGAGCACGAGAGAGCTGCATTCGCACAGGATGCCTGAGGGATCTGTGGGTTCTGACAGAGATCATTGTGGGTGGGAGCGGACGTTCAGACAGATGACTTTGGGATGAAAATATACTGAGCAGAAATATAAATGCAACATGCAACAATTTCAAAGATTATACTGAGTTACAGTTCATATAAGGGAATCAATCAATTGAAATAAATTCATTAGGCCATAATCTATGGAATTTACACGACTGGGCAGGGGTACAGCCACTCACTGAGAAGCCAGGCCCAGCCAATCAGAATTAGTTTTTGCCCACAAAAGGGCTTTATTACAGACATAAATACTCCTCAGCACGATGCCGCAGGTGAAGAAGCCGGATGAGGAGGTTCTGGGCTGGTGTGATTAAACATGGTCTGCGGTTGTGAAGCCGGTTGGACATACTGCTAAATTGGAAGCAGCTTATGGTAGAGAAGTGAACATTCAATTATCTGGCAAAAGTTCTTGTGGACATTCCTGCAGTCAGCATGCCAATTGCACGCTCCCACAAACTTGAGACATCTGTGGCATATTTTTTTTCAGTGTATTTTTGTTGACCCACCGATTATTTGGGAATGGTCCTCTTTCTGCTTTGTATGCGTTAGCCTACCTTTTGTATTAAAAGCACATATTTTTTCGCATTATTCACACACTCTCCTAGTTAGGCAGGAGAGTTCAAGTGTGCCTAGTATGTGTGGTCTTATTGAATTAGAGTAGACTGCCTACATGGGGGAGAATCACGTGGCAGTTAACTTTAATATGAAATGAACTTAAATATGATTAGACTGTAGTTTACTGCAGTGTCTGTAAATAAATATTGATAATGGAAAGAAGTGGAGGGTGCTCAACCAATATGATTCGATGTGCAATCCAAAAATGTAATCATCATTGAAAAGGAAAAGGACCAGTCTTGAGCCTTTTCATTTTCAATAAGTATTTATTACCCACTTATTTGTCTCTGCCTGCAAATCGTTCACCTAAAATATAAGCTATATCCTATAGGGGATATATGCCAAACGTATTGATTGATATTTCCTCTAGGGGCGGCAGGTAGCCTAGTGGTTAGAGAAAGGTTGCTGGATTGAATCGCCAAGCTGACAACAAAACAATCTGTTGTTCTGCCCCTGAACAAGGCAGTTATCTGCCTGAAGACATACCCAAATCTAACAGCCTGTAGCTCAGGCACAGAACCAAGGTTATGCATATTCTTTGTACCATTTGAAAGAAAACACTCTGAAGTTTGTGTACATGTGAATTGAATGTAGGAGAATATAACACAATAGATCTGGTTTAGATAAAACAATGAAAAAAAACATGTTTTTATTTTTATTTTTGTATCATCTTTAAAATGAACAAGATAAAACAAACATTGAGATAGGATGATGGGGACAATTTCAGTGAAAAATATAAGAGGGCAACAGTACTTGTGCAACGTTTCAGAATGATAACTTCCAAAATGAGTGTGCTACATGACATTTATCATGAAGTCACCCAGGTGTCCCACACAAGTAGCCCAAATGTACCCAAGTGGCCAAATTGGTGAAGGTATACATTTTGAAATAAATAACTATATACAAAATACCAAAATGGTATTCTAACACACCCCTCCCAAAAAATGTAGAAAAATAAATGAAAAAATAATAATGGAAAATATAATAGTTATTGATTAAAAAATATATGAAAAAAAAAATATATACATACATTTACAGAATAACATGGGTAACTATTTACACACTTTCAATATTTGGAAGACCCTCAGTCCTATCAAATCAAATCAATTTATATAGCCCCAGCCTAAAACCCCAAACATCAAGCAATGCAGGTGTAGAAGCACGGTGGCTAGGAAAAACTCCCTAGGAAGAAAACAGGCTATAATGGGTGGCCAGACCTCTTCTGGCTGTGCCGGTTGGAGATCACAGTGGTTGTAGAGGGTACAACAGGACAGCACCTCAAGAGTAAAAATGAACAGTTTAGGGTTCTATAGCTGCAGGCAGAACAGTTGAAACTGGAACAGCGGCAAGGCCAGGTGGACAGCAAGGAGTCATCATGCCAGGTAGTCCTGACGCATGGTCCTAGGGCTCAGGTCCTCCGAGAGAGAGAAAGAGAGAATTAGAGAGAGCATACTTAAATTCACACAGGACACCGGATAAGACTCCCATTCAGAGTCAGTGTCACTGTGAAATAAAATGTTCAGTTAGAATAGTTTCACATATGAGCCCTGTATCAACAGGTATAATAAACATATACAATATATATAGAGTTGAAGGTTGACTATATTAGGTTGAATATATTCTTATATTATTATTACCTGCTAGATCTACTGTCTCTTTAATATTATGACATTTCAGCTAGATCTAAGGTATCTATTATATTATGACAGACCAGCTAGATCTACTGTCTTTATTATATTACAACAGACCAGCTGTATCTACTGTCTCCATTTCACTTTGGCCATTGATGTGGTCCTGCCCTCTCCTAAACAGCCTCAAAAAGGCTATTTCATATGGGTTGGGGTGGGGCGGCAGACACGCATCTCACATTTCATGACATTACATGTTTATATATTGCTTCTAAAATAAATTTTAAAAATCACAAATAATATTTTATCTTGTTAATTTCAAACAAGGGAATTAGCATGATAAGAACTTCCCAGTCCAAAACGATGTCCTCTCACCATTCAAAAATATTCCTCCACAATTGCTAAATGAATCGACCTACAACAATCTCTGTCTCTCCTTCCCAATCAATTTATTCTAAATTGTATGCACATCTGTATATCTGGACTTAGATTTAGCTTTCCCTGACTTAGTCGCCATAATGATTGATATATAAACAGCTGAATCTGCACGTTCACCAAACAATGCAGTGCGTAATATTTGTTTCTCCTTCCGGTATGAAACTTCAATAGCGAATGACTCACTTTACGCTGGAGCTTATTACATGGGTTGGTCTTGCAACACATAAACATGGCGTATTGCCGTTTAGCTCAGCTCATTGGCTATCTACCCAGCTAGATTTCAAGGCGATCAGTGGTCATTGGGTTAAAAGACAGTCAATCAACGAAACAGTGGGCAAATCATTGGTGCACAATGATGTCATGACTTGTTGCCCATCACATTTGATTGTGTTACAAACAAACCAGTTGATTGCAGTGAAACCAAACATGACTGGAAAAGTCACGTTCTGTGTGGGTTATTTACCTGGAATGTGTCGTCGAAAATGGAATGAGACGGAATTCACAACACAAGCGGTTCACAAAATGTTTTGTGTTAGGCTATAAAAACGGATTTTATCAACAATGTAACAACAACAGTGTAAGAATGAGCATTGGAATTGCAAATAGACGAAGATCGTCAAAGATAAAATATTTATTTTAATGCAGTTTGTGAACATGTTACGCCTGTGCTGGTTATTGTTTTTATTTTTTTATGGGGCTCTATGCTCAGATAATCGCATCTTATTCTTTCGCAGTAAATCATTTTTTAAATGTGACAACGCATTTGGATTAGCAAGATTCTAGGCTTTCGATACATGTGAGACACTTGTATTTTCATGAAAGTCATATTAAACAATCTTAGAGATCGGGCTACTTTTTTCAACATTCTGTTAAAAATCGTGCAACATTTCAACGTCCTGCTACTCATGCCAGGAATATAGTATATGCATATGATTAGTATGTGTGCATAGAAAACATTCTGAAGTTTCTAGAACTGGTTCAATGGTGTCTGTGACTATAACAGAACGAGTTCCGTGGTCAAAATGAATACAGATCGCTCCGTGATCAATTTGAGCGTTTATTAACGTTTAGTAATACCTACATTTGGATTACAGAAGTAGTTTGAAGTGTTTTGTCAAAGTTTATAGGCAACTTTTTTAATTTAAAAAAATAACGTTGCTTTTAAAAAATGTGTATTTCCTGGATCTGACGGTGTTCATAAATTGACATTTTGGGTAGACAAGGACCAATTTAATCGAAAAAAGACCCAATTGTGATATTTATGGGACATATAGGAGTGCCAACAAAGAATCTCGTCAAAGGTAATGAATGTTTTATATTTTATTTCTGCGTTTTGTGTAGCGCCGGCTACGCTAATTCCTTTGTTTACGTCCCCTTCTGGTATTTCGGCGTGTTGCCTGCTATCAGATAAAAGCTTCTCATGCTTTCGCCGAAAAGCATTTTACAAATCTGACTCGTTGGCTAGATTCACAACGAGTGTAGCTTGAATTGAGTACTCTGCATGTGAATTTTAATGAAAGTTTGAGTTTTAACGAGTGCTATTAGCATTTGGCGTAGCGCATTTGCATTTATTGTTGGCAGGGGGTGCGGTTGCGTCCCGGGTGGGCCAGAGAGGTTAAGTAGCGATCACCGTTTGTTGTGGAATTTCAGCCCACTAGCGGGTTCCGTGCGCAGAGAGGTTAAGGATAGGGGGCAGTATTTTCACTTTGGATGAATTGCGTGCCCATAGTGAACTGCATCCTACTCTGTCCTAGATTGCTAATATATGCATATTATTATTACTATTGGATAGAAAACACTCTGAAGTTTCTAAAACTGTTTGAATTATGTCTGTGAGTATAACAGAACTCATAGGGCAGACAACCTTCCAAATTGAAATTCTGAATATGGGTCGAATTTGATGTCATCGCCCCTTCCTTTCCATACAAGATATGGATCTGGTAGCACTTCCTACGCCTTCCACTAGATGTCCTCATTCAGTAGAACGTGGAATGGATCTTCTGGTGTGAACTTTGACCGAATGGGAGGGGAAATAGTCACGGTCTTTGCAGAATGCAATTTCCCTGTGGCGCATTTCTCTGTGGGTGCCACCGTCGTTCTATTTGGCTGCAGATGATAACGTATGATCCGGTTGGAACGTTATTGGATGTATATGAAAATAACATCCTGAAGATTGATTCTCTACTTAGTTTGACCAGTTTATTTGACCTGGAATATATATTTCTTAAGTTTTCGTGCGAGTTGTCCTGGACCAGCATCAGCTTTTGGGCACGTGAGCTGAAAGTGCTAGCAAATGCAGCTAATTGGACACTAGTAATGGACATTATGGAACAAAACAACGATTTATTGTGGAACTAGGAATCCTTGCACTGCATTCTGATGAAAGATAATCAAAGGTAAGGGAATATTTATGATGTAATTTTGTATTTCTGTTGACTCCAACATGGCGGAGAAATACTTTTACGTCTGAGCGCTGTATCAGATTATTGCATGGTAGGCTTTTTTCGTAACGTTTAAAAAAAATCTGACACAGCGGTTGCATTAAGAACCAGTGTGTCTTTAACTATATGTAGAACATGTATCTTTAGTCAAAGTTTATGATGAGTATTTCTGTTATCTGGCGTAGCTTTCTATAATTCCTCTGGATATTTTGGATGCATTTCTGAACATGGTGTCAATGTAAACCGAGATTTGTGGATATAAATATGCATATTATCGAACAAAACATAAATGTATTGTGTAACATGTCATATGAGTGTCATCTGATGAAGATTTTCAAAAGGTTAGTGATTCATTTCATCTCTAATCCTGCTTTTGTGACTCTATCTTTGGCTGGGAAAAATGGCTGTGTTTTTCCTTTGATTTGGTGGTGGTCTAACATAAATATATGTTGTGTTTTCGCTGCCTTGTCTCAGGATGGTAAGTTGGTGGTTGAAGATATCCCTCTAGTGGTGTGGGGGCTGTGCTTTGGAAAAGTGAGTAGGGTTATATCCTTCCTGTTTGGCCCTGTCCGGGGGTGTCATTGGATGGGGCCACAGTGTCTCCTGACCCCTCCTGTCTCAGCCTCCAGTATTTATGCTGCAGTAGTTTATGTGTCGGGGGGCTAGGGTCAGTTTGTTATATCTGGAGTACTTATCCTGTCCTATTCGGTGTCCTGTGTGAATTTAAGTGTGCTCTATCTCATTCTCTCTCTCTCGGAGGACCTGAGCCCTAGGACCATGCCTCAGGACTACCTGACATGATGAATCCTTGCTGTCCCCAGTCCACCTGGCCGTGCTGCTGTTCCAGTTTCAACTGTTCTGCCTGTGATTATTATTATTTGACCATGCTGGTCATTTATGAACATTTGAACATCTTGGCCATGTTCTGTTCTGATCTCCACCTGGCACAGCCAGAAGAGGACTGGCCACCCCACATAGCCTGGTTCCTCTCTAGGTTTCTTCCTAAGTTTTGGCCTTTCTAGGGAATTTTTCCTAGCCACCGTGCTTCTACACCTGCATTGCTTGCTGCTTGAGGTTTTAGGCTGGGTTTCTGTACAGCACTTTGAGATATCAGCTGATGTACGAAGGGCTATATAAATAAATTTGATTTGATTTTTGCCTTCTTACAGCCCGTCAGCCATTATGTGGTGTCCGCCTGGTCCCAAATCAATCCCTCTGAACACTCTAAACAGCCTACTCAACTTCTCTGAGGTGTCCTTATGCTCCTAAAACACAGCATTGCCACTTTTTTATGACATGGGGGGGACAAAAATACAATTTCCGAATGTGGGGGGGGATATGAGCCCCCATCCCCAGTGAAAGTTGAGCCCCGGGTTACACCCTAGCTAGATGGTAACTTGCCCTCGCGTTGCCCCTAGTGGATGACTGGAAATTGCCATGGAAATAAAATTCCAAATCATTCTTATAATGGCCGAACAGCACATAATCCACTGGAGTTTGGGCTCAAAATCAGATATAATATGTGGAGAACTGTGTTTTTCATTCAGTGGCAATTTGTCTTTATTGTATTTGACTGAGAATATGTGTTTCCTACCCATTTAAAAGCAACTGTAGTCAGATGAGAAAAGGGACAATTTGAAGGCACATCCTTAAAGGCATTCCTGTACTTTGTGCCATTACATCTAATCAGGTACTTGTTTGAGTTGAAGTTGTTGATTAAGATGTCACATTGATAAACATGTGGAAAGGTAGAGAGGGACAAATCTTACAAAACAAGAGTGATGAAAGGAGAATAACCAAAACAGATAAAAGGTAGAGCAAGAGAAAGTTAGAGGCAGAGTCAGTTGGAGAGAGAAAACTGTACAGTAGACCAATGAAACAGGGTAGAGAGTCGATGGCAGAGTGAAACCCCATAATGACATATAGTCTACCGATTCCACATCTATTCCACATTCTCTCTATTTAGTTGGGAAGCTGTTGCTGGCTTCCCTTAGGCTCGGCTCCGAGGCTGATTGAGGAGGGATGGGAGAAGGAGGAAGTGGATAGTCAAACGAGGTGATATTTTTCATAGGTTGTTAAAGTAAGGTGTGCATTCAGGCCCTTTTCTGACCTGTTTGGATCTCAGGCCTGAAGACAGTGAGAGACAGAAGGAGAGTAAGGGATACCTGTGACTGAAATATTACTCTCCACATCTCTCCTCTTCCCTCCCCTCATCTTTTTGGTATGAGTGATACTGCAGTGCAGGTATCTGGCAACCCTTAGCCAGACCACCACTGAGCTGTCTATGATAACACTTTGAAATATCGGGCAACTCTAGACATACAACCACTGAGCAGGCTGGAAGGACACCTGGCTCTTTTAGTTCTTTGGTCCACATATGTTGACTAGAACAGAAACTTACAGCAGTTTGAGTCTATTCTTAAAAATAGAACAGTGACTGAGCCAGTAAGTCATGTCCACATATGCCATATAACTAGAATGACTAGAACAGGATTGAAACTTACAGACTTTGGGCAGAGAGAGGTCTGTCCATAATAACGAGATGCTCTGCTTTTTTGACACCCCACTCCACAAAGGAAGTCCTGCAGGCCCTAGTTTATTTTATCTTGATAATTGTCCGGTCGTATGGTCAAGTGCTGCAAAGAAAGACCTATTTAAGTTGCAGCTGGCCCAGAACAGAGCGGCAAATCTTGCTCTTCATTGTAATCAGAGGGCTAATTTGAATGATATGCATGCCATTCTTTCTTGGCAAAGAGTTGAGGAAAGACTGTCTGCGCCACTTTTTATAAGAAACATTGTGTTGGAAATTCCAAATGATTTGCATAGTCAACTTACACACACGCACGCCACTTTTAGAAGAAACATTGTGTTGGAAACACAAATGACACAGTCACACACACACACACACACACACACACACACACACACACACACACACACACACACACACACACACACACACACACACACACACACACACACACACACACACACACCACCAAGGGTATTTTCACAGTCCCCAGGCCCAGAACAAATTCAAGGAAACATTCAGTATTATACAGAGCCATGCGTGTATGGAGAACCCCCTTCCATATCGTTTAGACCAAGTGAGCGGCAAACCTGGTTTCAAAAAACAAATAAAGCAATGTCACACGACACAATGCCTCTCACCCATGTAACCTACTTGTTGTGTACGTACTGGCGTGTATGTGTAACGGATAGATGCACACACACACTACAGTCAGTACATTTGCATTTTTTTTAAATGTATGTAAATGGTAAAGAAATGTGTCTTTTAATGTCTTTTTCGTTATGTGTTGGACCCCAGTAAGACTAGCTGTCGGCTAATGGGGATACTAATTAAACATTTGTAATAAAAAAATTAACAGCTGGGAATTTTCTCTGCACATAATTTTAAACATTGGTCCGTCGAGGCGTATTTAAAGTCCTGCCAGAATTAGCAACAAATAACCACTACTGAATATTGATTGCTTATTCACTATTCAAGTGAATAGCGAATAGTGAAGGGGAGCCTTTATCCACAGCCTTCATAACTTAATTTTGACATGTCAAATCTGATGATACTTTAGTATTTGTCAAATATGTTTCGGTGTGAATTATTTATGTTTCTCTCCTCCGCCATATATCTCCCACAGGAGCTCTTCCAATACTTCATGATGCCTCATAATGAAAAGAGGAGAGCAACAGATCCATTCTGTCTCTCTCCTAGAAATGTCCAGAAACAATGACACGAAGGCTACTGCTTGGCTACATGTTGGGACCGGCTTTGTCCCAAACGGCACCCTATTTCCTATATAGTGCATGGCTTGGGCCCTGAGAGAATAGGGTGCCATTTGGGATGCAAATATAGAAATACTTCTCAGAATAGGGAAGAAGTGATTTGAAGGGAAGGGAGGTATATAATGGATTAAATAGGCAACTTGTTCTCCATGTTTGCTGTTTCAGCTATGATGGAATTCCAAATTCCTTGAAGGGAAGAAAAGATTCAAGTAATTCAAAAGCTTAATAATGGGAGAAAGATATTGGAACAGTTTCAGTCTGGTAGGACTGCTAGCTACAAATAAGCGGTCACGGACCTCTTGTTTGTATCTTTATTGTTTTGAATAAAATGATGGTATCATCGCTTAAAACGAATGATAATTGCGTATAGGGATAGACTGAGAAGTCAAAGTTAATCATGTGGGTGAAAGCTTGTGTTGTTTGAAACTCTCTGTGCCAAAACAATTATGGATAATTAGCACAACACAATTACAATTTTAGAGGATTTTAGAGGAGTTTAGAGGATCAATTCAAACATATGCTGTTGAAATATTCCATAAATATTCCATTGCTGCTGGGGTAATGTTCAAAACGGACTCTGTTCTTTAATTCAGGGGCTACCTGTTCTTTGAATGAGACAGGAACTTGCATACAGTGCCTACAGAAAGTATTCGTACCCCCTGACTTATTCCATATTTTGTTGTGTTACAGCCTGAACTCAAAATTGATTAAATATATGTTGTTTTCTAATCCATCTACACACAATACCCGATAATGAAAGTGAAAACATGTTTTGGGAAATGTTTGCAAATTTATTGAAATTGAGATAAATATCTCAGTTACATAAGTTAGCAAACAACTTTGCTATGACAAATCCTTATTGAGCTCAGGTGCATCCACTTTCATTTGATCATTATTGAGATATCATTACAACTTGGAGTCCACTTATGGCCAATTCAGTTTTTGGACATGATTTTGAAGGAAACACACCTGTCTATATACTGTAAGGTCCCACAGATGACAGTGCATGTCGGAACAGAAACTATACTATGAAGTCCGTAGATCTGAGATAGAATTGTGATGAGGCACATATCTGGGGAAGAGTGTTGAAAGTTTCAAAGAGCACAGTGGTTTCCATGATTGGGAAATGAAAAAAAATCTGGAACTACCCAGACTGCTTAGAGCTGGTTGTCCTACCAAACTGAGAAACTGGGCAAAAGGACCTTGGTCAGGGAGGTGAACTAAGAACCTAATGACCACTCTGACAGAATTCCTTGGATGAGATGGGTCTACCTGCCAGAAGGACAATAGTCTCTGCAGCACTTCACAAATCTGGGCTTTATGTGAGTGGTCAGATAGAAACCACTCCTTAGAAAGAAAGCACATGACAGCATGACTCCAACCTAACTACTTCCGACTTCAACTGTATATTTTGAGGTTGGACTTCAGCACGTGGGGCGCACTAGTTGGTTTCACTGTGTTAGTCAGTATGTGTTACACCTGTGCTGGTGTGTCATAAAAGAACAATCCTTTATTTGATCCTTTTGGAGCTAGACTTGGCACTCCGGTAGTTTTCCTTTCTGTTTGAGCGAAAATGTTCAACTGTAATGGGCAGATGGCATTGTGTGGGCGAGAGGTTTGTTGATGTCAACGTTGTGAACAGGGTGTCCCATGGTGGCGGTGGGGTTATAGTATGGGCAGGCATAAGCTATGGACAACGAACACAATTGCATTTTATCGATTGCAATTTGAATGCACAGAGATGCCGTGATGAGATCCAAAGGGCTATTATCATGCCATTCATCCACCGCCATCACCGCATTTTTCAGCATGATAATGCACGACCCCATGTCGTAAGGATCTGTTTACAATTCCTGGAAGCTGTTCTTCCATGGCCTGCAACTCACCAGACATGTCACCCATTGAGCATGTTTGGGATGCTCTGGATCAACGTGTACAACAGCATGTTCCAGTTCCCGCCAGTATCCAGCAACTTCGTACAGCCATTGAAGACAATTGGGACAACATTCCACGGGCCAAAATCAAAAGCTTGATCAACTCTATGCGAAGGAGATGTTGAGCTGCATGTGATGCAAATGATGGTCACAGCAGATACTGCCTACATTTTTAAAGGTATCTGTGACCAACAGAGGCATATCTCTATTCCCAGTCATGTGAAATCCATAGATTAGTGCCTAATGAATGTATTTAATTGACTGATTTCCTTATGTGAACTGTAACTCATTAAAATCATTGAAATTGTTGCATGTTGCGTTTTCTAAATTTTTTTAGTTAATAGATACAAGATAGCACCAAAGCGGTAACGGCAAGTCCCAAAGAACTCTATCCATCTTCTACAAGCCTATTTGTCCGAGAGGAACTGGGACCTTGGTAGGCTTAGACTATTGTGTCGAGCCTGGGAATGACACAATCTTTATTACATGGGTAGTGACTCAGCGGACATTCATGGAGAAGTACAATAAAGTCCATGACAGGTTGTTGTCTGTGTTTTCAGTGGGAGAGATGACAGTTGATTCCAGTCCAGGGTCTTAAAATCTTAAAGTCTTAAAATCAGACCTTGGTGTAAGTACAGTAATACAGTGACACATATTGGAAATGGGAAGTACTGAATATCCTTCTTTGGTGGCTGGTGGGTGGAGATATCAGAGGGTGGGCTCACTGTGATTGCTTGAGGGAATAAATGGAACATCATCAAACACATCCAATCAAGCCATTACAATGTGTATGTCCTCCCATACTTCCACCCACCAGCCTCCTCTGTTCTCCTTAAGTAGATTATACATATGAAGAGTTTCATTCCAAAATGTGATATATCCATTTTCAAAAATGTTTGTACATTTATATTTACAAAAAAAATCATTTGGGTGGTAGACCATTCTTGATACTCACAGGAAACTGTTGAGTGTGAAAAAAACAGCCGCGTTGCAATTCTTGGCGCACTCATACCGGTGCGCCTGGTACCTACTACCATACCCTGTTCAAAGGCACTTAAATATTTTGTCTTGCCCATTCACCATCTGAATGGCACAAATACACTATCGATATCTCAATTATCTCAAGGCTTAAAAAATCTTTCTTCAACCTGTCTCTTCCCCTTCATCTACACTGACTGAAGTGGATTTATTTACAAGTGACATCAATAAGGGATCATATCTTTCATCTGGATTCACCTGGTCAGTCTTATGTTTTGTATTTGGAACTGCCAACAATATTACACTTACTCAGGGGAGAGCTATACCCAGAGTGACAGATGGCATTGAGGCAGCAGTCTGAATTGGAATATGCTGCAGCGCCACAACTGGCTATCCCATCCCATTCCGAGAGAGGGCTGGTCACGTGCTGATGATAAGCAATGGCTGTCCCAAATTCTTCCAAATTTCTCTAAACGACAACAGACCCATCTTGGAGTGCTGCAAGGCTCAGACGTGGTACCGACATTGTTCGCCGATGCCAAAAGGACAACCATCAATAACCACCACCCAGGAAGCTCCCTAATTGTAATGACTCTCTGCAACAAATGAGACGTCACTCCTCTTAATTTAATTTGGGTCAACTTTTATTGACATAATTGTTTGAGACAAGCCATTTTCCCAGCCTCGGTCTGAGGATCTGACAGTGCCAATGATACGGCGACGAGTAATTCATGTGTTTCTTAATTGAACTCGAAGCGGGGAAGATTATGTGTGGATGGGTGGCGAGCTCAGAGTGGGACCCCAGCATACCAGCCCGCTCCATTCAAGAAACGATTATGTCGTAATGTAGAATGCTGCGGCAGCCCGCAAAGTGTACCACGGTATTACGCAACTTTTAAAGGAGGAACTAGTAAAGGACGACTTCTTAGGCTGCTGCAGGTAAACAAATAGAATGCAGACCAGTGTTCAAATAGTTTTTTTTCACCTTTATTTAACCAGGTAGGCTAGTTGAGAACAAGTTCTCATTTGCAACTGCGACCTGGCCAAGATAAAGGAAAGCAGTGTGACACAGACAACAACACAGAGTTACACATGGAGTAAACAATAAACAAGCCAATAACACAAACAAGTCAATGACACAGTAGAGAAAAGAAAGTCTATATACAGTGTGTGCAAAAGGCATGAGGAGGTAGGCAATAAATAGGCCATAGGAGCGAATAATTACAATTTAGCAGATTAACCCTGGAGTGATAATTGAGCAGATGATGATGTGCAAGTAGAGATTATGTTGTGCAAAAGAGCAGAAAAGTAAATAAAATAAAAACAGTATGGGGATGAGGTAGGTAGATTGGGTGGGCTATTTACAGATGGACTATGTACAGCTGCAGTGATCTGTTAACTGCTCAGATAGATGTTTAAAGTTGGTGAGGTAAATTATAGTCTCTAACTTCAGAGATTTTTGCAATTCGTTCCAGTCACTGACAGCAGAGAACTGGAAGGAAAGGCGGCCAAATGAGGTGTTGGCTTTGGGGATGATCAGTGAGATATACCTGCTGGAACATGTGCTACGGTTGGGTGTTGTTATTGTGACCAGTGAACTGAGATAAGGTGGAGCTTTACCTAGCATAGACTTATAGATGACCTGGAGCCAGTGGGTCTGGCGACGAATATGTAGCGAGGGCCAGCCGACTAGAGCATACAGGTCGCAGTGGTGGGTGGTATAAGGTAATTTGGTAACAAAAAGGATGGCACTGTGATAGATTGCATCCAGTTTGCTGAGTAGAGTGTTGGAAGCTATTTTGTAGCTGACATCGCCGAAGTCGAGGATCGGTAGGATAGTCAGTTTTACTACTTTGTTTAAGAACTTTGCACACCTGGATTGTACAATATTAGCACATTATCATATTTTAAATTCTTCAAGCTCTGTCAAGTTAGTTGATGATCATTGATAGACACCCATTTTCAAGTCTTGCCATGCGTTTTCAAGCTGATTTATGTCAAAACTGTAACTTAGCCACTCAGGAACATTCAATGTCATCTTGGTAAGCAATTCCAGTGTTTACTGAGAAAACGAAACATTAAGAACACCTACCCTTTCCATGACATGAACTGACCAGGTGAACGCTATGATCCCTTATTGATATTCACTCGTTCAGTCCACTTCAATCAGTGTAGATGAAGGTGAGGAGACAGGTTATAGAAGGATTTTTAGGTGCAACTCAATATTAGGAAAGAGTTCCTAATGTTTGGTATACTCAGTGTACTGTTTGTTATATACAGGCAAAGATCCAATCAATCATGGATGAATGATAGTATACCTAGCTACACGTAGAAATGATGGTGTCCTTTATTGGGTAAATCGGACGTCAGTGTAGCCTACATAAACCCAACATCCTTCCGAATTTGCTTTCACACATACAGCGAGTATAAGAAAAATTACAGTTACTTTCAACTATTCAATGTTATTTAGGTAGTCTTCGCAAATGAGTATGGAAGCTGATCAATGTCAAAAATGTAATGTGTTGACATGATAGCTCATTTGAAATTAAAAAGCTTGTTTCCAAAACAAAGCAGGGTACATAAGTACATGATGGTACAATCCTTCTCACTAAAGTTCATACACCCTCATGTAACAGAAATTGTTGGATTATGACTTCACATTTTTCTCAATATACAGTGCCTTGCAAAAGTATTTATTCCCCCTTGGCATTTTCCTATTATGTTGCATTACAAACTGTAATTTAAATAGATTTTTATGGACATACACAAAATAGTCCCAATTGGTGAAGTGAAATGAAAAAAATAACTTGATTCAAAAAATATATATTTAAAAAACTAAATGGAAAAGTGGTGTGTGCATACAGTGGGGCAAAATGTATTTAGTCAGCCACCAATTGTGCAAGTTCTCCCACTTAAAAAGATGAGACGCCTGTAATTTTCATCATGGGTACACTTCAGCTATGACGTACAAAATGAGAAAAAAATCCAGAAAATCACAATTTAGGATTTTTAATGAATTTATTTGCAAATTATTGTGGAAAATAAGTATTTGGTCACCAACAAACAAGCAAGATTTCTGTCTCTCACAGACCTGTCCTCTGTCCCCCACTAGTTACCTGTATTAATGGCACCTGTTTGAACTTGTTATCAGTATACAAGACACCTGTCCACAAGTTACACTCCAAACTCCACTATGGCCAAGACCAAAGAGCTGTCAAAGGACACCACAAACAAAATTGTAGACCTGCACCAGGCTGGGAAGACTGAACCAAGGAAGCAAGGGGCACCCCCAAGCTAGCAAGGGGCACCATCAAGCTAGCAAGGGGCACCACCAAGCTAGCAAGGGGCACCACCAAGCTAGCAAGGGGCACCAAAATATAACTGTTTCTGTAAAAACTCAACTCGTTCCGTGTTTGGAGCAAAGAAGGGGCACCACGAAGCTAGCAAGACCAGGGCACCACCAAGAAAACCTCCTTCCAAGACAATGAAATGGGCACCACAAAGCGGCACCACCAATCAAGCAAGCAGCACCATGTAGACCAAGGAGCTCTCCAAATAGGTCAGGGACAAAGTTTTGGAGAACTACAGCCAGGGTTGGGTTGTAAAAAAATATCTGAAACTTTGACCATCCCACGGAGCACCATTAAATCCGTTATTAAGAAACGGAAAGAATATGGCACCACAACAAACCTGCCAAGAGATGGCCACCCACCAAACTCACGGACCACGCAAGGACAGCATTAATCAGAGAGGCAACAAAGAGACCAAAGATAACCCCGAAGGAGCTGCAAAGCTCCACAGCAAAGATTGGAGTATGTGTCACTAGGACCACTTTAAGCCAGTACACTCCACAGAGCTGGTTTTACAGAAAAAAAGCCATTGCTTAAAGAAACAATACGCAAAAGCGTTTGGTGTTCGCCAAAAGGAATGTGGGAGACTTGGTGAAGCATGGTGGTGGCAGCATCATTCTTTGGGGATGTTTTACATCGGCAGGGACTGGGAAACTGGTCAGAATTTAAGGAATGATGGATGGTGCTAAATACAGGGAGATTCTTGAAGGAAACCTGTTTCAGTCTTCCAGAGACTTTAGACTGGGACGGAGGTTCGCCTTCCAGCAGGACAATGACCCTAAGCATACAGATAAAGCAACACTTGAGTGGTTTAAGGGGAAACATTGTCTTGGAATGACCTAGTCAAAGCCCATACCTTAATCCAATTGAGAATCTGTGGTATGACTTAAAGATTGCTGTACACCAGCGGAACCCATCCAATTTGAAGGAGCTGTAGCAGTTTTGCCTTGAAGAATGGGCAAAAATCCCAGTGGCTAGATGTGCCTATTTAATAGAGACATACCACAAGAGACTTGCAGCTGTAATTGCTGCAAAAGATGACTCTATACAGTATTGACTTTAAGGGGGGGGGGGGATAGTCATGCACGCTGAAGTTTTCAGTTTTTTTGTCATATTTCTTGTTTATTTCACAAGAAAAAATATTTTGCATCTTCAAAGTGGTAGGCATGTTGTGTAAATAAAATCATACAACCCCCCCCCCAAAAAAGAAATCTATTTTAATTACAGGTTGTAAGGCAACAAAATAGGAAAAATTCCAAGCGGGGTAAATACTTTCACAAGCCACTGTACCTCTAGGCAGGGTAGCCTAGTGTGGCGGCAGAGTAACCTAGTGGTTAGAGTTGTAACCGAAAGGTTGCAAGTTCAAATCCCCAAGCTGACAAGGTACAAATCTGTCATTCTGCCCCTGAACAGGCAGTTAACCCACTGTTCCTAGGCCATCATTGAAAAAAATATATTTTTCATAAACTGACTTGCCTAGTTAAATAAATTAATTAATTAAAAGTAAATTATTTAGATTGAAGGCATGACATTGATTCAAACATACCATTTTACTAAGGTCAAATAAAATGTCTAATGAAATCTATAAAATTCAACATAATTTCAACCACCCAATTGAATATAGGTAGCAAAATATATATATAGTTTCTGTGTGGAATCTTCAATGCTATTTCCATGTATACATTGTTCTGATGATTATGTTGAAATTAGATGTAACAACCTGTTAGGTTAAGTCAATGTATTAAGTTGAAGTTTTACCCTAATTTTAATATTTACAGCGATGGTTGAAATGAGATGAAGGCAGTACTGGTTGACTTTTTTGTATTATTGTATTGTGACGTGATCCCACGTCACAATACGTTGAGAAATTATGTTGAAACCACATTGATTCAACCAGTGTGTGCCCAGTGGGTTCCTTGACAGTCAATAATGCTAAAATCCTGTAGTTTATTTTTTAATTTTTTTAATTTAACCTTTAAGTCAGTTAAGAACCGATTCATATTTACAATGACGGTCAAACCCTAACTTGATATTGGTATTTTATTAGGATCCCCATTAGCTGTTGCAAAAGCAGCAGCTACTCTTCCTGGGGTCTGCAAATCAATGATCAAACAACAGAATGAGAGACAATCCTCTGACTTTCTTTTAATAGTCATCATGCTGTTTTTTCACATCAAGCAAAGATGACTCTAGATTGATAACAGCAGCCTATATTTACATATATCAGAGATTTATGCTTGCAGAATACTGAAAACCTGCTCAGAAAATAGAAGGGTACCATTCATGAAAAGTGTTAACTCTTTAAACGCATATTCAAATGAACAGCTCCTCATTTTGGAGACTCCAACCCAAACACACTGCATCCCAAATGGTACCTTATTCCCTTTTGTAGTGCACTACTTTTGACCAGGGAACATAGGGGGCTATATAGGGGAATAGGGTACTATTTTGAATGCACCCACCAGAAGAGAAAACAGCAAGGCGCCTCCACAGGAAAATCTAAAGTACACACCTGTCCAAATAAGAGACCTCCTCCCTCCGCATTCAGGAAATAATCTTTTTGTGGAAAGGGAATTATCATAAATTGCCTCCTGTTCATGTTTTTCTCCTCATTTGGTAAGGTAGTGTATAGATATAGGATCTCGATTACTCTTTTGTTGCTAAGAATTGTCCTGTAAAGCTTGAAGTGTATTTGAGTTTTTAAAGGGTTCTAAAGATTGTAATTTCCACTTTGACATTTCAGACTTGATTTTCCCTAACGAAAAATGTATCATTCCTGTCAAAAATTTCCATTATATATGATACACATAATAATTCACGTTTGCTGTTTCTGCAGTAGCAAACTGGCTCAAATTAAAATCATACATCTGCTAGACGTCAGGTTTTGCATGGAAGTAGGTATGAATGATTTTTGCTGTGATATCAGATGTGTCAGATTTTCTCAGGCCAGAATAGTTTGGCCATTTTCCAGGCTGACTACGGTGCAGACACCAATCTCATGACAGCTGGATAAGTATTTAACATATCAGCTAACAACTTCATATGATATTCACAGTCGATGATGTGGTAAGCAAATAATTGGTTGAAGCAATGCAATTTCTGCAATGTAGTTGGCCTTGAACACAATCTTTGTTTTGGTTCAATCCACAACATTTGTGTTGCTTTCCTAAATGTTTCTAGACTAGATTTAATTCTTTAGTAAGAATTAGGCATTTTTCAAGTCAATGTACATTGTCCTCTAAGAGTGACTGAATCATTTTTCTCACTTCAATTTGCTCTTCTAGTCTATTGGAGAGTGAAGTATATAGGAAATGTTCTCTTTCCTAATTTGCACCATGTCACAGCTCACTCGATCTTTATCAGGCCTTCACATACTTTTGATTGATGTGGCAGACATAGATGATACTTTTTAATGATGAATTCCACTCATTGATGGTATGGTTGATGCTGAGTGAAGCCAACCTCTCTGACAAGCGACCAATGATGTAGATAGTGTTTCTTCAGTTCCACTAGTTTGACCTAGCAACTCTCACAGTCTCATGTCAAAATTAGACATTCATCCAAGTTGTTCCAAACGTCAAATTTCTAAGTGTTAGGCATTAACTCCAAATGTTTAAGCTTAGGGTTAAGTTCAGGCATTAACTCTAAATTATTACGCTTAGGCATTGACTCCAAATGGTTATGGTGAGGGTTAAGGTTTGGGATAGGCTTAAAACAAAAATAGCTTCATATCACTTGATTTGAACTTGCAAACTTTAGAATTAGATGCTTATGCCCATCTTCCATCTCCATCCAAAACACCCTTGTAAAACCGAAGCTTACTTAACTTCTTGCGTCGAGCAATCCCGGACCTATTTATAGACTCAAGCTCATTAGCATAACGCAACGTTAACTATTCATGAAAATCGCAAATGAAATGAAATAAATATATTTGCTCTCAAGCTTAGACTTCCAATTTGTAAGTCGCTCTGGATAAGAGCGTCTGCTAAATGACTTAAATGTATGTAAAATGTAAATGTAGACTTTTGTTAACAACACTGTCATCTCAGATTTTCAAAATGTGCTTTTCAACCATAGCTAAACAAGCATTTGTGTAAGAGTATTGATAGCTAGCATAGCTATAAGCCTAGAATTCAGCCAGCAACATTTTCACAAAAACAAGAAAAGCATTCAAATAAAATAATTTACCTTTGAAGAACTTCAGATGTTTTCAATGAGGAGACTCTCAGTTAGATAGCAAATGTTCAGTTTTTCAAAAAAGATTATTTGTGTAGGACAAATCGCTCCGCTTTGTTCACGTTTGGCTATGAAAAAAACCTGTATCCAGTTATAGCCTCAAGCTCATTAGCATAACGTAACGTTAACTACTTATGAAAATCGCAAATGAAATGAAATAAATATGCTATCACTCAAGCTTAGCCTTTTCTTAACAATACTGTCATCTCAGATTTTCAAAATATGCTTTTCAACCATAGCAAAACAAGCATTTGTGTAAGAGTATTGATCGCTAGCGTAGCATTTAGCGTAGCATTTAGCGGGCAACATTTTCACAAAAACCAGAAAAGCATTCAAATAAAATCATTTACCTTTCAAGAACTTCGGATGTTTTCAATGAGGAGACTCTCAGTTAGATAGCAAATGTTCAGTTTTTCCTGAAAGATTCTTTGTGTAGGAGGAAAATGCTCCGTTTTGTACATCCCTTTTGGCTACCAAAACAAACCGAACATTCAGTCACCAAAACGCCAAACCTTTTTCCAAATTAACTCCATAATATCGACTGAAACATGGCAAACGTTGTTTAGAATCAATCCTCAAGGTGTTTTTCACATATCTCTTCATTGATATATCGTTCGTGGAAGCCTGCTTTCTTCTCTGAATCACATGGAAAAATACTTGCAGCTGAGTTTGCGCACCAATTTCGGCGCAGGACACCGGGCGGACACCTGGTAAATGTGATCTCTTATGGTCAATCTTCCAATGATATGCCTACAAATACGTCACAATGCTGCAGACACCTTGGGGAAACGGCAGAAATTGTGGGCTCATTCCTGTCGCATTCACAGCCATATAAGGAGACATTGGAAAACAGAGCTTCAAAACTTTTGCTCATTTCCTGTTTGAAGTTTCATCTTGGTTTCGCCTGTAGCATCAGTTCTGGGGTACTCACAGATAATATCTTTGCAGTTTTGGAAAAGTCAGAGTGTTTTCTTTCCAAAGCTGTCAATTATATGCATAGTCGAGCATCTTTTTGTGACAAAGTATTGCGCTTAAAACGGGCACGTTTCTTTATCCAATAATGAAATAGCGCCCCACATCATCTCACGACATCCTCAGACATGGATGGACGTCGAATACTGACTTGTATCACGGGTGACCTGGCTGAGTTTGACATATAGATAGATTCAATGTTCTGGAGAGCACCTATGTCCCTGTACTTTCATTCCTGATAACACCCTCCGTAATTCAATGTGATGGAATGCCCACATACAGTACATTCATATTATTCGATGAGTGTGCTCTACCTGTGTTGGATGGGGCCCACTCATTGTATGTACAGTATGGTGTTGAAGATCTGGATGGTAGAACTCCTATGTAATGCACGTTGCTGCTAAGCATCCCAAATCCCACTTTATTCCCTATGTACTGCATTACTTTTGACCAGGGACCATAGGGCTCTGGTCAAAAGTAGTGCACAAAGTAGAGAATAGGGTTCTGCTGAGTGCTGACTGACCATTCTTCCAGGGTGAACACAGGTTATCCTCCTCTGGGGTAACGAGAGAGTGGGAAGAGCTGTGGTATAACGAGGCAGAGTGGCTAAGGAAAACCAAGATAACGAGGTGTTTGACAGACAGGGAGAACCGAGCAGGCAGCGAGCTGCTAAAGACCCCTCTCATTACCACCCAACTTGCTCGGTCTCACTCTCCAATCCCAAACAGGGCCAAATGTTTCCCCCACTGACTTAATCTAGAATGATATGTGACCATGTGGGACACACATCTGGCATATCCTTGACCAAAATTCAAGGGTGACATACAATTTCCCCTGATGCTAGTGCCTTGTCCTGGTGTTGATGTATATGCTTATTGACAAATTCACATCTGGCTAATGAAATGAATGTACTTTTATTTTGGTAAATAATCAATATTGGTCAATGTGGACTTTCAACATGAGAGAAGCTCCTTGGATTATATGCTCTGTAGACCTACCTGAAACAACTCCACACACACACACACACACACACAATTCACCAGAGAGACAAACAGGGAGGTGTTGTTGAACATCACCAGTTATGTCACTCCTAGTTCGAGGCCTGTCATCACTGGGGCAAAATAACAATTGGCATTCGAGGGGCGGTATGTTTGTCAACAGACAGCATGGCAGATGCTAGCGGGCAGGAGGTACCAGGGAGAATACAGGCATTTATGCCAACGTTCTGTCACTCTGTTTCCAGGTTACCCCAAACCATCATATTGCACACATTGTTATAACAAATTGTCATATTTCTAGGTGTGTGTTTTAGCATTTGTGTGTGTGCGAGAGTTTTTGAATTAAACTCTAAAACTCTCAAATCTGTTTAATTGTGTACGAATATACATATTTATTTTCACTCACAAATATGTATCTTCAATATGCCTATTATCCAATAGCTTATTGGCCAACCGTTCAAAAGCTTCCTATCAGCATAAGGTATGGATCCAAGACCATTGTGGTGAAACCAACCTCTCTTGTACATGCTACAGCAATTTTTTTTTTGTAACTTTTTTATTTGCTAGCAATATTTATCTTTCAAAACAATAGTGTCATTGTATGCTAACGATTCATGTTTTCCTTTAAATCCACAATTTGGATTTCTCTGCAGCCTCATTGAGGATCTAGATAATTGCTCTAACCTCTGGATTACAACTAACAAAAAAATACAACTTTTAAATTACAGTGTAGTTTACCAATAAAATGGTCCGACGGTGAAGTGGACATACTTGTTATTCATATCCCGAAAGAAAGACATTATCTCACTATAATGAATGTTAATATTAAGTTAGCAAAAATAGATAAGATCTGGCTACAGTACCATGGAAAGGAATACCTGTTTATTTGTGGAAAAATCAGCCTGATTAAAACTCTTTAGCCATATCCCAGTTTACCTATTTCCTTATGGTCCTGCCTAAACCTAGCAATTTTTTTTAATTATATGAACAAAAAGTATATCATTTTATTTGGAACGGCAAACCATACAAAATCACATTTGCATATTTATATAATTAATATGAATTCGGAGGGGAGAAAATATTGCATTTTAAAGCATTAGACCTCTCAATAAAAGCTTCCATCATACAAAAACTATACTTAAATCCAAACTGGTTCTCTAACAGTTTAGCAAGAATGGCTCACCCCGTGTTCAAGAATGGCTTTTTCCCCTTTATTCAGATTACAACCTCTCAGTTTAGGTTATTTAAAAAAAAAATCTCCAAAATGTGGCATTTTTTATATGAAAGTTGGTTGCAATTTCAGTTTAATCCAACAGAATAGACAGAACAAATATTAAGTTAAAACACAAATATACTAATTCGTAAAAGGTGTAATCTTTCTAAATGATATCATAAATAGCACTGGTGGAGCTTACAACAATATATAGAAATATCTGCTCTATACAAAATTATCACCAACTAATTGCAGCATTACTGCAAAAATGGAAGAGGCAAGTGGAAGGGGAGAAATTGGTTGAAGAAAATTGTAATCAATAAAAAAAGTACACCAGTTTATTTTTAGGACCAAAACATGACAGCTGTGCCATACAGATTGCAAAATAGTTGAGAAGAGATTTTCGATGTATCGATTCCATGGTTTGATTCCATGGTTTATGAACTGAGACACAAAACGACGCCGGATTCAAAATGTAGAGTTTTTCCGTCCGTATGTAGCTTGTTTTTAGTCGCAGGGTCTGGAATGGCTGTAGAATTGTAGCTTTTACCTGGAGCTAACTCTGCAAATACACTGCTGGGTGATTTGGAAAGTCATAGTCAATCGATCAATAGTATAATAAAACTCTTAGCAAAAATGTTTATCTTTAATTTAAAATCTGTAGAAACTATGAGAATAGAAAGGTAGAACTATTGTGAAACATCACAGCACAGTTGAAAAATATAATTTCACTAATTTCAGGAAACTATGCTTATATGTCACTACTTCACAGGAGCGCCATTTGAATGTAAACTTATTTTTTCAATATGTTTTTTTTTGTTTTCAGAAATGCCTTCTGGAACATGTGAACTTTCATGTGCCTTAATAAGAACTTGTATGCCATCTGTAAATAAAAATAACATTTAAAATTATGAACCTAGTTGATTTAGCCATGGAAAAATAATGCAACCTTCCTGCTAGCCATGATTGGCTAAGATAATGAGTGGGCTGGACATGCCAAGAGATGAGTTCTGATTGGTCTGCCATGTAGTACTCTTCTGTCTATGATAGGTGCTGGTCAGTATGTTTAGCTAATCTTTTCCAATGCTTAAAAAATATATATCACGTAGTAGAACTGCATACGTGTTGCTCTGCACTTTCTGGAGGACCAAGTTTTGAATTGAGTGGAATTAGAGTATGATAGCTGAGGAGATGAAGAAAATTCTGGCATTTCATTGCAAATATGCAGGCGGAGTTGAAAAGAGAACTCACAGAAGGCTGTTGTATAAAACACCTGTCTCCGGATTACATCTTCAAAGGGCAACCATGGCATCTGTAACAGAGAGGGAGAAGCGTCCATCCATGTACACGGGTAAGAGAGTCTAACTATCTACATTTTTCAGATATTACATATTTCTAATTTTGTCAGAAAATCATTTTAATTTCAAGTTAAATTGTATTTTTAGCTAGCTCGCTAATGTTAGCTGGTTGGCAAGATATCTAACGTTAGCTGGCTGGCTAGTTAGCTAACAGCAGCTGTCTGGCTAGTTAGCTAATGTTATGTGTATGATCTGTGTAGTAATATTATATTATTTGTCTTGGTAGCTATTGCCTAATATTAGCTCCCTAATATTGAACCTGGTTTGTTAGCTACCTGCAGATTCATGCAGGGTAGTAACACTATGAGTTGGGATTATGGTTAATTGTTTAACTAGCTATATGTCTAAACTAAAGACCTCACTATGCAAGTAACTATTTCAATACAATGTTTATGATGCTACTCTGAAATTTTTGTTTCAGAAATTTTCTGGTCTCTCTAGAAATGTTCAATCGGGTTCAAGTCCGGGCTCTGGCTGGGCCACTCAAGGACATTCAGAGACTTGTCCCGAAGCCACTCCTGTGTTGTCTTGGTGTGTGCTTAGGGTCATTGTCCTGTTGGAAGGTGAACCTTTGCCCCAGTCTGAGGTCCTGAGCACTCTGGAGTTGGTTTTCATCAAGGATCTCTCTGTACTTTGCTTTGCTAATCTTTCCCTTGATCTTGACTAGTCTCCCAGTCCCTGCCGCTGAAAAACATCCCACAGCATGATGCTTCTACCACCATGCTTCACCGTTGGTATGGTGCCAGGTTTCCTCCAGAAGTGACGCTTGGCATTCAGGCCAAAGAGTTGAATCTTGGTTTCATCACACCGGAGAATCTTGTTTCTCATCGTCTGAGAATCCTTTAAGTGCCTTTTGGCAAACTGCAAGAGGGCTCTCATATGCCTTTTACTGAGGAGTGGCTTCCATCCCGCCACTCTACCATAAATACCTTATTGTTGGAGTGCTACAGAGATGGTTGTCCTTCTGGAAGGTTCTCCCATCTGTCCCCAAGATCTGTGCCTCGACACAATCCTGTCTCGTGCGCTCTACAAACATTTCTATTGACCTGATGGCTTGATTTTTGCGCTCACATGCACAAATATGGGACCTTAAATAGACAGGTATGTGCCTTTCCAAATCATGTTCACAGGTGGATACCAATCAAGTTTTAAAAACATCTCAAAGATTATCAATGGAAACAGGATGCACCTGAGCTTAAGTTTGAGTCTCATAGGCTCTGAATACTTATGTAAATACAGTACCAGTCAAAAGTTTGGACACACCTACTCATTCCAGGGTTTCTCTTAAATATTTTCTACATTTTAGAATAATAGTGAAGACATCCCAACAATGGAATCATGTAGCAACCAAAACGTGTAAAACAAATAAAACAATATATGTTATATTTGAGATTCTTCAAAGTAGCAACACTTTGCCTTGATGGCAGTTTTGCACACTCTTGGCTATACGAATAGCTCAAATAAACATAGAGAAATGACAGTCCATCATTACTTTAAGACATGTCAGTCAATCTGGAAAATTTAAAGAACTTTGAAAGTTTCTTCCAGTGCAGTCGCAAATACCATCATGCTCTATGATGAAACTGGCTCTCATGAGGACCGCCACTCGAAAGGAAGACCCAGAGTTATCTCTGTTGCAGAGGATACGTTCATTAGAGTTAACTGCACCTTAGATTGCAGCCCAAATAAATGCTTCACAGAGTTCAAGTAACAAACACATCTGAACATCAATTGAACAACGCGACTCCAACCAGAGCATAACGGACCTATCATTTTTATTATTTGTATCCCCGGATTCCCACCGCAAACGGAACATTCTCATCTGGATCTTCACAACTAGCTAACTAGCTAACCGCAACCACGGATGATTACTCCTGGCTAGCGTTTCCATCCACTTAGCTTGAAGCTAGCCCGGCCAGAGCTCCTGTTCTACCACCGAAGCATACTCCTGGGCTACAATATCCGGACCCACGACCGGTCTATCGATGTTGTGGGACACAATCATGAAGTGAAACGACATTTAATGGATATTTAAAACTTTTTTAACAAATCAAAAACTGAAAAATTGGGCGTGCAAAATTATTCAGCCCCTTTACTTTCAGTGCAGCAAACTCTCTCCGGAAGTTCAGTGAGGATCTCTGAATGATCCAATGTTGACCTAAATGACTAATGATGATAAATACAATCCACCTGGGTGTAATCAAGTCTCCGTATAAATGCACCAACTCCAATTTTTCAGTTTTTGATTTGTTAAAAAAGTTTGAAATATCCAATAAATGTCGTTCCACTTCATGATTGTGTCCCACTTGTTGTTGATTCTTCACAAAAAAATACAGTTTTATATCTTTATGTTTGAAGCCTGAAATGTGGCAAAAGTTCGCAAAGTTCAAGGGGGCCGAATACTTTCACAAGGCACTGTATATCCATCCTGCCCTGCCTATCTAAGGTCTTCGAAAGCCAAGTCAACAAACAGGTCACTGACCATCTCGAATCACACCGTACCTTCTCCGCTGTGCAATCTGGTTTCCGAGCCGGTCACGGGTGCACCTCGGACAAGCTCAAGGTACTAAACGATATCATAACGGCCATCGATAAAAGACAGTACTGTGCAGCCGTCTTCATCGACCTTGCCAAGGCTTTCGACTCTGTCAATCACCATATTCTTATTGGCAGACTCAGAAGCCTCGGTTTTTCTGATGACTGCCTTGCCTGGTTCACCAACTACTTTGCAGACAGAGTTCAGTGTGTCAAATCGGAGGGCATGCTGTCCGGTCCTCTGGCAGTCTCTATGGGGGTGCCACAGGGTTCAAATCTCGGGCCGACTCTTTTCTCTGTATATATCAATGATGTTGCTCTTGCTGAGGGCGATTCCCTGATCCACCTCTACGCAGACGACACCATTCTATATACTTCCGGCCCGTCCTTGGACACTGTGCTATCTAACCTCCAAACGAGCTTCAATGCCATACAACACTCCTTCCGTGGCCTCCAACTGCTCTTAAACGCTAGTAAAACCAAATGCATGCTTTTCAACCGTTCGCTGCCTGCACCCGCACGCCTGATTAGTATCACCACCCTGGAATGCTCCGACCTTGAATATGTGGACATCTATAAGTACCTAGGTGTCTGGCTAGACTGTAAACCCTCCTTCCAGACTCATATCAAACATCTCCAATCGAAAATCAAATCTAGAGTCGGCTTTCTATTCCGCAACAAAGCCACCTTCACTCACGCCGCCAAACTTACCCAAGTAAAACTGACTATCCTACCGATAGTCATCTACAAAATAGCTTCCAACACTACTCAGCAAACTGGATGCAGTTTATCACAGTGCCATCCGTTTTGTCAATAAAGCACCTTATTTATGGCTGCGGTCCCTGTACAGGCATCAAAATCAGAGGAAATTCCAGAGCGCCAACTAATAGTACTTTATACAACTCAAACTTTCATTAAAACACACATGCAGGGTACTCAATTAAAGCTACACTCGTTGTGAATCTAGCCAACATGTCAGATTTTTAAAATGCTTTTCGGCAAAAGCATGAGAAGCTGTTATCTGATAGCATGCAACCCCCCGAAATACACGAAGGGGACGTAAACAAAATAATTAGCGTAGCCGGCGCTACACAAAACGCAGAAATAAAATATAAAACATTCATTACCTTTGACGAGCTACTTTGTTGGCACTCCTATATGTCCCATAAACATCACAATTGGGTCTTGTTTTCTATTAAATCGGTCCATGTATACCCAAAATGTCCATTTATGAACACCGTCAAATCCAGGAAAAAACTCTGTTTCAAAACGCAACGTCATTTTTTATAATTAAAAAAGTTGCCTATAAACTTTGACAAAACACTTTAAACTACTTTTGTAATCCAACTTTAGGTATTGGTAAACGTTAATAAACGATCAATTGATGACGGGGCGATCTGTATTCAATAGCAGCAAGTCTGGAAGTCTCCCGTATAGTCGACGACAGGAAGTGCCTATAACTCATTTGACCAAAGATTAACTTCAATACAATTCACAACACTGGCGACATTGTGCTGAAGCTGTAGGAACTGGAAACCGGTCGCTATCTATTTTCCCTTGCCATAGACAATACAGAGACTGGCGGTTTGATATTTTTTTCGTGGTTTTTGTGAACAGTTTTCCTTGGGATTTTGCCTCCTACACACGTTCTGTTATAGTCACAGACATCATTTAACCAGTTTTATAAACTTCAGAGTGTTTTCTATCCACACATACGAATCATATGCATATACTATATTCCTGGCATGACTAGCAGGACGTTGAAATTTTGCGCGATTTTTAACAAAAAGCTGCAAAAATTCGCAGCATCCTTAACAGGATTTATACCACCTTCCACTGCGACCTGTATGCTCTAGTCGGCTGGCCCTCGCTACATATTCGTCGCCAGACCCACTGGTTCCAGGTCATCTACAAGTCCATGCTAGGTACAGCTCCGCCTTATCTCAGTTCACTGGTCACGATGGCAACACCCACCCGAAGCAAGCGCTCCAGCAGGTGTATCTCACTGATCATCCCTAAAGCCAACACCTCATTTGGCCGCCTTTCATTCCAGTTCTCTGCTGCTTGCAAAAATCGCTGAAGTTGGAGACTTTTATCTCCCTCACCAACTTCAAACATCTGGTATCTGAGCAGCTAACCGATCGCTGCAGCTGTACATAGTCTATTGGTATATAGCCCACCCAATTTTACCTACGTCATCGTTTGTCAAAAAAACTGTTTATGCTTTGTCATTATGGGTTATTGTTTGTAGATTGATGGGGGGGACTATTTCATACATTTTAGACTAAGCCTGTAATGTAACAAAATGTGGAAAAAGCCAATGGGTCTGAATACTTTCTGAATTTAATGTATATATGAACTCAGCAAAAAAGAAACGCCCTCTCACTGTCAATTGCGTAAATTTTCAGCAAACTTAACATGTGTAAATATTTGTATGAACATAACAAGATTCAACAACTGAGATATAAACTGAACAAGTTCCACAGACATGAGACTAACAAATGGAATAATGTGTCCCTGAACAAAGGGGGGGGGGGGTCAAAAGCAACAGTCAGGATCTGGTGTGGACACCAGCTGCATTAAGTACTGCGGTGCATATACTCCTAATGGACTGCACCAACTTTGCCAGTTCTTGCTGTGAGATGTTACCCCACTCTTTAACCAAGGCATCTGCAAGTTCCAGGACATTTCTAGGGGGAATGGCCCTAGCCCTCACCCTCCAATCCAACAGGTCCCAGTGCTCAATGGGATTGAGATCCTGGCTCTTCTCTGGCCATGGCAGAACACTGACATTCCTGTCTTGCAGGAAATCACACAGAACAAGCAGTATGGCTGGTGACATTGTCAGGGTCATGGAGGGTCATGGAGAGTCAGGATGAGCCTGCAGGAAGGGTACCACATGATGGAGGAGGATGTCTTCCATGTAATTCACAGCGTTGAGATTGCCTAAAATGACAACAAACTCAGTCCAATGATACTGTGACACACCTCCCCAGACCATGTCAGACCCTCCACCTCCAAATCGATCCCGCTCTAGAGTACAGGCCTCTGTTTAACACTCATTCTTTCGATGATAAACACGAATCTGACCATCCCCCCTGGTGAGACAAAACAGCAACTCGTCCGTGAAGAGAACTTTTTTGCCAGTCCTGTCTGGTCCAGCAACGGTGGGTTTGTGCCCACAGGCGTTGTTGTTGCCGGTGATGTCTGGTGAGGACCTACAAGTCCTCAGTCCAAGCCTCTCTCAGCCTTTTGCGGACAGTCTGAGCACCGATGAAGGGATTGTGCATTCCTGGTGTAACTCGGGCAGTTGTTGTTGCCATCCTGTACCTGTCCCGCAGGTGTGATGTTCGGATGTACCGATCAAGTGCAGGTGTTGTTACACATGGTCGGTCACTGCGAGGACGATCAGCTGTCTGTCCTGTCTCCCTGTAGCGCTGTCTAAGGCATCTCACAGTACAGACATTGCAATTTATTTCCCTGGCCACATCTGCAGTCTCCTTGCAGCATTCCTAAGGCATGTTCAAGCAAATGAGCAGGGACCCTGGGCATCTTTCTTTTTGTGTTTTTCAGAGTCATTAGAAAGGCCTCTTCAGTGTCCTAAGTTAATTTTTTGAAACAATTAATTGTTTTCATTTCACTTCACCAATTTGGACTATGTTGTGTATGTCCATTACATGAAATCCAAATAAAAATACATTTAAATTACAGGTTGTAATGAAACAAATAAGGGAAAACACCAAGGGGGATGAATAGTTTTGCAAGGCACTGTATAAGAGCTGAACTGGACAGACTGAGGCAACTCCTGCTGAGATGGCCTGTCCTAATATGGGCACCATAATTGTCACAAGGTCCCTTTGACACAGAAATATGAAGCATGTTTCATTCTGGTACCTATAAGTAAAATAGTTTTGTTTCAGGGGGGAACATTTTCAAGAATGAAACCTTTCCACTTCTTCTACAGATTGTGTGTAGAATGTAATTGGAGTCATAAGCACTTTCTGCCCTGTACGTCAGGGGCTATGAAAGTGATATGATCTTACAAACCTTGTTCAATACGTTTTCTCCACCATGGTAGAGGGCTAAAGGATTGTTGTCATATTAAAGGGATTTGAAACGTGTAAAGTATTGCAATGAAAGAGAGGTTTGATCGAAAAAGGGAGATTCTTAACAGGGGGGTCAATGAAAATAGACATGCATGTTCTTCTTTACACAAAAGACAGTATAATTTGAAAATGTTTGGGTTTGCCCCCCAAAAATGTAATGTATCAACCAACATTGATAGATGAGTTTATTTTATACCCATTTAAAAAAGCACTTCACTGGGGCTAGTATTTCTCGATAACAGGTTGTCCCTGCCTGTTTCATTCCAGTTTCTTCTGTTTAGTGCATAATGAACACGGCCCAAAGCTTCCTAAATGAAATGTCCTCTGGGTTCACTGCCCCGTCTCGAATTGACCTATCTGTCGCTGTGGCAAAGTTGAGGGGGTTAATGGACAATCACCCTGTCGACGGCCATCCCGTAACATGTCTCAGTGAGAATGGCCCCTGTGGGAAATGTAGTCAGCAGGTTGAGCTCCTGCTAATTGCTGACACAGGGCTCCTGTTCCAATGTCCCCTGGGACACCTGACTTCAGGTCAGCTCTAAATCTCTTAACAGGAAGTTCAGCCGTTGTGCCACAGCAGTCTGTAAAAGCATAGCAATGAAACTGGATCAGTATGCAACTATGGGAGCGGTACTGTAACTCTATAATTGCAAACCTGTGAGAGCCAATGTTGAGTGGGAGGCTACAATACTTTTTGTTTACATATTCCTATGAAACAGATCTGATATCCTTCATCATTGATTACAGTAATTACCGTTGGCATGTCAGCCTTTTTGGCATGCCGGTGGCATGTCAGTGTTTTTAGCCTGTCAATCTGATGTCAGTTGCCAAGTGTGTCATGATCACTAAATAATGTTACAGGGCCAGGGGACCTCACATTGAAAGCCAGTGAGAGCAAACTAGAATTGTAAAGCCATTCAAACTGACATATGGATGTTTGTGTCATATTACTTTAAACCAACATAGAAGTAGTTAAACAGGTAATAGTGCCGTAATTGTACCTAGGTTAGGTGGAGTCGGAAAGGAATGTTTGGAGGAAGAATGAGGGGAGGTCAAAATTACAAGTACGATGGCACGCAATGTGATGACACTCTTAAAATAACTCCACCTAAGCTGTAGCTATATTTAATACAATTATGGCAGAGGGACATGCTAACACACCAGAGCACAATAAATTAATTTGTACAATGTGTTCCAATGACTAACTAGTTTTAGCAGCAAAACGAGACAAGCAGAGGATATACAATGACATAGGTAACGGGAATTAATTGGTTTTCATTAGCATGCGCCGGCGCCAGCATTTATCTTGGTAAGAATCTGGTGACATTTGTCCTTGTAGTACACAACGGTACACCGTCTTTAATTTCCGACATTACGGTGAAGGGCAGAGGAGGAGAAGGGCTCTAATCACAAAGGGGATTTAGTTATTAAAATCCAATTGTATTTAAACAGATGTAATGAGCGAGAGCAAGCTCACCTCACCTGTGTGGACTGATAAGGATCGGCCAAGGATATATAGTATGCACCCTATTCCCTATATAGTGCACTGTACATAATATGTAATTAATCTGTTTTGACCATAGTTACTTTTTTATTTTCTCTGATTCAACTAAATCAAATATATCAAATTATAAAAATCTCTATACACACAAAGCAACAATCACTCAACAAAAGGGTACATTGGCTACACATCAAATCAAATCAAATCAAATGTATTTATATAGCCCTTCGTACACCGGCTGATATCTCAAAGTGCTGTACAGAAACCCAGCCTAAAACCCCAAACAGCAAGCAATGCAGGTGTAGAAGCAAGGTGGTTAGGAAAAACTCCCTAGAAAGGCCAAAACCTAGGAAGAAACCTAGAGAGGAAACAGGCTATGTGGGGTGGCCAGTCCTCTTCTGGCTGTGCCGGGTAGAGATTATAACAGAACATGGCCAAGATGTTCAAATGTTCATAAATGACCAGCATGGTCGAATAATAATAAGGCAGAACAGTTGAAACTAGAGCAGCAGCACGGCCAGGTGGACTGGGGACAGCAAGGAGTCATCATGTCAGGTAGTCCTGGGGCATGGTCCTAGGGCTCAGGTCCTCCAAGAGAGAGAAAGAAAGAGAATTAGAGAGAGCATATGTGGGGTGGCCAGTCCTCTTCCGGCTGTGCAGGGTGGAGATTATAACAGAACATGGCCAAGATGTTCAAATGTTCATAAATGACCAGCATGGTTGAATAATAATAAGGCAGAACAGTTGAAACTGGAGCAGCAGCACGGCCAGGTGGACTGGGGACAGCAAGGAGTCATCATGTCAGGTAGTCCTGGGGCATGGTACTAGGGCTCAGGTCCTCCGAGAGAGAGAAGGAGAGAATTAGAGAACTCACACTTAGATTCACACAGGACACCGAATTGGACAGAAGAAGTACTCCAGATATAACAAACTGACCCCAGCCCCTACTGCAGCATAAATACTGGAGGCTGAGACAGGAGGGGTCAGGAGACACTGTGGCCCCATCCGAGGACACCCCCGGACAGGGCCAAACAGGAAGGATATAACCCCACCCACTTTACCAAAGCACAGCCCCCACACCACTAGAGGGATATCTTCAACCACCAACTTTACCATCCAGAGACAAAGCTGAGTATAGCCCGCAAAGATCTCCGCCATGGCACAACCCAAGGGGGGGCGCCAACCCAGACAGGATGACCACATCAGTGAATCAACCCACTCAGGTGACGCACCCCTTCCAGGGACGGCATGAGAGAGCCCCAGTAAGCCAGTGACTCAGCCCCTGTAATAGGGTTAGAGGCAGAGAATCCCAGTGGAAAGAGGGGAACCGGCCAGGCAGAGACAGCAAGGGTGGTTCGTTGCTCCAGAGCCTTTCCGTTCACCTTCCCACTCCTGGGCCAGACTACACTCAATCATATGACCCACTGAAGAGATGAGTCTTCAGTAAAGATTTAAAGGTTGAGACCGAGTTTGCATCTCTGACATGGGTAGGCAGACCGTTCCATAAAAATGGAACTCTATAGGAGAAAGCCCTGCCTCCAGCTGTTTGCTTAGAAATTCTAGGGACAATTAGGAGGCCTGCGTCTTGTGACCGTAGCGTACGTGTAGGTATGTACGGCAGGACCAAATCAGAGAGATAGGTAGGAGCAAGCCCATGTAATGCTTTGTAGGTTAGCAGTAAAACCTTGAAATCAGCCCTTGCTTTGACAGGAAGCCAGTGTAGGGAGGCTAGCACTGGAGTAATATGATCAAATTTTTTGGTTCTAGTCAGGATTCTAGCAGCCGTATTTAGCACTAACTGAAGTTTATTTAGTGCTTTATCCGGGTAGCCGGAAAGTAGAGCATTACAGTAGTCTAACCTAGAAGTGACAAAAGCATGGATTAATTTTTCTGCATCATTTTTGGACAGAAAGTTTCTGATTTTTGCAATGTTACGTAGATGGAAAAAAAGCTGTCCTTGAAATGGCCTTGATATGTTCCTCAAAAGAGAGATCAGGGTCCAGAGTAACGCCAAGGTCCTTCACAGTTTTATTTGAGACGACTGTACAACCATTAAGATTAATTGTCAGATTCAACAGAAGATCTCTTTGTTTCTTGGGACCTAAAACAAGCATCTCTGTTTTGTCCGAGTTTAAAAGTAGAAAGTTTGCAGCCATCCACTTTCTTATGTCTGAACCACATGCTTCTAGCAAGGTCAATTTTGGGACTTCACCATGTTTCATTGAAATGTACAGCTGTGTGTCATCCGCATAGCAGTGAAAGTTAACATTATGTTTTCGAATAACATCCCCAAGAGGTAAAATATATAGTGAAAACAATAGTGGTCCTAAAACGGAACCTTGAGGAACACCGACATTTACAGTTGATTTGTCAGAGGACAAACCATTCACAGAGACAAACTGATATCTTCCCGACAGATAAGATCTAAACCAGGCCAGAACTTGTCCGTGTTGACCAATTTGGGTTTCCAATCTCTCCAAAAGAATGTGGTGATCGATGGTATCAAAAGCAGCACTAAGGTCTAGGAGCACGAGGACAGATGCAGAGCCTCAGTCCGATGCCATTAAAATGTCATTTACCACCTTCACAAGTGCCGTCTCAGTGCTATGATGGGGTCTAAAACCAGACTGAAGCATTTCGTATACATTGTTTGTCTTCAGGAAGGCAGTGAGTTGCTGCGCAACAGCCTTTTCTAAGATTTTTGAGAGGAATGGAAGATTCGATATAGGCCGATAGTTTTTTATATTTTCTGGGTCAAGGTTTGGCTTTTTCAAGAGAGGGTTTATTACTGCCACTTTTAGTGAGTTTGGTACACAGCCGGTGGATAGAGAGCCGTTTATTATGTTCAACATAGGAGGGCCAAGCACAGTAAGCAGCTCTTTCAGTAGTTTAGTTGGAATAGGGTCCAGTATGCAGCTTGAAGTTTTAGAGGCAATGATTATTTTCATCATTGTGTCAAGAGATATAGTACTAAAACACTTGAGCGTCTCTCTTGATCCTCGGTCCAGGCAGAGTTGTGCAGACTCAGGACAACTGAGCTTTGAAGGAATACGCAGATTTAAAGAGGAGTCTGTAATTTGCTTTCTAATAACCATCATTTTTTCCTCAAAGAAGTTCATGAATTTATCACTGCTAAAGTGAAAGTCATCCTCTCTTGGGGAATCTGCTTTTTAGTTAGCTTTGCGACAGTATCAAAAAGGAATTTCGGATTGTTCTTATTTTCCTCAATTAAGTTAGAAAAATAGGATGATCGAGCAGCAGTAAGGGCTCTTCGGTAATGCACGGTACTGTCTTTCCAAGCTAGACGGAAGACTTCCAGTTTGGTGTGGCGCCATTTCCGTTCCAATTTTCTGGAAGCTGGCTTCAGAGCTGGCTTCAGAGCTCGCGTATTTTCTGTGTACCAGGGAGCTAGTTTCTTATGAGAAATGTTTTTAGTTTTTAGGGGTGCAATTGCACCTAGGGTATTGCGCAAGGTTAAATTCAGTTCCTCAGTTAGGTGGTTAACTGATTTTTGTCCTCTGGCGTCATTGGGCAGACAGAGGGAATCGGGAAGGACATCAAGGAATCTTTGTGTTGTCTGTGAATTTATAGCATGACTTTTGATGTTCCTTGGTTGGGGTCTGAGCAGATTATTTGTTGCAATTGCAAACGTAATAAAATGGTGGTCCGATAGTCCCGGATTATGAGGAAAAACATTAAGATCCGTATGACTGTGACAGTGAGTGGGTCCAGAGAAATGTTGGACAAAACCCACTGAGTCGATGATGGCTCCGAAAGCCTTTTGGAGTGGGGTCTGTGGACTTTTCCACGTGAATATTAAAGTCACCAAAGATTAGAATATTATCTGCTATGACTACAAGGTCCGATAGGAATTCAGGGAACTCAGTGAGGAACGCTGTATATGGCCCAGGAGGCCTGTAAACAGTAGCTATAAAAAGTGATTGAGTAGGCTGCATAGATTTCATGACTAGAAGCTCAAAAGACGAAAACGTCATTTTTTTTGTAAATTGAAATTTGCTATCGTAAATGTTAGCAACACCTCAGCCTTTGCGGGATGCACGGGGTATATGGTCACTAGTGTAGCCAGGAGGTGAGGCCTCATTTAACACAGTAAATTCATCAGGCTTAAGCCATGTTTCAGTCAGGCCAATCACATCAAGATTATGATCAGTGATTAGTTCATTGACTATAATTGCCTTTGAAGTAAGGGATCTAACATTAAGAAGCCCTATTTTGAGATGTGAGGTATCATGATCTCTTTCAATAATGACAGGAATGGAGGTGGTCTTTATCCTAGTGAGATTGCTAAGGCGAACACCGCCATGTTTAGTTTTGCCCAACCTAGGTCGAGGCACAGACACAGTCTCAATGGTGATAGCTGAGCTGACTACACTGACTGTGCTAGTGGCAGACTCCACGATGCTGGCAGGCTGGCTAACAGCCTGCTGCCTGGCTTGCACCCTATTTCATTGTGGCGCTAGAGGAGTTAGAGCCCTGTCTATGTTGGTAGATAAGATGAGAGCACCCCTCCAGCTTGGATGGAGTCCATCACTCCTCAGGAGTTCAGGCTTGGTCCTGTTTCAAATCATCAAATCAAATCAAATCAAATTGTATTGGTCACATACACATGGTTAGCAGATGTTAATGCAAGTGTAGCAAAATGCTTATGCTTCTAGTTCTGACCCTACAGTAATATCTAACAATTTCACAACAACTACCTTATACACATAAGTGTAAAGGAATGAATAAGAATATGTACATATAAATATATGGTTGAGCGATGGCCGAACAGCATAGGCAAGATGCAGTAGATGGTATAGAATACAGTACAGAGTATAGATGTGTAATGTAGGGTATGTAAACATTATATTAAGTGGCATCGTTTGAAGTGACGAGTGATACATTTATTACATCCAATGTTATATTATTAAAGTGGCAAGGGATTTGAGTCAGTATGTTGGCAGCAGCCACTCAATGTTAGTGATGGCTATTTAACAGTCTGATGGCCTTGAGATAGTCTCTTGGTCCCAGCTTAGATGCACCTGTACTGACCTCGCCTTCTGCATGATAGCGGGGTGAACAGGCAGTGGCTCGGGTGGTTGTTGTCCTTGATGATCTTTTTGTCCTTTCTGTGACATCGAGGGGTGTAGTTGTCATGGAGGGCAGGTAGTTTGAACCCGGTGATGTGTTGTGCAGACCTCGCTACCCTCTGGAGAGCCTTACGGTTGTGGGCAGAGCAGTTGCATACCAAGCGTTGAAACAGCTCGACATGATGCTCTCAATTGTGCATCTGTAAAAGTGTGTGAGTATTTTTGGTGACAAGCCAAACTTCTTCAGCCTCCTGAGGTTGAAGAGGCGCTGTTACACCTTCTCCACCACGCTGTCTGTGTGGGTGGACCATTTCAATTTGTCGCTGATGTGTACACAGAGGAACTTAACTTTCTACCTTCTCCACTACTGTCCGGTCGATGTGGATAGGGGGGGTGCTCCCTCTGCTGTTTCCTGATGTCCACAATCATCTCCTTTGTTTTGTTGACGTTGAGTGTGAGGTTATTGTCCTGACACTACAGTCCGAGGGCACTCACCTCCTCCCTGTAGGCCATCTCTTCATTGTTGGTAATAAAGCCTACCACTGTAGTGTCGTCTGCAAACTTGATGATTGAGTTGGAGGCGTGCATGGCCATGCAGTCATGGGTGAACAGGGAGTAAAGGAGAGGGCTGAGAACGCACCCTTGTGGGGCCCCAGTGTTGAGGATCAGCGGGGTGGGGATGTTGTTTCCTACACTCACCACCTGGGGGCGGCCCGTCAAAGTCCAGGACCCAGTTGCTCAGTGCGTGGTCGAGACCCAGGTTCTCAAGCTTAATGACGAGTTTGGAGGGTACAATGGTGCTGAGCTGTAATCGTTGAACAGCATTCTTACATAGATATTCCTCTTGTCCAGATCGGTTAGGACAGTGTGATTGCGATTGCATCGTCTGTGGACCTATTGGGGCGGTATGCAAATTTGAGTGGGTCTAGGGTGTCAGGTAGGGTGGAGTTGATATGATCCTTGACTAGTTTCTCAAAGCACTTCATGATGACGGAAGTGAGTGACAGGGTGATAGTCATTTAGCTCAGTTACCTTAGCTTTCTTGGGAACAGGGACAATGGTGGCCCTCTTGAAGCATGTGGGAACTGCAGACTGGGATAGGGATTGATTGAATATGTCCGTAAACACAGCAGCCAGGTTGGAGTCATTAAAACTATAACTTCAATAACTCCACAAATGTCTTGTTAAAAATACATAGTTGTTGGCAAGTCGGTTAGGACATCTACTTTGTGCATGACACAAGTAATTTCTCCAACAATTGTTTACGGACAGATTATTTCACGTATAATTCACTGTATCACAATCCCAGTGGATCAGAAGTTTACATACACTAAGTTGACTGGGCCTCTAAACAGCTTGGAAAATTCCAGAAAATGTCATGGCTTTAGAAGCTTCTGATATGATATTTGACATCATTTGAGTCAATTTGAGGTGTACCTGTGGATGTATTTCAAGGCCTACATTCAAACTCAGTGCCTCTTTGTTTGACATCATAGGAAAATCAAAATATATCAGCCAAGACCTCAGTGTCACGTTCTGACCTTTGTTCCTTTGTTTTGTCTTTTGTTTTAGCATGGTCAGGGCGTGAGCTGGGTGGGTTGTCTATGTTAGTTTGTCTATTATTTTCTATTTCTGTGTTTGGCCTGGTATGGTTCTCAATCAGAGGCAGCTGTCAATCGTTGTCCCTGATTGAGAACCATATTTAGGTAGCCTGTTTTGCATTGTGTTTCATGGGTGGTTGTTTTCTGTTCTGTGTTTTGTTGCACTGTTTCGGACTGTTCGTTTGTCGTGTATTGTTTTTTAAAATTACAATGAATACTTACCACACTGCACCTTGGTCCTCCTCTCCTTCCCCAGACGACAAGCATTACACTCAGAAAACAAATTGTAGACCTCCACAAGTCTGGTTCATCCTTGGGAGCAGTTTCCAAGTGCTTGAAGGTACCACGTTCAGCTGTACAAACAATAGTACACAAGTATAAGCACCATGGGACAACACAGTCGTCATACCGCTCAGGACCACCACCCAGGACAATGGATCGGATCCCAGAAGGAGCAGACGGAGCAGTCTTCTGGTTAGGCTCCGTAGATGGGCACAACGCTCACCGCTCCCGAGTATTCTCCATTTTGTGCTCCCGGCCTATAGACAAACTATAACAGGAAACGCCCATGCTCAGGTCTGTTTAACGCTGCTCTTACCAATATGATTCCACTCTTCAAGATTGCTTCGATCGCGTGGACTGGGATATGTCCCGGATAGCCTCAGACAACAACATTGATGTACTGTTGAAGTCGGAAGTTTACATACACCTTAGCCAAATACATTTAATTCAGTTTTTCACAATTCCTGACATTTAAAAAATGTCCTTTCTTAGGTCTGTTAGGATCACCACTTTATTTTATGTGAAATGTCAGAATAACAGCAGAGAGAATGATTTATTTCAACTTTAATTTCTTTCATCACATTCCCAGTGGGTCAGAAGTTTACATACACTCAATTAGTATTTGGTAGCATTGCAATTAAATTGTTAATCTTGGGTCAAACGTTTCGGGTAGCCTTAAACAAGCTTTCCACAATAAGCTGGGTGAATTTTGGCCCATTCCTCCTTATAGAGTTGATGTAACTGAGTCAGGTTTGTAGGCCTCCTTGCTCGCATGTGCTTTTTCAGTTCTGCCCACACATTTTCTATAGGATTGAGGTCAGAGCTTTGTGATGGCCACTCCAATACCTTGACTATGTTGTCCTTAAGCAATTTTGCCACAACTTTGGAAGTATGCTTGGGGTCATTGTCTATTTGGAAGACCTATTTGCGACCAAGCTTTAACTTCCTGACTGATGTCTTGAGATGTTGCTTCAATATATCCACATAATTTCCTTGCCTCATGATGCAATCATCATGCTTTGCTGCACCAGTCCCCTCCTGCAGCACAGCAACTGCACAACATGATGCTGACACCCCGTGCTTCACGGCTGGGATGGTGTTCTTCGGCTTGCAAGCCTCCCCTTTTTTCCTCCAAATGTAACAATGGTCATTATGGCCAAACTGTTCTATTTTTGTTTCATCAGACCAGAGGATGTTTCTCGAAAAAGTATGTTATTTGTCCCCATGTGCAGTTTCAACCCGTAGTCTGGCTTATTTATGGCGGTTTTGGAGCAGTGGCTTGTGTCAATATAGGACTTGTTTTACTGTGGATATAGATACTTTTGTACCTGTTTCCTCCAGAATCTTCACAAGGTCCATTGCTGTTGATCTGGGATTGATTTGCACTTTTCGCACCAAAGTACGTTCATCTCTAGGAATTCTAGGTCAGGTGAACAAAATGACTGGCTGTACCAGGCTGTATACCGACTCTGGTGGCTGTACCGACTCTGATAACATATCCCGAGTGAGCCATGTTTCTGTGAAACAGAGAATGTTACAATCTCTGATGTCTCTCTGGAAGGCAACCCTTGCTCGAATTTCATCTACCTTGTCAAGAGACTGGACATTGGCGAGTAGAATACTCGGGAGCGGTGAGCGTTGTGCCCGTCTACGGAGCCTGACCAGAAGACAGCTCCGTCTACTCCTTCTGGGATCCGATCCATTGTCCTGGGTGGTGGTCCAAACAGAGGATCCACTTCTGGAAAGTCGTATTCCTGGTCGTAATGTTGATGAGTTGACATTGCTCTTTTTTCCAATAGTTCTTCCCGCCTGTAAGTAATAAGACTGGGGTACCCCATTTCCTAGGGTAACAGTGGAAGAAAGTATACATAAAAAAAACAAAATACTGCATAGTTTCCTAAGAACGCGAAGCGAGTTGACCATCTCAGTCGGAGCCAACCAAACATGTGATGGTAGAAGACAACAGGTTGTCAAACACTGAGCAAGCCTTGAAGTAGTCAAGCCTCTCTGTTTGTCACTTTCCAAGACAGCATAGAGACAGCCTACAAAAGCAACAAAAGCAGGAGAATATGCCAGCGTGACTTGGGCCTGGTATTCCAAAAAGTCTGATGCTTCACCAATCCACTGTCAAAGGTCTTCTTTGATTCATGGAGACTGTACTGAGAGACGAAAGGCAAGGTAAAAATGAGGGAAAGAAAGGAGAAAGAGGTCCCTTCTTGAGGTTGGTAATGCACAGCAATCTAGTTAACAACACAAGGGACAAAACACAACGGGCAAAACACAACAACATAGCTGGTAATGTTCTTCACCATCAGAGGATGAAGATTGGAATGGCTTTATTGGCAAATAAAATAAAGGGTGTCTGGCAATGCAGATACTTGAACTGGCAACCCTAGTGTAATTCTTTCCTTACTCAAACTACAGAGTCTTCAAATTCAACAGGTTTAATCTTTGAACTGTAGTAGGTTAAATCAGGGTCACACAGAGTGATTCTTGGTAGTCTTATGACTGCAGGAAAGGGCTACACCTTAAAGATGATTCAATAATGCATGCTGTTTAACAGTCAAAGCATGCTTTTCTCTGCAATTGCTGCGTTGTCACGCCCTGACCTTAGTTATCTTTGTTTTCTTTATTATTTGGTTAGGTCAGGGTGTGACAAGGATGGTTTGTTTAGTTTTTGTATTATCTAGGTTTTTTGTATGTATAGGGTTTTTCTAGTCGAGGTGTTTATATGTCTATTGTTGCCTGGATTGGTTCTCAATCAGAGGCAGCTGTTTATCGTCATCTCTGATTGGGAACCATATTTAGGTAGCCATAATCCTTGGTTATTTTGTGGGTTGTTATTCTATGCTTAGTTGCCTGTTCTGCACTAGCCATATAGCTTCACGGTTTGTTTTGTTGTTTTGTATAATTTTTTTCAGTGTTCTCTTTCATTAAAGAGTTATGTACACTTACAACGCTGCGCCTTGGTCTCCTCCATATGACGACCGTGACATGCATCCTGATTCTTCTTCACCCTTCTTACACTTTCTTACTTGTGTGATTGTGGTCCATTGTAGTGGTTAGTAGTTGTGTGGTCAGTAGTTGTGTGGTTGTGGTTAGTAGTTGTGTGGTTAGTACTTGTGTGGTTGTGGTCGGTAGTAGTGTGGTTTTGGTCAGTATACGTGGTCAGTAGTAGTGGTCAGTAGATGTGGTCATTAGTTATGGTCAGTAGGTGTGTGGTTGTGGTCTGTAGTTGTGGTTGTTTTCAGTCTAATCAGTAGTTAGTTATGTGGTTGTGGTCAGTATACAAGCTCACTATTCTAGACCTGGTCTATTCTAAACCAGTCTCCACATTTTAAAGTTTGAATTGTTGATGGCCTTTACGGTTTTGGCGGTACAGGTGGCAGCGGAATAATAATATGAAGTATGAACAGTTTCTAAAGTTGTGCTTTGTTTTCAGCAAGCACATAATAAAACATCTATGATAAGTCCCAGTCTATATCCCAGCTCCTCCTCACCAAGTGGGACATTTGATGGTGGCTGCACTCCGGGACTCTTAGATGATATTTACACTAAAATAACCACACTTGAGCCATATGATCACATCGAAATAAATACAACTTTTGAGTGCTTCCACAACATCAAGAGCTAACATTACTTACTCAGAGAAATAAAATAAAAAGCTATTTCTTTGAGCATTTAGTATTCCAATTCTTCTTTTCAATACGGCCTCTTATGTTTATCATTTCAGTCTCAATTTGTGAGCTCTGTTCACATTGGCTCTCCATTGCTTGGGTAGTCCAAGACCCTGCGAAAACATTTCCACTCCACCACTCGCAAGTAGAAAATAAGGATAAAGCGACATAAAATAGAGAGGAGATTGAATAATATAATAATAATATATCCCATTTAGCAGACGCTTTTGTCCAAAGCGACTTACAAGTCGGCTGGGGCCACTACTTTTACATATGGGTGGTCCCAGCGGGAATCAAACCCACGACGCTTGGCGTTGCAAGCGCCATGCTCTACCGACTGAGCCACACAGGACCCTATTAGCTTGTATTGTGGCGGGAGAGTTTCATAGATGAACGGCTTGGGTAGTCCAAGACCCTGCGAAAACATTTCCACTCCACCACTCGCAAGTAGAAAATAAGGATAAAGCGACATAAAATAGAGAGGAGATTGAAATTAGCTTGTATTGTGGCGGGAGAGTTTCATAGATGAACGATAATGGTAAAGGGGTCCTGTAGTAGCAAGGGGACTGTCTGTCCATTTTGCCCGAGTAAAAAGGAACAACGGTACAGCACTAATAAATGTACGATCTTTATCATACTTCACCACTGAATCCTTTTGCTCCCTGGCACTCACAACTCACCTTCCCGATGCAAACAGAGTTTCACCAAATTGGGACTTTCAGACTATCAGCAGCAGAAAAATTTAACGTTCAGAGTTTTTTCATTTTTTCAGGAGTACTGTAACTGTTCTCTGCTCAAATTGGTGCACACTGTCCTCCTATTTCTTTTATTTAGCAGAATCCAGAGCTGTCTGATTACTTATTAAAAAGTTTGAACATTTACATATAAAACAGAGATCACATGAATTGTGTGTTTTTTCTTTACAAGGGCTATTTCTAAACCGTGACAAGGCGTTTGGAGCTGGTTACAATGAAACAACATCCAGAGTAGTGTTTTTAATCTTTCCTAAAGTTGTGAGTATCATAGCTGATTTATTCTCACAGATAGTCGCCTAGGGAATTCCCCCTCAATCCAAATTGTCTGCCAAAGTGTAGCCACAGTGAGACAGACGGTTCACAGGTAGAATCAATCACTCGCTTAATACCCAACATAATTCATTTGGAACACCCTGGTGTGAACGTTATGTGCTATTGGAAAAGGTGACAGTCATTATAGAATGGTACTTTGCACGTGAGGTTCACAGGGACATTGTAATGCAGTAATGGTGGAACACTTGGCGACTGACATGCTAAAAACACAAGGCTGACTTATCAACAGTAATCACTGCAGTCAATCTTTTAGGATGTCAGATCTGATTCATCCACATGGTATTGTAGCTGCCCATTCAAAACTAGCACTTGCTTAGTTCATCATCAACATTTGACAAATAAACCCATAGAATAAATATATGAAGTGATATACAGTGCCTTGTGAAAGTATTCGGCCCCATTGAACTTTGCGACCTTTTGCCACATTTCAGGCTTCAAACATAAAGATATAAAACTGTATTTTTTTGTGAAGAATCAACAACAAGTGGGACACAATCATGAAGTGGAACGACATTTATTGGATATTTCATACTTTTTTAACAAATCAAAAACTGAAAAATTGGGCGTACAAAATTATTCAGCCCCTTTACTTTCAGTGCAGCAAACTCTCTCCAGAAGTTCAGTGAGGATCTCTGAATTATCCAATGTTGACCTAAATGACTAATGATGATAAATACAATCCACCTGTGTGTAATCAAGTCTCCGTATAAATGCACATGCACTGTGATAGTGTCAGAGGTCCGTTAAAAGCGCAGAGAGCATCACGAAGAACAAGGAACACACCAGGCAGGTCCGAGATACTGTTGTGAAGACGTTTAAAGCCGGATTTGGATACAAAAAGATTTCCCAAGCTTTAAACATCCCAAGGAGCACTGTGCAAGCGATAATATTGAAATGGTATCAGACCACTGCAAATCTACCAAGACCTGGCCGTCCCTCTAAACTTTCAGCTCATACAAGGAGAAGACTGATCAGAGATGCAGCCAAGAGGCCCATGATCACTCTGGATGAACTGCAGAGATCTACAGCTGAGGTGGGAGACTCTGTCCATAGGACAACAATCAGTCGTATATTGCACAAATCTGGCCTTTATGGAAGAGTGGCAAGAAGAAAGCCATTTGTTAAAGATATCCATAAAAAGTGTTGTTTAAAGTTTGCCACAAGCCACCTGGGAGACTCACCAAACATGTGGAAGAAGGTGCTCTGGTCAGATGAAACCAAAATTGAACTTTTTGGCAACAATGCAAATCATTATGTTTGGCATAAAAGCAACACAGCTCATCACCCTGAATACACCATCCCCACTGTCAAACATGGTGGTGGCAGCATCATGGTTTGGGCCTGCTTTTCTTCAGCAGGGACAGGGAAGATGGTTAAAATTGATGGGAAGATGGATGGAGCCAAATACAGGACCATTCTGGAAGAAAACCTGGTGGAGTCTGCAAAAGACCAGAGACTGGGACGGAGATTTGTTTTCCAACAAGACAATGATCCAAAACATAAAGCAAAATCTACAATGGAATGGTTCAAAAATAAACATATCCAGGTGTTAGAATGGCCAAGTCAAAGTCCAGACCTGAATCCAATCGAGAATCTGTGGAAAGAACTGAAAACTGCTGTTCACAAATGCTCTCCACCCAACCTCACTGAGCTCGACCTGTTTTGCAAGGAGGAATGGGAAAAAATTTCAGTCTCTCGATGTGCAAAACTGATAGAGACATACCCCAAGCGACTTACAGCTGTAATCGTAACAAAAGGTGGCGCTACAAAGTATTAACTTAAGGGTGCTGAATAAATTTGCACGCCCAATTTTTCCGTTTTTGATTTGTTAAAAAAGTTTGAAATATCCAATAAATGTCGTTCCACTTCATGATTGTGTCCCACTTGTTGTTGATTCTTCACAAAAAAATACAGTTTTATATCTTTATGTTTGAAGCCTGAAATGTGGCAAAAGGTCGCAAAGTTCAAGGGGGGCGAATACTTTCGCAAGGCACTGTAGCTTTGTGATACGACACCGCTGGTTCTGCTCACACTGCCCTACCCTGTGCTCTGACCTCTTTCTCCCCTCTCTCTCCAGATGAAATCTCGCTTCTTGTGACGGCCGGCCGCCCAACAACCTGCCCGCTTGACCCTATCCCCTCCTCTCTTCTCCAGACCATTTCCGGAGACCTTCTCCCTTACCTCACCTCGCTCATCAACTCATCCCTGACCGCTGACTACGTCCCTTCCGTCTTCAAGAGAGCGAGAGTTGCACCCCTTCTGAAAAAACCTACACTCGACCCCTCCGATGTCAACAACTACAGACCAGTATCCCTTCTTTCTTTTCTCTCCAAAACTCTTGAACGTGCCGTCCTTGGCCAGCTCTCCCGCTATCTCTCTCAGAATGACCTTCTTGATCCAAATCAGTCAGCTTTCAAGACTAGTCATTCAACTGAGACTGCTCTTCTCTGTATCACGGAGGCGCTCCGCACTGCTAAAGCTAACTCTCTCTCCTCTGCTCTCATCCTTCTAGACCTATCGGCTGCCTTCGATACTGTGAACCATCAGATCCTCCTCTCCACCCTCTCCGAGTTGGGCATCTCCGGCGCGGCCCACGCTTGGATTGCGTCCTACCTGACAGGTCGCTCCTACCAGGTGGCGTGGCGAGAATCTGTCTCCTCGCCACGCGCTCTCACCACTGGTGTCCCCCAGGGCTCTGTTCTAGGCCCTCTCCTATTCTCGCTATACACCAAGTCACTTGGCTCTGTCATAACCTCACATGGTCTCTCCTATCATTGCTATGCAGACGACACACAATTAATCTTCTCCTTTCCCCCTTCTGATGACCAGGTGGCGAATCGCATCTCTGCATGTCTGGCAGACATATCAGTGTGGATGACGGATCACCACCTCAAGCTGAACCTCGGCAAGACGGAGCTGCTCTTCCTCCCGGGGAAGGACTGCCCGTTCCATGATCTCGCCATCACGGTTGACAACTCCATTGTGTCCTCCTCCCAGAGCGCTAAGAACCTTGGCGTGATCCTGGACAACACCCTGTCGTTCTCAACTAACATCAAGGCGGTGGCCCGTTCCTGTAGGTTCATGCTCTACAACATCCGCAGAGTACGACCCTGCCTCACACAGGAAGCGGCGCAAGTCCTAATCCAGGCACTTGTCATCTCCCGTCTGGATTACTGCAACTCGCTGTTGGCTGGGCTCCCTGCCTGTGCCATTAAACCCCTACAACTCATCCAGAACGCCGCAGCCCGTCTGGTGCTCAACCTTCCCAAGTTCTCTCACATCACCCCGCTCCTCCGCTCTCTCCACTGGCTTCCAGTTGAAGCTCGCATCCGCTACAAGACCATGGTGCTTGCCTACGGAGCTGTGAGGGGAACGGCACCGCAGTACCTCCAGGCTCTGATCAGGCCCTACACCCAAACAAGGGCACTGCGTTCATCCACCTCTGGCCTGCTCGCCTCCCTACCACTGAGGAAGTACAGTTCCCGCTCAGCCCAGTCAAAACTGTTCGCTGCTCTGGCCCCCCAATGGTGGAACAAACTCCCTCACGACGCCAGGACAGCGGAGTCAATCACCACCTTCCGGAGACACCTGAAACCCCACCTCTTCAAGGAATACCTAGGATAGGATAAAGTAATCCTTCTCACCCCCCCTTAAATGATTTAGATGCACTATTGTAAAGTGGCTGTTCCACTGGATGTCATAAGGTGAATTCACCAATTTGTAAGTCGCTCTGGATAAGAGCGTCTGCTAAATGACTTAAATGTAATGTAATGTAAATCTTGCGAATTCCAATGGGTAAAAACATAATTCCGATTTACATTACTTTATGTTGAACAGTAACTAAGATGTTAAAAACTAAGATGTTAAAAATGACACACATTTTGTCATGTCGCTGAGCGTTATGAAACAGATCATGTTTCTCTCTCCCATGGCAAAGTGTTGAAATCCAGGAAGTTTTCCACAAAAGTAGAGAACTGTACAATATTGTCAATTTCTGCATCCCATATGGCAGCCTATTCCCTATTTATTGTTTTCCTTTATTTCACTAGGCAAGTCAGTTAAGAACAAATTCTTATTTTCAATGACGGCCTAGGAACAGTGGGTTAAGTGCCTTGTTCAGGGGCAGAACGACAGATTTGTATCTTCTCAGCTTGAGGATTTGATCTTACAACCTTTCGGTTACTAGTCCAATGCTCTAACCGCTAGGCTACATGCCATCCCAGGTAAACCCCATTGGACTCTGGTCAAAAGTAGGGCAATATATGAGGAATACAGTGTCTTGCAAAAGTATTCATCCCCCATGGTATATTTCCTATTTTGTTGCATTACAATCTGTAATTTAAATTCATTTTTATTTGGATTTCAAGTAATGGACATACACAAAATAGTCGAAATTGGTGAAGTGAAATGAAAAAAAAAACAGAAAAGTGAAGAGTGCATATGTATTCACCACCTTTGCTATGAAGCCCACGGAGTACCATTAAACCACTATTAAAAAATGCAAAGAATATCGCACCACAACAAACCTGCTAAGAGAGGGCCGCTCACCAAAATTCACGGACCAGGCAAGGACGACATTAATCAGAGAGGCAAATTAGACTATTTTCAGGTCTGTGATCACCCTGATCACTGCAGTAGTGCCACTCGACATGGTGTTTCCCTCTCAGCCTTCTTACAATGACTGCATAATCCTCAAAGATCCATCTGTTTCGCCATAGAAATAGAATGTCATTTAATATCGTCCGCAGGTCCGTCCCTCACAGAACATTGTCTTGAATTGAAATGTCTGTTCCAGTCATTGCTGTGCACAAGAATAAACCACATTCAAGGGTTGGACCAGTCTAGGTTCACTGCTGGAGCAAAATCTATAAATAATAAGACCAAGACACTAAAGATAAAGATAATGCCAGTTTATATTAAAATAAGAATGAGATAATATGATTGATCAATAAACAATGTATAATGCGTGGAAGTGAGTACAATTAACATAGAAAATGGTAATAACCATTTTTAACTATGGGCAAGTAACAACCTTATAGTAACCTTATATGTACAATAACCTTTAGGCAGTCAATAGTATTTCTAGGCCATTATAATCTACTAGGTGCACCCTTTAAATCTAAACTTCATAGAATACAATGTACCAATACACTTGAGTACATAAAATCAGTTTTAGAAATGTATAAAAATACCAATAGTTCAATATAATCAATTCACCCATTCAATAATACAACATTCCCACAACATCAGTAAACGGCAGTCATTGACCATCAGAATATTCTTCAGGAATTCATCAAATTACAGTACGTGTCCACTTGGGGAGGAGTGAAGAGAGTTTTTGTGCATATCATCCCACTGGGAAAAAAACAGCTTGTATCCATGTTTTCAACAAAAAAGTTAAATGTGATGACATCGAAAACTGATTGGATTTGCAAAAAGTTATCAATGTAAGGGAATTTTGTCTTTTTTTAATCCAATTTCGTCTTTTAACCTAAATCTAATAATATGGTGACTTGTTGATTTTACATTGAATTCATGTTAGTTGACAACTCAACCAAATGTAAGTCAAAACTGACTTTAAACTGAAGTCTGTGCCTAGTGGGATGTTCCAGGAAAGGTTGATGGGAGGGCAGCCTTTCTCTGACCCCATCAGTAGAACCATTAGTACAGAGCAGGGAATTTGGTTACCTCCCTATACATTGACTATTACGGCTTGCTGCTTTTTCACACACAAAGGCAACATTTACAAAGGAAGATGGAGAAATTAATAAACTGAAAATTGAAGTTAGTCAGTACAAAAAAAGTAACAGATGAGCACAAGGCAAAACCATAACCTCAGTGTGTAGAATGATGAACACATTGGAATGGGATGTAGGTGGGAAAAGCAGGAGCAGTTGAGCAATGCCATGCCTCGGCCAAGGCAAAGCCTTGTACAGCCTCAGTACATTTTTGAGAGACATCGAGAAAACATTGAGAAAATTTAAAACAAAAGAGATGGTGTTGTTCTTGGTAGTGTGGTAATGGTGTCCACACTGTACAGGAACAGCAATGCTACAAAATGAGACAATGAGCCTTGAGGTTGTGTGGGTCACATATTTCTGCAGTGTATCATAGTGTAGTTAGACCATAAATGAAAAAGAAAACAGCTAGACTGCTAGAGAATAGCTTCAGAATTACAATTGGATACAATTTTAGCTACTAATATACCGATCCTGGCCCAAATGGATGTTGTTCAACATTTTATATGATTTTTAACATTTTCAAAACAATTATATTAAACATACTTTTTTCATAGAGCAGTATGTGAGTATGCCCCAGTGACTGAGTCCTAGCCTGAGCCTATTCCGCAAATTGGCGTTTGCAGTCTATTTCCCTTTATCCTTCTACCCTGTCATGATGAGCTTACAACAATGTCATTCATTTATCTTAAATTAAGTTCCCAATATGTGCTCTGGAGGAAAATAGCAATTTCCCAGACAAATTTTCTTGTTTATCTTGTTTATGTGTCTGGTAGTTTTCACTTTGGGGTTTTCACATTCTTCCATCTGACAGAAAATGGTGTAACAGCTGGAAATTCATTCAGCTTTAACAATCAAACGCAAATGATAAAAATAGTCTGTTTTTGTATGTGGAGATCTGTGTTGAGATTAAATATAAACACTAAGTCTTTTCATCTAAGACAGAAAAAGCATCCCTTGAATTTTAGGAGGCCCATTTGCAGGCCCATTTGTTTTGTTTGTGCTTCTTCAAGGAAAGCTTTTATTTTTATCAATGGGTTGTTTTGATCTATAGGTGTTTACACCAATCAATGATCTGAGAACCCATCAGGCAAAGCAAAACTGGTTTTAATGATTTAGGCTGACGTCTTTTATGACGTCATGTTTTGTGTAAAGTTTTCCAGTTTTTCTACAGTTTAGGCGACTAGGAAATTATGTCTTTACCTGACCAGACAACAAACAAAATAGCCGACGTCGGCTCCTCTCCGTGTTCGGGCAGCGTTCGGAGGTCAACGTCACTGGCTGTCTAGCCATCGCCCGCTCCATTTTTCATGTATCCATTTGTTTTATCTTGTTCCCTGTTTTCATTCCCCAATCAATTCATATGTATTTATTCCTCTGTTCCCCATCATGTCTTTGTGTAGGATGTTTGTGTTATGTGTATTTTGATATTGTGTATTTTGTTACGCGTATTACTTTTTGTCTGTGTTCCGTGTTTTGGGCACATTTGTTATTTTGTGCTGTCATTTTGACCGGAATAAAAAGTGTGCCTGTTCACTACACTCTTCTCTCCTGCACCTGACTTCGCCTCCAATACACACTCCTAACACAGACATCTTGATGTTTTCATTAACAAAAATATTTTATGATATGGTTAACAGATATCTATCCAGACAGAAAATCAGTTTACATGCTGCAAATGACACCATTATGACACCATTACAATTTTGTCAAATCAGTGGCTGTGATGTGTAGGAGACATAGAAATAATGAAATTTAACACTATATGGTAACCTGATATTCCCACAGAATGTCATGAAAGGTGAAAAACACATTTTAAGACGACAGATTGAACTATTCATCTCTTGCCAAATTAATTATTGCTAATAATGAAAATAAATCGTTTTTCTTGTTGGTTTTTATTAAGAACAGCCTATAAGTATTTATAGCTGCACCATATTTCTATATTCAAATTATTTTATTAAAACAGATAACAGGCTGAAAATCCATTACGTGCGCAACACAAACACATAGCTATGCAAGTTGTTATTTGGGTCAAAGTGCAGAAAACGTCATTATTTTTTGCCGGATTGGCATTCACCGGGCGCACGGCAAGACACCAATACACTTTCATCTCAGTTCATCATTCAACCGATAACATCAGCAATCATGGAGTACATTTACATATAAATACAACACATTTGGCTAAATTAGATTGTGAATCCAACCCAGGGCCTAGGTTACCAGAAAAATTTGTTGACCAGAATAGCCAGGTGATTTCTTCAGTTTTCCACATTTTACATTTAGATGAAAGGCACTTAATGGCATATGCAGCTGCTCAACAGTAATTAACTTTCAAATGACTATTATTAAAGTAATTTAAAGTAAACTGACAATGGCATTAGTTGACAGGTGGTGTAGCATGCAATAAATTCTCTCACAAAATGACTACTCCATTAGGCATTTAGTCATATTCGCAATCGTAGGCTCAATCTAAAAATCAATAAGTTATGGTAATAGAAAAACACAGCGGTGGGATAGAGTGACGTGATCAAATATGCCTACCTAGTATGGTCAATGCTTTAGCGCAGGACAACACAAACTGGGGTATCATTATCAAACTAGGTGAGGAGTTTGGTCAGTTGAGTTATTGCTGGGTCGTATTTATTAGGAACCTAAAGGAAGCAAACGGACTGAAACAGGGAGGAACTCCCTGAACTTGTCCAATTAGAAACTAAGAATCTTAGAAAAAGTGGCAAAACGTTTTGCTATGGACAGCGCTAATGAATACGACCCAGGCGTGTTCGTGCAAAAAGTATGCCACATTTTCTGGCAGCCATGACAATGTTGTACTTTACTTCACAGTTGCCCCAAGTTATTACATTAACCCAAGACATGGTAGCCTGCAAATCTGGACATCTGTTAGACAAGGGGGCTTGTTAGGTTGCTTACCACAGACTCATTCATTAGCAGCAGGGTAACACACACACACACACACACACACACACACACACACACACACACACACACACACACACACACACACACAAAGTTAGTCAGTCCACACATGCTCCCTCTAGTGTTATATATTTTCTCTAAATACTAATGAAATCATGAACATTTTTTGACGAACACATAAAATCACCCTTTAATGCAGCCACCTGTGTTCTTCCCAGAGCAATCCCACATTACCCACCTCCCCCTTGGATTTAATTTCATTCTGATGCGTTGCCCTCCATGCGTTGCCTGATGTGTTGCCCTCCATCTTTCATTTGAAAAATAGAAAGAGAGCTTTGATGCCCCACAACTCCTCCGCAAGCATCAAACGCAAGACACAAGAAAAGCCACAGCCGACATCCCGACTTGAACCTCGGTACATTGTGTTCTTGTCTAATTTCCTGATGTTTGATGAGCAATTCATTGGTGAGAAGTACTTACTCTTTGTACTCACTCTTTGACAACTCATTTTTACAACTCATGTTTACACCTCTGGCAACCAAATCCACTTCAGACTGAAGCGTAGAGGACAGGGCTTTCAGACAGTAGCTTTACCTGTCGATGTCTCTCCCTCTGCTTTCCGTCTGTTCGTCTCTTTGTTTTGGAAGGTGTTTGAGGCTGTCCCCAAGACTGTGTGAATGAGGGTGTTTGATGTCCACGGCGAGGGATGAATACTAATAATGTAGACTGGCAAAGCAGTGCAGAAGGGCGCTCTGCTGCCACCTTTTGGCAAACTTCAAAGCATAATACTATAGATAGGTATAGTGATTGAGAATTCAGCAACAGTCAGTACCTTTGCAATTCTCTCTCCCCTTCTCTCTCTGTTTCTTTTCAACCTCTACCTCCCTTTCTTTACTGTGTCTCACTGGCAATCCACATCCTGTCTGTATTGTAAGTCCCCCTCTTTCTTGCTGTAGCACACGACTATACCTTTTTTCTCCTGTCTCATCTACAGTCTCATCTTCTGAGAGGTGTCATCATATCCTCTGCTGATTGTTCCCTTCTATCTACCTGTTACAACATGCATCCCAAATGGCACCCTGTTCCCAATATAGCGCACTACTTTTGACCAGAATCCATAGGGCTCTGGTCAAAAGTAGTGTACTATGTAGAGAATAGGGTGACATTTGGGATGCTCCACAGTGATTGCTCTGCACATCTAATCAGCCAAGCCTCTTCCCTGTTCCCCATGATCCCTTATCCACCCAGGGATGACGTGATGAGACAATTAGTTGTAGGAAGCAGCGGCGTTATGCCCATTGAAACTGAGAGTGACACATGCCCACTAAATTTAATCTAAACTATATGTAGGATAAAAAATACAAACGCAAGTTTGTCTTAAACATAATGAATTCAAATATTTTTAATTTGGCTGTACATGACATGCACCAACAGGTTCACTTCATTATGCAAACTCTGATGATCAACAAGCAGCCAGGTGGCCATTACTTACCTCAAAACTACAACAACACTATGACAAGGCATTATGTCTCTCAAAGAAAAGGGACGCCAGGTTTGTCCAAAATATCTAATATCATAATATCGGCATAGTTATAAGATTTACTCCCCAGAAATGTGATGATGTTTGTATTGAATGTAGGAAGAGACATTCTGAATTCTGCCCACAGTGTGATTGGCAACATTGTCTCCACCTGGTGCTTTGTTGTTGACCCTAAGATAATCATAGAATTATCAGATGCTACAAGCACCCTTGTACGGTTCATTTAAATGCAATTAAGTTGTTTTGGGATGGGTGCATAGTGAAGTGGACCGATAATGGCCACCTAAAAGGGGCAATCTGAGATTCAAACGGCTAATAAATGGCTATGTATCATTAATTTAAAAGTCAAAATATTGATTTACCAATCCCAGAATGTCCTTTTAACCACAGCTGTCTTTAATGCTGCCCCTCAGAGAGCGCCTCTCAATCTGGGTTTACTCATGATCAAATAAAACACTTGCTTGATTATATAAAGCAAATAATGATCTGTTGATTGGATCACATTTCATGTGAACTGTCAAATGTTTCCCTGCTGTAAAATAACATGTAATGTGGACATACTCTAGATTCTGTTTATACATTTTGAATAACACACTAATAGATGTGTAATACATGTGGAGTGAATAACCTAGATATGACGTTTCATAGGGAGACAGCTCTACAGAAGTGTAATAAAGTATCTTCCCGAAGAGTGGTTTGTATTTCATTGTGATTTGCGCCTCAGTTCCCGATGTTATAGAACCTTGCTCTTAGGTGATCTGTTTTCTTGCAGAGGTCAGGAAAAGGAGAAATTAATGTACAAGAAAATTACATTTGCAATTTGTCCCCTGTCACTTCAGTGGAGGAAAATCGAGACGGCTGTGGAAAACCTGGGTGGTGTTCAGTAGGCAGGTAGCCTAGTGGTTAGAGCATTGTAAAAGTAACCGAAAAGTTGCAAGATCAAATCCCGGAGCTGACAAGGTAAAAATCTGTTGTTCTGCCCCTGAACAAGGATGTTAACCCACTGTTCCTAGGCCGTCTGTAACGGTTCTCGTCTGTCGAAGGAGAAGCGGACCAAAATGCAGCATGGTGGTTATTCATGTTCTTTAATGAAAGGAACTCGGCATGAAATAACTAACAATACAAAAACAACAAACGGAAAGTGAAAACCGATACAGCCTATCTGGTGACAACAAACACAGAGACGGGAACAATCACCCATGAAACACTCAAAGAATATGGCTGCCTAAATATGGTTGCCAATCAGAGACAACGATAAACACCTGCCTCTGATTGAGAACCACACCAGACAGCCATAGACTATGCTAGATACCCCCACTAAGCCACACACCCAATACCTAACAAAACCCCAAGACAAAACACACCACAATAAACCCATGTCACACCCTGGCCTGACCAAATAAATAAGGACAAGCACAATAAACTTCGACCAGGGCGTGACAGAACCCCCCCCTAAGGTGCGGACTCCCGGACGCACACCAAAACTATAGGGGAGGGTCCGGGTGGGCGTCTGTCCATGGTGGCGGCTCCGGCGCAGGACGTGGACCCCACTCTATCAATGTCTTAGTCCCTCCTCCTCGCGTCCTTGGATAGTCCACCCTCGCCGCCGACCATGGCCTAGTAGTCCTCAACCAGAACCCCACTGGACTGAGGGGCAGCTCGGGACTGAGGGGTAGCTCGGGACTGAGGGGAAGCTCAGCACTGAGAGGACGCCCAGCACTGAGAGGAAGCTCAGCACTGAGAGGAAGCTCAGGCAGGTAGTTGGATCCGGCAGATCCTGGCTGACTGGCGGATCTGGAAGAGTCTGGTTGACTGGCAGATCTGGAAGAGTCTGGCTGACTGGCAGATCTGGAAGATTCTGGCTGACTGGCAGATCTGGAAAAGTCTGGCGGATCTGGAAGAGTCTGGCTGACTGGCGGATCAGGAAGTGTCTGGCTGACTGGCGGATCTGGAAGAGTCTGGCGGATCTGGAAGAGTCTGGCTGACTGGCGGATCAGGAAGTGTCTGGCTGACTGGCGGATCCTGGCAGACTGACGGCTCTGGCTGCTCCATGCTGACTGGCGGCTCTGGCTGCTCAATGCTGACTAGCGGCTCTGGCTGCTCCATGCTGACCGCCGGCTCTGGCTGCTCCATGCAGACTGGCAGCTCTGGCGGCTCCTTGCAGACTGGCAGCTGTGGCGGCTTCTTGCAGACTGGCAGCTCTGGCGGCTTCTCGCAGACTGGCAGCTCTGGCTGCTCCATGCAGACTGGCAGCTCTGGCTGCTCCATGCAGACTGGCAGCTCTGGCAGTTCCTTGCAGACTGGCAGCTCCTTGCAGACTGGCAGCTCCTTGCAGACTGGCAGCTCTGTCTGCTCCATGCAGACTGGCAGCTCTGGCTGATCCATGCAGACTGGCAGCTCTGGCTGGTCCATGCAGACTGGCGACTCTGGCTGCTCCATGCAGACTGGCGGCTCTGGCTGCTCCATGCAGACTGTCAGCTCTGGCGGCTCCATGCAGACTGGCAGCTCTTGCGGCTCCTTGTAGACTGGCAGCTCTGGCGGCTTCTTGCAGACTTGCAGCTCTGGCTGCTCCATGCAGACTGGCAGCTCTGGCAGCTCCTTGCAGACTGGCAGCTCCTTGCAGACTGGCAGCTTATTGCAGACTGGCAGCTCTGGCAGCTCCTTGCAGACTGGCAGCTCCTTGCAGACTGGCAACTCCTTGCAGACTGGCGGCTCCTTGCAGACTGGCAGCTCCTTGCAGACTGGCAGCTCTGGCTGCTCCATGCAGACTGGCAGCTCTGGCTGTTCCATGCAGACTGACAGCTCTCCCTGCTCCATGCAGACTGGCAGCTCTGGCTGCTCCATGCAGACTGGCAGCTCTGGCTGCTCCATGCAGACTGACAGCTCTGGCTGCTCCATGCAGACTGACAGCTCTGGCTGCTCCATGCAGACTTACAGCTCTGGCTGCGCTAAACAGGCAGGAGACTCCGGCAGCGCAGGAGTGGAGGAAGGCTCTGGCAGCACTAAACAGGCAGGAGACTCCAGCAGCGCCGGAGTGGAGGAAGCCTCTGGCTGCGCTGAACAGACGGGAGACTCCGGCAGCACTGTAGAGGAGGAAGGCTCGGGCAGCGCTGAACAGGCGTGAGACTCCGACAGCGCAGGAGAGGAGGAAAGCTCCGGCAGCGCTGGAGAGGCGAGGCACACTGTAGGCATGATGCGTGCTGCTGGCACTGGTGATACTGGGCCGAGGACACGCACAGGAAGCCTGGTGCGGGGAGCTGCCACCGGAGGGCTGGTGTGTGGAGGTGGCACAGGATTGGCTAGACCGTGAAGGCGTACTGGAGATCTTGAGAGCAGTGCTGGCACAGGACGTGCAAGGCTAGGGAGGTGCACAGGAGGCCTGGTGCGTGAGGCTGGCACCATCTTCACCAGCCGACTAACACGCACCTCAGGACGAGTATGGAGCGCTGACCCAGGTGCCATCATATCCCCGACACGCTCCGTCGGGTGAATTCGATGCTTAAAGCACCAACACAGCAACTCCCTCATTTCTCTCTCCTCCAATTTCCCCATTAATTCCTTCACAGTCTCTGCTTCGCTCACCTCCAACACCGGCTCTGGTTCTGGTCTCCTCCTTGGCTCTTCACGATAAACAGGGAGAGTTGGCTCAGGTCTGACTCCTGACTCTGCCACACTCTCCCTGAGCCTCCCCCAATAAATTTTTGGGGCTGACTCTTGGGCTTCCATCCACGTCGCCGTGCTGCCTCCTCATTCCCGGCGCCTCTCCTCTTTCCACGCCTCCAGTTCTTCTTTGGGGCGGCGATATTCTCCAGGCTGAACCTAGGGTCCTTCTCCGCACAATTCGTCCTCCCATGTCCATTCCTCTCTTTGTTGCTCCTGCTGTTGCTGTTGCCTGTTACCACGCCGCTTGGTCTCGTTGTGGTGGGTGATTCTGTAACGGTTATCTTCCGTCGAAGGAAAGTCGGACCAAAATACAGCGTGGTATTTTTGATACATGTTTAATGACGACGAAAAAACGAACAATACAAAAACAACAAACGGAACGTGAAAACCTATACAGCCTATCTGGTGACAATAAACACAGAGACAGGAACAATCACCCACGAAATACTCAAAGAATATGGCTGCCTAAATCAGAGACAACGATATACACCTGCTTCTGATTGAGAACCACTCCAGACAGCCATAGACTATGCTAGATACCCCCACTAAGCCACACACCCAACACCTAACAACACCCCAAGACAAAACACACCACAATAAACCCATGTCACACCCCAGCCTGACCAAATAAATAAAGACAAACACAATATACTACGACCAGGGCGTGACAGACATTTATAAACTGTTCCTGACTGGGTCTGTAATACCAACATATTTCAAGCAGACCACCATAGTGCCTGTGCCCAAAGAACACTAAGGTAACCTGCCTAAATGACTACCAACTTTAGCTCTCACGTCTAAAGCCATGAAGTGCTTTGAAAAGCTGGTCATGGCTCACATCAAAACCATTATACCAGAAACCCTAGACCCACTCCAATATGCATACTGCCCCAACAGATCCACAGATGATGCAATCTCTATTGCACTCAACACTGTCCTTTCCCATCTGGACTAAAGAAACACTTATGCTATTCATTGACTACAGCTCAGCATTCAACACCATAGTGCCCTCAAAGGTCATCACTAAGCTAAGGACCCAGGGACTAAACACCTTCCTCTGTAACTGGATCCTGGAATACCTGACAGGCCGCCTCCAGTTGGTAAGGGTAGGCAACAACACATCCGCCACGCTGATCCTCAACATGGGGGCCCCTCAGGGGTGCGTGCTCAGTCCCCTCCTGTACTCCCTGTTCACTCATGACTGCATGACCAGGCACGACTCCAACACCATCATCAATTTTGCCGATGACACAACAGTGGTAGGCCTGATCACCATCAAAGATGAAGACAGCCTATAGGGAGGAGGTCAGAGACCTGGCCGTGTGGTGATAGGACAACAGCCTCACCCTCAACGTGATCAAGACAAAGAAGATGATTGTGGACTACAGGAAAATTAGGACCGAGCATGCCCCCATTCTAATCGACGGGCTGGAGTGTAGCAGGTTGAGAGCTTCAAGTTCCTTGGTGTCCACATCACCAACAATCTATCATGGTCCAAACACACTAAGACAGTTGTGAAGAGGGCACGGCAAAGTCTTTTCCCATCAGGGGACTGAAAAAATAAGGCATGCTTCCTCAGATCCTCAAAAGTTTCTACAGCTGCACTATCGAGAACATCCTGATGGGTTGCATCACTGCCTGGTATGGCAACTGCACGGTCTCCAACCGCAAGGCACTACAGAGGGTAGTGCAGATGGCCTAGTACATCACTGGGGCCAAGCTTCCTGCCATCCAGGACCTCTATACCAAGCGATGTCAAAGGAAGGCCCTAAAATTGTCAGACTCCAGCCCCCCAAGTCATAAAATGTTCTCTCTGCTACTGCACGGCAAGCGGTACCAGAGCTCCAAGTCTAGGTCCAAGAGGCTTCTTTAACAGCTTCTACCCCCATGCCATAAGAGTCCTGAACAGCTAATCAACTGGCTACCCAGACCCCTCTTTTCCGCTGCTGCTACTCTCTGTTTATTATCTATGCATAGTCACTTTAACTCTATCTACATGTACATATTATCTCAAATACCTCAACTAACTGGTGCCCCCACACATTGACTATATACCGGTACCCCCTGTACATAGCCTCGCTATTGTTATTTTACATTTTTACTTAACTCTTATTTTTCTTAAAACTTCTTAAAGCATTGTTGGTGAAGGGCTTGTAAGTAGCATTTCACAGGTCTACACGTGTTGTATTCGTTGCATGTAACAAATAAAATTTGAATCGATTTATATCAAGCAACTTGGTACTTTGTTGCTGTATCAGTGTGGACTGTTTGGACATTCCTTAAATACCAATCTATGAACAAGGTGCAACATATTTCACAAGAGAAAAGAAGAGAGAAGCAGGGAGCAGCAGACCTGGGATAAAATACTATTGGAAATCTTTCAAATGTGTGGTTTGCAGAAACGAGAAGATAATTATTAGAAGGGAGAAGCAGAGAGAAGAATAGAATAGATAAACAGAGTACATAAACGGAGAGGAGCGGAGGAGAGATCAGTAATAGCATTGTTGTGATTCTGGCGATGCTCCCCCTGCCTGTCTCTATAATGAACCTGCTGCATATTAATCCCTATCACTAATGAGGCCATTCAGATTGATAAGCTTCCCCCACACCCGCTAATGAACACATGCTAATGCTGCTGCTCCCAATCCTCCAGGCCCATATTTACTGAGCCTAAATCAGAAAGCAACACCTGCCCGGCTGCACCGCTGTCCAGAGAGTGCATAGGCTTAGGTCCAAAATGCAGTGCATCTGTCTGTTGTTTAATCTATCTATGCATTCATTCATCAGTTCATTTGTCCGTTGATTCATTCATCCATCCATCCATCCTTCAATTCATTTTTGACGTCTGTCCGTCCTTCCGTCTATCTATCTATCCATCCATCCTTCCTTTTTTGACACCAATCTGTCCATCCATTCATCCATCCCTTCATATCTATCTAAGGGCACATTTCTTACTCATCTAATGATTTGTACATCTCTCCAACATTCTGTCAGTTCAATAAGCTGACATGAATCTGAATTTCGTTACCATCCACTGATCGCAATCTTGAGTACATTCGAGCAGGGAGGAGACTGAACCCTCGCCAGGCAAGGTGGGCCATGTTTTTCACCCGTTTTGATTTCACCCTTTCCTACAAACCAGGTTCCCAGAATGTTAAGGCAGACGCACTGTCCCGGCTGTATGATACAGAGGAGCGGTCCACGAATCCCACTCCCATAATTCCAGCTTCTCGCCTGGTGGCAACGGTGGTATGGGAGGTGGACGCGGACATCGAGCGGGCGTCACGTGCCGGATCTACTCCCCCTGAGTGTCCAGCTGGGTGTCTGTATGGCCCACTTTAGCGAAGGACATGAGGGTTTATGTTTCCTCCTGTTCGGTATGCGCACATTGCAACTCACCTAGACACCAGGCCAGAGGGAAATTTTACAACCCCTTCCCGTTCCACAACGACCGTGGTCACACCTATCGGTGGATTTCGTGACGGATCTTCCCCCATCGCGGGGTAACACCACAATTCTGGTCGTTGTGGATCGGTTTTCTAAGTCCTGTCACGACTTCCGCCAAAGTCGGCCCTTCTCCTTGTTCAGGTGGTGTTCGGCGCGACGTCACTGGCTTTCTAGTCACCACCAATCCATGTTTCAGTTTCGTCTTGTTTTGTCTGTATTACACACCTGGTTTCTATTACAAATCAAGTTCCTTATTTTACCCTCTGGCATACATTCCTGTTCTGTCCGTGATTGTTTATGTCGTGAGTGGTTGTGTTTTGTGCTAGTGTTTTTTGTATGTTCCGATTTGGAATTTTGCTTGATATTTTGAGTAAACTCTGATGTTACTCAATACCTGTGTCCTGCGCCTGACTCTGCTATAACTCTGCACCCAATCGCTGACAACTGATGAACCCCATGTGCCCCATTGACATTATTATTGTGTGTAGATTGATGAGGAACAAAAACAATTTAATCCATTTTAAAATAAGGCTGTAACGTTACAGAATGTGGAAAAAGTCCAGGTGTGTGAATACTTACTTTTTTCATGGACGTACACTACTGTTCAACAGTTTGGGGTCACTTAGAAATGTCCTTGTTTCTGAAAGAAAAGCAATTATTTTGTCCATTAAAATAACATACAATTGATCAGAAATGTTGTAAATGGCTGATTTTTAATGGAATATCTACATAGGCGTACAGAGGCCCATTATCAGCAACCATCACTCCTGTGTTTCAATGGCACGTTGTGTTAGCTAACCCAAGTTAATCATTTTAAAAGGCTAATCATAAGAAAACCCTTCTGCAATTATGTGCAACTATGCACATAAATTATAATTGTATATTTTATTTCTCTCCAAGTAGATTATATGTTACAGTTGTTTAGCTGACACATGCTGTATCTCGAGTCATCAATATACATCAGCACAAAACCCTCAACCTTTGTTGTCAGCATCGTGGTTAAACAAAATGGACTGTCTGGATGCAATCACACCACATGCACTCCTAATGTAACTAAGGAGAGGAGAGTGTGAGATGAAGACCTTCCAGGAGGGCAGGAGAGTGAAGCCCACGTTAACTCATGAGAAAATCATCCTGTTAGTGTCTTGTCATTAATACAATTATGGCTTATTAATGATGGCGTATCTGTTTCTTTTAAGCATTGATGGGATGAGGCTTTGGTATATCAATAAAAAATAGCTCAGCATACAGACATTCTTGTGCATGTGACAGATAAAACATGAAAATTAAACTATTTATGTTCCTCACTATATAAGCTGAAGATCAGGGTTGCCCTCTATGTAGGCCTTGGGAACACGCACGCACACACACACACACACACACACACACACACACACACACACACACACACACACACACACACACACACACACACACACACACACACACACACACACACACACACACACACACACACACACACACCTTTCCCTACACATTAATAGGAAATTACTTCCCACTGCAAATAACTCATATTTTAACCATCCATCAAGCCATCAAGTTTATTGTAATAAATCTATTCCCTTGGGGACATAGGATCTTGATTAAAAGTTGTGAAAAGTTGTGAACTATATAGGGTTGTCACGATGTGGATTGTCACGATGTGGAACCGAACGGCCTGCTCCTCAAATAGCTCTTAAAATATAAGCTTTCGTAATGACTTTAGTAAGAGGGGTGTTAATTGTCGTCTGCTTACAAAAATTGCACTTCCTGATTAAGATACGGTTTCGTTTCAGAGGATGAATGAGATGACGTCAAATACAGTACAACAATCGTTGATTGTGTTCAGTTTAATAATCATTGTATTGTAGTTGCTTTGTGTCTGGTTGCATCTTTTCAGCTTTTGTTACTTGTTAGGCTCGCAACATTAGTTAATTTACATTTTCTATATCATGTTATTGAAGTACTTCAGGATAATATAACAATCATTAATTGTACTCTGTTTAAAATCATAATTTCGTAGATTCCTGGTATCTAGTTGAGTCTTTCCATCTATTCTAACTTGCATGGCTCACAACAGTCGTTGGTAAGTTCAGATCCATTTTCTATATTGTGTTATTGAAGTTCTTAACCTCGAGCGTTGAGCAATCCCGTATCCAGGAGCGTAATCATAGCCTCAAGCTCATTACCATAACGCAACGTTTCCTATTCATGAAAATCGCAAATGAAATGAAATAAATATATTCAAACACAAGCTTAGCCTTTTGTTAACAACACTGTCATCTCAGATTTTCAAAATATGCTTTTCAACCAAAGCTACACAAGCATTTGTGTAAGAGCCTATCATAGCATTAAGCCTAGCATTCAGCAGGCAACATTTTCACAAAAACAAGAAAAGCATTCAAATAAAATAATTTACCTTTGAAGAACTTCGGATGTTTTCAATGACGAGACTCTTAGTTAGATAGCAAATGTTATTTTTTTCCCAAAAGATTATTTGTGTAGACGAAATAGCTCCGTTTTGTTCATCACGTTTGGTAAAAAAAAAAAGGAAAATGCAGTCACTTACAACGCCAAACTTTTTCCAAATTAGCTCCATAATATCGACAGAAACATGGCAAACGTGGTTTAGAATCGATCCTCAAGGTGTTTTTCACATATCTATTTGATAATCTATCAGTGGTGGCAGTTGGCTTCTCATCAGAAGCAAACGGAAAAATACTGCAGCTGGAGATTACGCAATAATTGCGAGGGAGGACACCAAGCGACCACCTGGTAGATGTAGTCTCTTATGGTCAATCTTCCAATGATATGCCTACAAATACAATGCTGCAGACACCTTGGGGAAAACGTGGAAAACGTAAGCTGACTCCTAGCTCCTTCACAGCCATATAAGGAGTCATTGGCATGAGGCGGTTTCAAAAAATGTGTCATTTCCTGATTGGATTTTTATCTGGGGTTTTTTCTGTAACATCAGTTCTGTGGCACTCACAGACAATATCTTTGCAGTTTTGGAAACGTCAGAGTGTTTTCTTTCCAAAGCCGTCAATTATATGCATAGTCGAGCATCTTTTCGTGACAAAATATCTTGTTTAAAACGGGAACGTTTTTCATCCACAAATTTAAATAGCGCCCCCTATATCCAAGAAGTTAAGGATAAATGCCTTCAAAGACAAGAACTATATACAACAAAAGAAAAGGAATTGTAATACTTTTACTGGCAGTAATGTTGATGGCAATGAACTCTTTAGATCCAAGGTTCAACGAAAAAAAGAGATGTGGTCTCTGCTTATTTTGTCCGGCAAGTTTCCATGTGTATGTGCGGTGGAGCTTTTTATGATTTAGCTGTTGTATGTAAACTCATTTAAACCCAAAGTGCAACTAAAGAAACCCATGATTAGTTTTTGATAGAGGTAATACCGTTTTAGATGTCGTCATAACAGGGTGTGTGTCTGTGTGCCTGACTGGCATTGCGTGTGTGTCTGTTGTGCACGTGTGTGAGCAATGTGCATATGTACACGACATGAATGTGCCTTTCCTGAGTTTTCAGATTTCCCTGTCATACTAGCGTTTCTCTGAATGGGAGCACAGTGGTTCCACCTCAGCCACCATGAACCTCCTGCTCCTGCTCCCGCTGTCACTCATCCGTGTCCCCTCGCTAATAAAGGTTGAATTTACTACATCCGCCTCCCTCATTCCCTGCCATGCGTAGTGACCCAGTCCCTGCCGATCACCTACACCGTGACATTTCCGCTAACCGGAGTGGGCTGCTGCTAATGACCCAGGTCAGGTCACACCATGGTGAATGCTAAACCCAACCCCATCACTGACATTTCCCCCACTGCCACATGTAATAACCTATCATGGTGTCCTGGAGAAATGCACTGGGTTCCAAGGTCGTCACCTACATTGTCAAATAGATAACCGACCGCTCCTTTTGTGCGTTTCCCAAATGGCACCCTATTCCCTGTATGGGCCCTAGTCAGAAGGCTCTTCAGTCTAAATCAACCCACCCTCCACACATCCTGATGTTGATCATGTCACCGTGATGTAGCGTGGGTGGGTAGATATAACTCGATATGATGGGCCTCATTTGGGACTGTGTCACTAGGTAGGTCTGATAATATGAACTCCCCAGAAGCTTTCAAATGGTGTTTTGGACTTCCTCTATTGCTTTTTGACTGTGAAACCTTGGTCAAAAAACATTAACCAAAGGTAATGTTAGCCACGGCCATACAGAATCTTATGATCCACAAAATACTTACTCTCCTGCTGAAACTTGTAGCCTAAACAGTTCTTCCTCACATGAATACTTCAGTGCCTCAATGCCAATCATCAGCTAAATGTGTTTTTGCATTAAACTGTTAATGCATAGCAGAAAAAAAATCCATGAACAAGCAAACCTTTAGAGAGACTGATGGATCACACTGCATTAAGCCAGACGGACCATTATGGGAAAGCTTTGGATCATAAACAAATGACATAATGACTACGAGTTGGTGAGGGAAAAGGGGAGTGGGGGAAGTGGGGGCTATTCTATCTGGGTACACTAAATGCAGCCGTTAAACTGTACAATGTAACTTCTAATAAATCAGGTGTACATCCAAGGCAGGTGTTGTGTGTACGAAATCTCTTTCATTTCCCCGCAATGAAAAACAAACTCTCTCCCTCCCTCCCTCCCCCTCCCTCCCTCCCCTCCCTCCCTCCCTCCCTCCCTCCCCCCCCTCCCTCCCTCCCTCCCCCTCCCTCCCTCCCTCCCTCCCTCCCTCCCTCCCTCCCCCTCCCTCCCTCCCTCCCTCCCTCCCTCCCTCCCTCCCTCCCTCCCTCCCCCCCTCCCTCCCCCTCCCTCCCTCCCTCCCTCCCTCCCTCCCCCTCCCCTCCCTCCCCCTCCCTCCCCTCCCCCTCCCTCCCCCCTCCCCTCCCCCCTCCCCTCCCCCTCCCCTCCCCTCCCTTCCCTTCCCTCCCTCCCTCCCTCCCCCTCCCCCCTCCCTCCCCTCCCTCCCTTCCCTCCCTCCCTCCCTCCCTCCCCTCCCTCTCTTGAATCCAGTGGAGCAATGCGGTCATTCAGGAGGTGCTCTGTGATCCATGTTGATGTCACACCCTGATCTATTTCACCTGTACTTGTGATTTGTCTCCACCCCCTGCAGGTGTTGCTTGTTTCCCCCAGTGTATTTATCCCTGTATTTCCTGTCTCTCTGTATGTTTCCAAGTCTATCAGTGGTTTTCCCGTTCTCCTGCTTTAGCATTCTCCTTTTTCTAGTCCTCCAGTTTTTGACTCTTGCCTGTTTCTGTATATTGAAACCGCCTGCCTGAACATTCTGCCTGCCTTGACCACGAGCCTGTCTGCCACACTGTACCTCCTGGTTTTGACCTTTTTGCCTGTCAATGACCATTGTCTTGCCTACCCCTTTGGATTAATAAACATTGTAAGACTCAAACCATCTGCCTCCTGTGTCTGCATTTGGGTCTCACCTTGTTCCTTGATAGTTGATGACAGCGACTAGCGAGCTATAGGCAGGCCTGGAGTACCCAAAAACTCAAGTTGGTCTGAGCTTAGCAATGTCCTGGTCTCAAACGAATGACTCCAGATCAGGTTCCATCCTGTATATTCATCAGCCACTGCCTACTGGTCTGAGGACTACAAGCCCATGCTGTTTAGTGGGTAGAGCAGTCCGATCTGAAAACTAAGGCAGTCAGGTACGCTAATGCAAAGGAGAGTATTTTAATGGTGTTTAAATAGTATTGCTTTTAATTACTGTAATGGCTCGTGAAATGGTTGTGGAGTAAAGGAATTGACGTAAAATAGAAAAGTAGTCATAGGGCCATGGATAGTAGTCATAGGAGTCATGGTCATTTGCTGGTCCGGTCACATGGACTGTGTCTGAAAATTGCTGTCCATCCAATCCTTCCTTCCCCCGCCATTGATTCCTCAATTCCTCTCAAAGCTCATTGAAGGAGGAGGCCCAAGGGAGAGACGTCCATCCTCTCCTCCAATGTACTTTGAGAGGAATTGAGGAAACAATCCACATGAACCAAGGCTTTTATCGCTTTCTGCACAGCCATGGACACTACCCACGGCCTAGAGTATTTCCTGGTCAGGTCACATGGCTAGGAACAACAACGCCATATTCCTGATTACCCATCTTCCTGTAATGGTCCATGATGTGGTAACGTAATAGTGCAGCCTAGCTGTCCTGTAACTTTATGTATGTTAGACATCCAAGGCCTCCTCTCTCTCCATGTCTGCTTGAAGAGGACTTGAATCGACCTGGCCCGGGTATCCTGGAAGGACATTGACCTCATCCCGTCAGTTGAGGATGCCTGGTCATTCTTTAAAAGTAACTTCCTCACCATTTTAGATAAGCATGCTCCGTTCAAAAAATGCAGAACCAAGAACAGATACAGCCCTTGGTTCACTCCAGACCTGACTGCCCTCGACCAGCACAAAAACATCCTGTGGCGGACTGCAATAGCATCGAATAGTCCCCGTGATATTCAACTGTTCAGGGAAGTCAGGAACCAATACACGCAGTCAGTCAGGAAAGCTAAAGCCAGCTTCTTCAGGCAGAAGTTTGCATCCTGTAGCTCCAACTCCAAAAAGTTCTGGGACACTGTGAAGTCAATGGAGAACAAGAGCACCTCCTCCCAGCTGCCCACTGCACTGAGGCTAGGTAACACGGTCACCACCGATAAATCCATGATTATCGAAAACTTCAACAAGCATTTCTCAACGGCTGGCCATGCCTTCCGCCTGGCTACTCCAACATCGGCCAACAGCTCCGCCCCCACCGCAGCTTCTCGCCCAAGCCCTTCCAGGTTCTCCTTTACCCAAATCCAGATAGCAGATGTTCTGAAAGAGCTGCAAAACCTGGATCAGTACAAATCAGCTGGGCTTGACAATCTGGACCCTCTATTTCTGAAACTATCCGCCGCCATTGTCGCAACCCCAGCCTATTACCAGCCTGTTCAACCTCTCTCTCATATCGTCTGAGATCCCCAAGGATTGGAAAGCTGCCGCAGTCATCCCCCTCTTCAAAGGGGGAGACACCCTGGACCCAAACTGTTACAGACCTATATCCATCCTGCCCTGCCTATCTAAGGTCTTCGAAAGCCAAGTCAACAAACAGGTCACTGACCATCTCGAATCCCACCGTACCTTCTCCGCTGGGCAATCTGGTTTCCGAGCCGGTCACGGGTGCACCTCAGCCACACTCGAATAGTCAGCAGAACCCAGAAGATGAGGCAAGGTACTAAACGACCTTGCCAAGGATCAATCACCATATTTGTCAGGACCCGGTTGCGAACCTGGGTCTCCGGAGTGAGAAACAGTCACTTAACCAACTGAGCCACGAATAGTCAGCAGAACCCAGAAGATGAGGCAGACACAGCAGTACTTAAGACGGTGTATTTAATAAAGTAAAAAGGAGAAGTCCTTCAATACAAAAATGGTAAATCCAAAAGGTGGTAGGAATAGAACAAAAAAGCCTTAAGAGATCAAAAACAAAAACAGAATTCCACAAGAGCATGAATCGACAAGAATACACAGAACACTAGGGCTGGGTGCTAACATACAAATACAGAGCACAGAACTGGGGGAAACTAAGGGTTTAAATACAATCAGGGGAAACGAGGGACAGGTGCAAATAATAATGGGGAACAAGGGAAAAAACATAAGGTCAAAAAGCACAATGGGGGCATCTAGTGACCAAAACCCGGAACAACCCTGGCCAAATCCTGACAATATTCTTATCGGCAGACTCAGTAGCCTCGGTTTTTCGGATGACTGCCTTGCCTGGTTCACCAATTACTTTGCAGACAGAGTTCAGTGTGTCAAATTGGAGGGCATGCTGTCCGGTCCTCTGGCAGTCTCTATGGGGGTGCCACAGGGTTCAATTCTCGGGCCGACTCTTTTCTCTGTATATATCAATGATGTTGCTCTTGCTGCGGGCGATTCCCTGATCCACCTCTACGCAGACGACACCATTCTATATACTTCCGGCCCGTCCTTGGACACTGTGCTATCTAACCTCCAAACGAGCTTCAATGCCATACAACACTCCTTCCGTGGCCTCCAACTGCTCTTAAACGCTAGTAAAACCAAATGCATGCTTTTCAACCGATCACTGCCTGCACCCGCATGCCCGACGAGCATCACCACCCTGGATGGTTCCGACCTTGAATATGTGGACACCTATAAGTACCTAGGTGTCTGGCTAGACTGTAAACTCTCCTTCCAGACTCATATCAAACATCTCCAATCGAAAATCAAATCAAGAGTCGGCTTTCTATTCCGCAACAAAGCCTCCTTCACTCACGCCGCCAAACTTACCCTAGTAAAACTGACTATCCTACCGATCCTCGACTTCGGCGATGTCATCTACAAAATTGCCTCCAACACTCTACTCAGCAAACTGGATGCAGTTTATCACAGTGCCATCCGTTTTGTCACTAAAGCACCTTATACCACCCACCACTGCGACTTGTATGCTCTAGTCGGCTGGCCCTCGCTACATATTCGTCGCCAGACCCACTGGCTCCAGGTCATCTACAAGTCCATGCTAGGTAAAGCTCCGCCTTATCTCAGTTCACTGGTCACGATGGCAACACCCATCCGTAGCACGCGCTCCAGCAGGTGTATCTCACTGATCATCCCTAAAGCCAACACCTCATTTGGCCGCCTTTCGTAACAGTACTCTGCTGCCTGTGACTGGAACGAATTGCAAAAATCACTGAAGTTGGAGACTTTTATCTCCCTCACCAACTTCAAACATGTGCTATCTGAACAGCTAACCGATCGCTGCAGCTGTTCATAGTCTATTGGTAAATAACCCACCCATTTTCACCTACCTTATCCCAACACTGTTTTTATTTATTTACTTTTCTGCTCTTTTGCACACCAGTATCTCTACCTGTACATGACCATCTGATCATTTATCACTCCAGTGCTAATCTGCAAAATTGTAATTATTCGCCTACCTCCGCATGCCTTTTGCACACAATGTATATAGACTCGCCTTTTTTGTACTGTGTTATTGACTTGTTAATTGTTTACTCCATGTGTAACTCTGTGTTGTCTGTTCACACTGCTAAGCTTTATCTTGGCCAGGTCGCAGTTGCAAATGAGAACTTGTTCTCAACTAGCCTACCTGGTTAAATAAAGGTGAAATAAAAAAAATAAAAAAAATAAAAAAGCAAATGGTCTCCGGGGTATGAAAGACACAAGTACTATTTTCCCCGTCCCACATTTCTTCCTCCTGGCTTTCTGTGGGGAACAGCATTCAGCGAGCATCAGTAGTCCTTCCAGACTTGACATGTCAATCAATCCCTCTATTCAATGCCTCAGGGAGCCAACTGAAAGGCTATGCCTCATTTCAAGGAGCTGAGGATAGGCGATAGATGCAGGAGAATAAGAACTCATTCCCCCCAAACCGGCAGATATGAGACTTCCTTCTGTTTTGGGGTGGGAGGACTCGAGGTGGACTTCAGGGTACTCGAAGAGACTCTGGAGTGAATGCCGATAGATTTCCGGTGACGAGTGGAGAGAAACGTTCAAGGCCTTGGATCAGTCCAGATCAGGCCACCACCGAGATACAGGCCGACTCAGTGAGTTGATCGAGAATCGATAGCAATGTTCTTAATTACAGCGACGTGTGCACTGCTAGGGTGTGCAAATGTATAGGACATTCAAGCCCAACTGCCAAAGGCTAAAAACACTCCCATTGAACACTCCCGGCTCAGACACATGAGGCATGTGGCAGGGTCTACAGTCAATCACGGACTACAGGAAGAAATCCAGCCCAGTCACGGATCAGGATGTCTTGCTCCCAGGCAGACTAAATAACTTTTTTGCCCGCTTTGAGGACAATACAGTGCCACTGACACGGCCTGCAACGGAAAAATGCGGTCTCTCCTTCACTGCAGCCGAGGTGAGTAAAACATTTAAACGTGTTAACCCTCGCAAGGCTGCAGGCCCAGACGGCATCCCCAGCCGCGCCGTCAGAGCATGCGCAGACCAGCTGGCTGGTGTGTTTACGGACATATTCAATCAATCCCTATACCAGTCTGCTGTTCCCACATGCTTCAAGAGGGCCACCATTGTTCCTGTTCCCAAGAAAGCTAAGGTAACTGAGCTAAACGACTACCGCCCCGTAGCACTCATTTCCGTCATCATGAAGTGCTTTGAGAGACTAGTCAAGGACCATATCACCTCCACCCTACCTGACACCCTAGACCCACTCCAATTTGCTTACCGCCCAAATAGGTCCACAGACGACAATCCACAGACACTCTCAACCACACTGCACACTGCCCTGACCCATCTGGACAAGAGGAATACCTATGTGAGAATGCTGTTCATCGACTACAGCTCGGTATTCAACGCCATAGTACCCTCCAAGCTCGTCATCAAGCTCGAGACCCTGGGACTCGACCCCGCCCTGTGCAACTGGGTACTGGACTTCCTGACGGGCCGCCCCCAGGTGGTGAGGGTAGGTAACAACATCTCCTCCCCGCTGATCCTCAACACTGGGGCCCCACAAGGGTGCGTTCTGAGCCCTCTCCTGTACTCCCTGTTCACCCACGACTGCGTGGCCACGTACGCCTCCAACTCAATCATCAAGTTTGCGGACGACACAACAGTGGTAGGCTTGATTACCAACAACGACGAGACGGCCTACAGGGGAGAGGTGAGGGCCCTCGGAGTGTGGTGTCAGGAAAATAACCTCACACTTAACGTCAACAAAACAAAGGAGATGATTGTGGACTTCAGGAAACAGCAGAGGGAACACACCCCTATCCACATCGATGGAACAGTAGTGGAGAGAGTAGCAAGTTTTAAGTTCCTCGGCATACACATCACAGACAAACTGAATTGGTCCACTCACACAGACAGCATCGTGAAGAAGGCGCAGCAGCGCCTCTTCAACCTCAGGAGGCTGAAGAAATTTGGCTTGTCACCAAAAGCACTCACAAACTTCTACAGATGCACAATCGAGAGCATCCTGGCGGGCTGTATCACCGCCTGGTACGGCAACTGCTCCGCCCTCAACCGTAAGGCTCTCCAGAGGGTAGTGAGGTCTGCACAACGCATCACCGGGGCAAACTACCTGCCCTCCAGGACACCTACACCACCCGATGTTACAGGAAGGCCATAAAGATCATCAAGGACATCAACCACCCGAGCCACTGCCTGTTCACCCCGCTATCATCCAGAAGGCGAGGTCAGTACAGGTGCATCAAAGCTGGGACCGAGAGACTGAAAAACAGCTTCTATCTCAAGGCCATCAGACTGTTAAACAGCCCCCACTAACATTGAGTGGCTGCTGCCAACACACTGACACTGACTCAACTCCAGCCACTTTAATAATGGGAATTGATGGGAAATGATGTAAATATATCACTAGCCACTTTAAACAATGCTACCTTATATAATGTTACTTACCCTACATTATTCATCTCATATGCATACGTATATACTGTACTCTATATCATCGACTGCATCCTTATGTAACACATGTATCACTAGCCACTTTAACTATGCCACTTTGTTTACATACTCATCTCATATGTATATACTGTACTCGATACCATCTACTGTATCTTGCCTATGCTGCTCTGTACCATCACTCATTCATATATCCTTATGTACATATTCTTTATCCCCTTACACTGTATAAGACAGTAGTTTAGGAATTGTTAGTTAGATTACTTGTTGATTATTACTGCATTGTCGGAACTAGAAGCACAAGCATTTTGCTACACTCGCATTAACATCTGCTAACCATGTGTATGTGACAAATAAAATTTGATTTGATTTGATTTGACTTTGTATGTTTCTATGTTTTGGTTGGTCAGGGTGTGATCTGAGTGGGCATTCTATGTTTGTCTATTTCTGTGTTTGGCCTGATATGGTTCTCAATCAGGGGCAGGTGTTAGTCATTGTCTCTGATTGGGAACCTTATTTAGGTAGCCTGGGTTTCACTGTGTGTTGGTGGGTGATTGTTCCTGTCTCTGTGTTTTGTTCAGTGAGAGTGTGGCAGGAGTCAGACCTGAGCCACTCTCCCTGTTTATCGTGAGGAGCCAAGGAGGAGACCAGAACCAGAGCCGGTGTTGGAGGTGAGCGAAACAGAAACTGTGCGTGTGTCGGGGATTTGATGGCACCTGGGTCAGCGCTCCATACTCGTCCTGAGGTGCGTGTTAGTCGGCTGGTGAAGTTGGTGCCAGCCTCACGCACCAGGCCTCCTGTGCACCTCCCTAGCCTTGCATGTCCTGTGCCAGCACTGCTCTCAAGATCTCCAGTACGCCTTCACGGTCTAGCCCATCCTGTGCCACCTCCACACACCAGCCCTCCGATGGCAGCTCCCCGCACCAGGCTTCCTGTGCGTGTCCTCGGCCCAGTACCACCAGTGCCAGCACCACGCATCAGGCCTACAGTGCGCCTCGCCTCTCCAGCGCTGCCCGAGCCTTTCTCCTCTCCTACGCTGCCGGAGTCTCCCGCCTGTTCAGCGCAGCCAGAGCCTTCCTCTTCTACAGTGCTGACAGAGTCTCCCGCTTGTTCAGCGCAGCCAGAGCCTTCCTCCTCTCCTGCGCTGCTGGAGTCTCCCACCTGTTTAGCGCTGCCAGAGCCTTCCGCCTCTACAGCGTTGCCGGAGTCTCCTGCCTGTTTAGCGCAGCCAGAGCTGCCAGCCTGCATGGAGCAGCCAGAGCTGCCAGCCTGCATGGAGCAGCCAGAGCTGCCAGCCTGCATGGAGCAGCCAGAGCTGCCAGCCTGCATGGAGCAGCCAGAGCTGCCAGCCTGCATGGAGCAGCCAGAGCTGTCAGTCTGCATGGAGCAGCCAGAGCTGTCAGTCTGCATGGAGCAGCCAGAGCTGTCAGTCTTCATGGAACAGCCAGAGCTGTCAGTCTGCATGGAGCAGCCAGTCTGCCAGTCAGCCAGACTCTTCCAGATCTGCCAGTCAACCAGATCTAACCAGTCAACCAGACTCTTCCAGATCTGCCAGTCAACCAGACTCTTCCAGATCCGCCAGTCAACCAGACTATTCCAGATCCGCCAGTCAACCAGACTCTTCCAGATCCGCCAGTCAACCAGACTCTTCCAGATCCGCCAGTCAACCAGACTCTTCCAGATCCGCCAGTCAACCAGACTCTTCCAGATCTGCCAGTCAGCCAGACTCTTCCAGATCTGCCAGTCAGCCAGACTCTTCCAGGTCCGCCAGTCAGCCAGATTCTTCCAGATCCGCCAGTCAGCCAGGATCTGCCAGAGCCTTCCTCCTCTCCTGTGCTGCCGGGGTCTCCCGCCTGTCCGGCGCTGCTGCCGGGGTCTCCCGCCTGTCCGGCGCTGCTGCCGGAGTCTCCCGCCTGTCCGGTGCTGCTGCCGGAGTCTCCAGAGCCCCTCTGTCCCGAGCTGCCCCTCTGCCCCGAGCTGCCCCTCTGTCCCGTGTTGTCAAGTAGGGTTGCCGTGGCTGGGAGGTCACGGAAGCGGACAGGGTGGGGGAAGACTGCAGTGAAGTGGGGGGCACGTCCAGCACCAGAGCCGCCACTGCGGACAGATGGACAGATGCCCACCCAGACCCTCCCCGATAGGTTCAGGTTTTGCGGCCGGAGTCCGCACCTTGGGGGGGGTACTGTCACGCCCTGGCCATAGTTTACTTTGTATGTTTCTATGTTTTGGTTGGTCAGGGTGTGATCTGAGTGGGCACTCTATGTTGAATGTCTTGTTTGTCTATTTCTGTGTTTGGCCTGATATGGTTCTCAATCAGGGGCAGGTGTTAGTCATTGTCTCTGATTGGGAACCATAGGTAGCCTGGGTTTCACTGTGTGTTGGTGGGTGATTGTTCCTGTCTCTGTGTTTTGCACCAGATAGGGCAGTTTTAGGTTTTCGCACGTTTGTTATTTTGTTAATTTATTCGTGTATAGTTTCTTCATTAAAATAAAATGAATAACAACCACGCTGCATTTTGGTCCGCTCCTCCTTCACCAGACGAAAGCCGTGACAATTACAGCCAAATAGAAGTGGAAGCTCAGCCATACAATGGAACATCATACAATCATCCTGAGTGCTCTTCTTTCAATTTGAGGCAGTTTATTTGCCTCTCATGCAGCCACCAATATGCGATCGTTTGATCAGTTTGAATGATAAACTTTCTTTCTCTTTGGGGATCGGCATAGGTCTGTCTGTCACTGTTTACAACATCAAGAGTTATGTATATATATTTTTTGAAACGATACAGGAGTAGGACTATGTAGTAACTAGATGCAAGCACTTAGATATTACAATAGCAATGTAGCAATTTAAATACAACTTGAGTCAATGTCCCTGCCTCCCACGGACATCTAATTAGCATAATAAAAAAATCCCAATAGAAATCTGTCAGTTTAAGCTAGAGATATGTGTTTTTGCATTGTAAGGTTTTTCAATCCGCCAATGTCGCACTTCCCTTTTTGGTTCGAGGTAGAACCTTTTCACCAAAATAGGGTTCTCCTATAGGGACAAGCAAATAACCCTTTTTGAAAGCCTTATATATCTTAATCAAACAAGCTAGCTATATTCAGTCCAGACAAAGATGAGAGGATTGAGATGGGATGGGGACTGCAGTAATGGAACAGTCAGAGCACTGTGAGTAGGTGTTCACTTGTCTGAAATATTACTTAGCACCTTGGAGAAGACAGGGATAAAAGGCCCAAAGGAAGACCAGGCTCTGTAGTCTGACTAGCCTGGTGATGGTTGGGACAGGTAAACCTGATAACTGTTAGCATGCACTATTCAGGGTTGTGGTTGGGTGTGTGTGTGTGCGCGTGCATTTGTGCATGCGTGCTTGGTGGACATGTCTGCCTGCCTGCCTGAGTGTGTGGGTGGGTTGCCAGGCTGTAGATAAGGATGCATGTCGGTATAATAGAGAATAAGATTTATCTCCCATAGTGTGCTGCATAAAACAGGTCGATACACTGCAATACCCTCCATTACATTTGATAATGAAAAGCCACAGTCTTGGCTTTATGCTGCATAGTAACAATCATATTCTTTACATCCCTGAAATGTAATTATCTATAGAAAAATAAATTGGTACTTCAGTTTGTAACTGACTTTTCTGAGAATGTATTTTTCCTTTGTATGCAATAGTTGTGACAGGCAAATATTTGGTACAATTACTGAGAAATTGACAAATGCTGCATATAAAATAGTTAAATCCTGAGGGCATATCTCATTAGTAAAACATTTAAAACATGTTTTTATTTTTCTCTCTTCCTCACTCCATCCCATAGCTGCATTTCCAGTGGATACTGACATTATCAGACAGCCACCCATTGTCAGCCACTCAGCAGTCCACTTAAATCACTCCATGGTGAACGCTCTGAGGCCTTGACTGGAGCACTTGCACAAGTAGGGCCTGATAAATAGCTTACTGAACATGCTAGGAAGCATGTTGTGGCGCAGCATGAGCCATGCTAACCTCTCTAACCCTTACTGGGGGTGCACATACCGTTACATACTTTATAACACAACAGGGCTATGGAAACTTGAATGTGTTGTTTTCTCACCTTGAAATGGGGTCCTTGATAATTGCATCTGATTATTAAAGCGTAACTTAAGGGAATAAATTATTTGTCTGATATGCTGTTTTCTATGTGGCATCGGTATTAGTCTGAAACATTTATTCTGTTGTCAAAATTGACTACAAAATGTAACTGTATAAATTTGGTCATAAAGTCAGTCTCGTCCAAAACTGAGTTTTGTTAGTTCATCATGACTTCCTTGAGGGTTTGGTTTCGACAGTGCTCACTCACATAGCTGTGGTAATTGCGCTTTATCCAATTCTACGGCAGAACACAAACAGTGAGACAGACCTGCCCTTTTTATTTTATTTGTCATTTGTAATTATTATTAAAGACCTGTCCTTTGTTTACATAAGACAACCCTGCACCAATCACCTTAGCTAGTTAAATTGCACAATTAAAACACAGTAGCCCAGTCAATAGAGGGATTGTGCGCCTGTCCAGCACTCTAACATCCATGGGCATGGAGAGGGGTTGAGTGGGGATGCCCAGCTCAGACGCTAGGGTAACGTCCATAAGACTCACATCGGCCCCACGAGTCAATGAGTACTTCGAGAAACTTGGACTGGTCGCCCCACAGCAGGATTGCATGGAGAGGGGGGAGAGTAAGGGGAGAAGAAAAATGAACGTTAAGACCCACCAGAGTACTCACTCCAACGAATGAGCTAGGTCTCTTGAAGGGACAGGTAGACACAATAACCAACAGTACCTCAATACAGACAACACTGGGTGTCAATTCTGCATATGTGTTCGGGGTGGCAGGGTAGCCTAGTGCGTTGGACTAGTAACCGAAAGGTTGCAAGTTCAAATCCCCGAGCTGACAAGGTACAAATCTGTCGTTCTGCCCCTGAAAAGGCAGTTAACCCACTGTTTCTAGGCTGTCATTGAAAATAAGAATTTGTTCTTAACTGACTTGCCTAGATAAAGGTTATAAAAAAATGTATTAAAAAAAAGACAGCCTAGCCCTGCCGAGCTGCATTGGCTCAGGAAGAGGTGAATCAGCAGTCTTCAGAGGCTCTTGGAGGACTTGGGTAAACTCGGATCCTCTCAGGGACGTTCATCAGATGCAAGGCATCCTTTGGTGATTGGGACCACAATCAGATCTCTTCTGCCTCCGATGTTCCCGTAGCCGACGATTGATCTGGATGGTTAAAGAGATGAGTGAGTCGAGATCCGTCAGTAGTTCCCGGGCTGCAAGATCGTCCTTTATGTCCTCAGATAATCCGCATAGGAACGTGTCGAACAGAGCTTCCTGGTTACAGGCACCCTCCGCTGCTAGCGTGCCGAAATCCATCCCATAGTCTGCCACACTGAGGGAGTCCTGCCAAAGCTGGAGTAACTTCTCTCTCCCGGACACCTCAAAAACCTTTTTCACCACCACAAATTCCTCCAGACTGAAGCATACGGCCGACCGTTGCTCCCAAATGGCCGTAGCCCGGGCGAGGGCCCTCGCGGACATCAGCGTGATGAGGTACCCCATCTTAGAGTGGTCCGATGGGAAGGAGGAGGGCTGCAGTTCCATGACGAGGGAACACTGAGCGAGAAACCCCCGACAGGTGCCAGACTCTCCATCAAAGCGCTCCGGGGGAGGGAAGGGGGGTTCCTGGGTAATGTATTAATGCCCAAGTGCCAAATCAACACAAATTTGTTTCTATTTGTCTTACTTATTTTTGAAGATATTTTATTCTTGAATATATTTTTATATTTATATAGTTTTAAATCTTATTATTATTGATTTATTTATTTGCTGTTTTGGTTAGTAATTTTGGTCTTATTTCACTGTAGTGCCTCCAGCCCTGCTCAATATGCCTTAGCTAGCCTTGTTGTTCCACCACCCACACATGCGGTGACCGCACCTGGCTTAAATGGTGACTCTAGAGACAAAATCTCTCTCATCGTCACTCAATGCATAGGCTTAACTCCACTGTACTCACATCCTACCATACCCTTGTCTGTACATTATGCCTTGAATCTATTGTTCCATGCCCAGAAACCTGCTCCTTTTACTCTCTGTTCCGAACGCACTAGACGACCAGTTCTTGTAGCCTTTAGCCGTACTCTTATCTTACTCATCCTCTCTTCTTCTGGTGATGTAAAGGTTAACCCAGGCTTTGCAGCCCCCAGCATCGCTCTCATTTTTTTTACTTCTGTAACCGTAAAAGCATTGGTTTCATTCATGTTAACATTAGAAGCCTCCTCCCTAAGTTTGTTTTATTCACTGCTTTAGCACATTCAGCCAACCCGGATGTCCTAGCCATGTCTGAATCCTGGCTTAAGAAGGCCACCAAAAATCCTGAAATTTCCATCCCTAACTATAAGATTTTCCGACAAGAACTGCCAAAGGGAGCAGAGTTGCAATCTACTGCAGAGATAGCTTTCAGAGTTCTGTCATACTAACTTCTGAAATCCACCTTTCCAGAAACAATTCTCTCACCATTGCCGCTTGTTGTAGACCCCCTTCAGCCCCCAGCTGTGCCCTGGACACCATATGTGAATTGATCGCCCCCCATCTATCTTCAGAGTTTGTACTGTTAGGTGACCTAAACTGGGATATGCTTATTAACACCCCGGCCGTCCTACGATCTAAGCTAGGTGCCCTCAATCTCAGACAAATTATCAAGGAACCTACCAGGTACAACCCTAAAACCGTAGCCATGGTCACCCTCTTAGATATCATCCTGACCAACTTGCCCTCTATTGTATTTACACCTCTGCTGTCTTCAACCAGGATCTCGGTGATAACTGCCTCATTGCCTGCATGTGTAATGGGTCCGCAGTCAAACGACCACCCTTCATCGCTGTCAAACGCTCCCGAAAACACTTCAGCGAGCAGGCCTTTCTGTTCATCCTGGCCCGGGTATCCTGGAAGGATATTGGCCTCATCCCATCAGTAGAGGATGCCTGGTTGCTCTTCAAAAGTGTTTTCCTCTCCATCTTAAATTACCATGCCCCATTCAAAAAATGTAGAACAGATATAGCTCTTGGTTCACCCCAGACTTGACTGCCCTTGACCAGCACAAAACATCCTGTGGCGTTCTGCATTATCATCGAATAGCCCCCGCGATATGTAACTTTTCAGTGAAGTCAGGAACCAATATAATCAGTCAGTTAGGAAAGCTAAGGCTTGCTTTTTCAAACAGAAATTTGCTTCCTGTAGCACTGATTCCAAAAGGTTTTGTGACACTGTAAAGTCCATGGAGAATAAGAGCACCTCCTCCCACCTATCCACTGCACTGAGGATAGGAAACACTGTCACCACTGATAAATCTACGACAATCGATCCTTAACTTGGCTTTCAAATATTTCAGAAAGGCAGGGCAGGATGGATACGGTGATGACGGTGGCAGCTTTCCAATTTTGGGGATCTCAGATGATACGAAAGAGAGGTTGAATAGGCTAGTAATAGTGGTTGCAAAAATTGTGTTGGGTAATTTTAGAAGGAGAGGGTCCAGATTGTCTACCCCAGCTGATTCGTAGGGATCCAAATTGTGCAGTTCTTTCAGAATATCAGTTGTCTAGACTTATTGAAGTTATCGATTACCAAGATTTATCGGGGGTGACATTGTTCCCTATCCTCAGTTCAGTGGGCAGCTGGGAGGAGAGGGGTCAGTCGGCAGCTGGAAGGAAGTGAATTTCTTTGCCAAGTATTTTGCCATTTTACTCTGTTGCATTATTGCAAACAGGATGCATGTTTTGGAATAGGCTTCCTTCTTTTTAGTCTGTCAATTAGGTTAGTACCACAGTATGTAGAGACTGCAATGTTGTTGATCCATCCTCAGTTTTCTCCGAACATGGTGAAATCCCTGAGCAGTTTCCTGCCTCTCCGGCAACTGAGTTAGGAAGGACACCTGTATCTTTGTAGTAGTTGAGTGTATTGATACACCATCCAGTGTAATTAATAATTTCACCATGCTCAAAGGGATATTCAAGGTCTGGGTTTTAATTTTGACCCATCTATCAATAGAAAACATAGCATTAGAAAACCTCTCTGGTCTTGTGGTTGAATCTGTGTTTGAAAATCACTGCTCGACTGAGGGACCTTACAGATAATTGTTTGTGTGGGGTACTTCAAAAAGCATGTTAAACACTATTATTGCATCCATGCAACTTATTGCACATTTTCACTAATGAACGTATTTAGACTTGCCATAACAAAGGCGTTGAATACTTATTGATTTAAGACGTTTCAGCTTTTAATTTGTAATTAAATTGAATAACATTTTGAATAACATAATTCCACTTTGACTTTATGGGTTGTTGTGACAAAAAATCTCAATGTAATCAATTTTTAATTCAGGCTGTAACAACAAGGCACTGTAAAAATTCTATGACCTGCTACTGTGTAAAGAACATACAGTACCACAATTAAGTACTATTCATTCTTTACATCATCCATTTTCTATTCCTCTGCCTGTGTAATAAAGGGCATTCTCTCCACTGTGCCTTGCTTTTCACCAATAGATTAGAATGTGTACAAGGACTGGCATGCAGGACTCTCATGAGGCATAATTTGAGCAGCAAGTGTGAGATCAAGGTGATATATGAGCTGGAAATGGCTATTTGCCGTATTATCGATGAGATAGTGGAAAAATTATTCTCATGATTTCATAACCATATCCTCAGAGATTTAAAAGCCTCATATTCACTCACTCTGCATAATGCCCTCTATATTCAATACATTATTATATGGAATGAACTCAGTTTCTGTGTACAATTTTGTTTCCCCATTAGTGGAAAGTGTGCATTAGTGTGCTGTTTTCCGAAATGACATGTTTTGGGTTGTGTTAAATAAACACACACACATTAGAGACACAGGTCTGAATGCTTCAACAATCCAAGACAAAGTGTACCTTTCTTCCCGGGGAATTATTCGCTATACAAAGACAGGCAATAATGTCAGCATCAGTGGAGAGTGCAGGCCTGCCCTGCATTGACTGTTTATCAGGTACTGTAGACACGAAAACACAACATAGGCATTACGCAACAGGGAACATTTTTAACAAGTTGAGTACTGCAGTATAATCCAGAGTGCTTCTAGAGGGCTTCGAGGATTATCATATTTGTCTGTCTAATAGAGGTGGTACGGTGAACCTCTCTCAGTTGATGAGAAGGCTAACTTTGACTGAGACTTGATGACTTGCATTTTAGGCTTTAGCTTAGCTGGCTAACACAGTCTTGTCAGGTGCTGACTCGGTGAGTGAATTTATAAGGAAGTGCATTGGAGATGTTGTACCCATTGTAAATATTAAAATCTACCCTAAAAAAGAAACCGTGGATGGATGGCGGCATTCGCGCAAAACTGAAAGTGAGAACCACCGCATTTAAACATGGAAAGAGTTCTGGGAACATGGCTGAATATAAATAGTGCAGTTATTCCCTTCACAAGGCAATCAAACAAGCGTAATGCCGGAAAAGGCGCAAAGTGGAGTCGCAATTCAACGGCTCAGACATGAGACATATGTGGCAGGGTCTACAGGCACTTATACAGACTACAAAAAGAAAACCAGCCACATCACAGACACTGATATCACGCTTCCAGACAAACTAAAAACCTTCTTTGCCCGCTTTGAGGATAATGGCCTGCGAACAAGAACTGCTTCCCCTCCCCACTCTACTCCTCCGTTGCCGACGTGAGTAAAACATTTAACGTGTTAACCCTCGCAAGGCTGCTGGTCCAGGTGGCAACCCAAGCCGTGTCCTCAGAGCATGCGCAGACCAGCTGGCTGGTGTGTTTACAGACATATTCAATTGCTCCCTATCCCAGTCTGTTGTCCCCACATGCTTCAAGATGTCCACCATTGCTCCTGTACCCAAGAAGGCAAAGATAACTGAACTAAATGACTACCGTCCCGTAGTACTCAACTTCTGTCATCATGAAGTGCTTTGAGAGACTAATCAAGGATCATATCACCTCCACCTTACCGGCACCCTAGACCCACTTCAGTTTGCAACAGGTCCACAGATGATGCAATCGCCATCACACTGTACACTGCCGTATCCCATCTGGACAAGAGGAATAACTATGTAAGAATGCTGTTCATTGACTACAGCTCAGCATTCAACACTGTAGCACCCTCCTAGCTCATCATCAAGCAGGAGGCCCTGGGCCTCAACCCCGCCCTGTGCAATTGGGTCCTGGACTTCCTGACGGGCAGCCCCCAGTGGGTGAAGGTAGGAAACAACATCTCCACCTCGCCGACCCTCAACACAGGGGGCCCCACAAGGGTGCTTGCTCAGTCCCCTCCTGTACTCCCTGTTCACGACTGCGTGTCCATGCAACCCTCCAACTCAATCATCAAGTTTGCAGACGACACAACAGTAGTGGGCTTGATTACCAACAGCGACTAGACAGCCTACAGGGAGGAGGTGAGGGCACTCGGAGTGTGGTGTCAGGAAAACAACCTCTCAGTTAACAAAACAAAGGAGATGATTGTGAGATTCAGGAAACAAGCAGAGGGAGCACCTCCCTATCCACATCAGAGGGACAGCAGTGGAGAAAGTGGAAAGTTAATTCCTCGATGTACACATCAACGACAAACTGAAATGGTCCACCCACACAGACAGTGTGGTGAAGAAGGCGCAACAGCACCTCTTCGACCTCAGGAGGCTGAAGAAATGTGGCTTGTCACCCAAAACCCTGACTAACTTTTACACATCCACAATCGAGAGCATCCTGTCGGACTGTATCACAGCCTGGTACGGCAACTGCTCCGCCCTCAACTACAAGGCTCTCCAGAAGATGGTGCGGTCTGCATAACTCATCACCGGGGGCAAACTACCTGCCCTCAATGGCAACTACAGCACCCGATATCACAGGAAGGCAAAAAAGATCATCAAAGACAACAACCACCCGAGCCACTGCCCAATCACACCGCTACCATCCAGAAAGCGAGGTCAGTACAGGTGCATCAAAGCAGGGACCGAGCGACTGAAGAACAACTCTCAAAGCCATCAGACTGCTAAACAGCAATCTCTAACTCAGAGTGGCTGGTGCCTACATGGAGACCCAATCACTAGTCACTTTAAACAATGACACTGTAAATAGTGCCACTTTAATAATGTTTACATATCTTACATTACTAATGTCATCTATTGCACCTTGCCTATGCCGCTCTGCCATCACTCATCCATATATTTATATGTATTCTCATTCATATTCTCATTCACCCCTTTTAGATATGTGTGCATTAGGTAGTTGTTGGGGAACTGTTAGATTACTTGTTAGATATTACTGCACTGTTGGAACCAGAAGCTCAAGCATTTCGCTACACTCGCAGTAACATCTGCAAACCATGTGTATGTGACAAATACCATTTTATTTTTATTTGATTTTCTGGCTACCTGGGATCAAAGCCCAGTTGGTCACTATGCTGATTCTGATCAGTCAGGAAAAAGTAAATGCTCTTGTTAGCTTCTGTAACCCTTTGATGTAATTCAATCACTTAGGTCTATAAACAAAACTCATTGATGCAGCACGTTGACCAAGGGCTAAGAGGTGATTAAGCAAGTGATTAGGCCAACCAGATGACCTGAACCTTCTTACGTTGCTACAAGATACACCAATATTGATTGGACAACTTTAATGAGTGACGAAAGCTTCTTCAATTAGCAAACAACTCCCAATGTGAAAAGCATTTGAAATTATCATTAAATGTTCCTTGTGCAATGTCAAAATTCTAGAAGTCTATGTCAATCATTGTGAATAAGAGGACATGTATATGTTTGGCATGACAAATCACATTGCCATGACAACCTCAGTGAAGGTGACAAATACCCTTCTCATATAACATGTATTCCGCTATGGAACAAAAATGATTGATGTCAGCTGATGTCATGAGTAATTGTGATATTCAATTGTAATCTATCATTCTGGTTTTCATTCCTTGTTTGAATGTTAAATGTAAAATACATTTCTGTCCAGCAAATGTGATGAAAAATATGTCCATGAAGTGAGTGTGATGGGAAATGTATGGATGTACGGGTGAGACGAACTGAGTCATTTGTTTACCCTTATAGAGGGTATTTGTGCTATTTGTGCTTCTGACACCTATTGTAGGCCAATGGCTTAATTTCAGTGTGAGGGCATGCTCCAGTAGGCTGTCCTAATATGTCCTAATATTAAAAATATCATTAAAAGTGTAGTTCACAATTTTTAAACTTGATGTGAGATACTGTTGTTCCTCACCCTAAAAGTGGTCTCAGGGCCACGGTTCAGTTTTCTTTAATCAGCCATTGGAAACTTCAACTAACTTAGCCACCGATAGCAAAAAAAAACTATGGAATTGATGGTGGCATGTGAGCAAAACAAATACATCAAAATCACCTGAAATCCACTCCATAGTTGGTTTTATGTTATTTGGTATCGGGGGTTCTAATCTGACATATGGAGTTATTTTAAAATGGTCATACAATGAGTTATTTAGCTATTTGGGACCCCTTTAGGTATCAACATTTTTTATTCAATAATTGTTTTAAATAAAATATTGCATTTGACCTTTAGTACTATAGTCCATAGAAACAAGTTGAATAACACATTTATAAATGTCAAAAAAGCTGTGTCTGTCCTATATCTAGCTTTCTTATATCTCTTTAGATATAGGACAGACACAGCTTTTTTGACAGTCTTTTTTGACTTTTATAAATGTGTTATTCAAAGTGTTTGTTTGCTTGTTTCAATTGTTAAATATATATATATATATATATATATATATAAATATATATATTTAATAAACATTTTTGGGAAGGCACAAAACTACCTCTATTGTTCCATTCAATTTTTTTAACTGGTACCGGTTACCTTCAAACGAGTCCTGTGACACTTGTGGGGGTCGTACAGCAAAACGGAGCAAACTCACCATTGTGTTCTGTCACGCCCTGGTCTATATTTATTATGTTATCTTCATTTATTGGGTCAGGCCAGGGTGTGACATGGGTTTATTTGTAGTGTGTTTCGTCTTGGGGTTGTGTGGGGTGTATAGATTAGTCTATGGCTGCCTGAGGCAGTTCTCAATCAGAGTCAGGTGATTATCGTTGTCTTTGATTGGGAACCATATTTAGGTAGCCTGGGTTTCACTGTGTGTTTGTGGGTGATTGTTCCTGTCTCTGTGTTTGTTGCACCAGTCAGGACTGTTTCGGTTTTCGACGTTTGTTGTTTTGTATTGTCCGTGTTCTTCTTCATTAAAGATGTATCGAACGAACCACGTTGCATTTTGGTGAGTCTCATCTCTCCATATAGTGGGCATAATAGTTGTAGACAAAACCGTTCGGATGCTAGATGCTTTTTCATGGATATCTCATGGTCTGACAAACACCGCTCGAGCTCTGCCAACATTCACTGCAGATACGGAGATGCGACTTCTGCAGATGTGGTGGATTGAGATGCATCCAAAGCAAAAAAAACAAGATGTCTCTATCTTAAACTGACAGATTTTGATGGGGTTTTTATATTATGTTTATTAGATTAACACATCTGTCATGATTTGCCAGTCCTGAGATGTAGATCGGGGGTAGGCACCCCCCCTCTCCTGGGGCTGTTGGACAGTTTTATGATGGTCGCAAATACCTGTCCTTGCCAAACAGTATGGAGGGAGAGACCTCAGTAGAACAAAGGATCTTCTCCCACCAAAACTCTTACTTCCACAAAACTGAAGAATTAAACAATAGTTGAATTTATTAGATATTGGAAATGGTCAGTGGAGACTAAAAGAACCCTCACATGAAAGACGGAAGAACAACATAACTGTATCTCTGTTTGTCTACAGGTGCAATTATGAGGTTTGCATCTGAATGTTGTATAAAATGAATGAAAGTACAGAATACTTTTGAAAAGATGGAAATGTGACTTTAGTCTTCTAAATGAGAATATTGTTTTTTATGTAAAGTCTTATCCAGTCAGTAACCACGGCCCCATGAGCACAGACATTACATCGGCATCCACAGGGTTCAATTCTCGGGGCGACTCTCTTTTCTGTATACATCAATGATGTTGCTCTTGCTGCTGGTGATTCTCTGATCCACCTCTACGCAGACGACACCATTCTGTATACTTCTGGCACCTCCTTGGAAACTGTGTTAACTAACCTCCAGACGAGCTTCAATGTCATACAACTCTCCTTCCGTGGCCTCCAACTGCTCTTAAACGCAAGTAAAACTAAATGCATGCTTTTCAATCGATCGCTGCCCGCACCTGCTCGCCCGTCCAGCATCACTACTCTGGACAGCTCTGACTGAAAACGTGGACAACTACAAATACCTGGGTGTCTGGTTAGACTGTAAACTCTCCTTCCAGACTCACATTAAGCATCTCCAATCCAAAATTAAATCTAGAATCGGCTTCCTATATCGCAACAAAGCATCCTTCACTCATGCTGCCAAACATACCCTCGTAAAACTGACCATCCTACCGATCCTCGACTTCGGTGATGTCATCTATAAAATAGCCTCCAACACTCTACTCAACAAACTGGATGCAGTCTATCACAGTGCCATCCGTTTTGTCACCAAAGCCCCATACACTTACCCACCATTGCGACCTGTACGCTCTCGTTGGTTGGCCCTCGCTTCATACTCGTCGCCAAACCCACTGGCTACAGGTTATCTACAAGTCTCTGCTTGGTAAAGCCCCACCTTATCTCAGCTCACTGGTCACCATAGCAGCACCCACTCGTAGCACGCGCTCCAGCAGGTATATCTCACTGGTTGCCCCCAAAGCCAATTCCTCCTTTGGTCGTCTTTCCTTCCAGTTCTCTGCTGCCCATGACTGGAACAAATTGCAAAAATCTCTGAAGCTGGAGACTCACATCTCCCTCACTAGCTTTAAGCACCAGCTGTCAGAGCATTTTACAGATCACTGCACCTGTACTTAGCCTATCTGTAAACAGCCCATATATCTACCTACCTCATCCCCATACTGGTATTTATTTATTTTGCTCCTTTGCACCCCAGTATCTCTACCTGCACATTCATCTTCTGCCATTCTACCATTCCAGTGTTTAATTGCTATATTGTAATTACTTTGCCACCATAGCCTATTTATTTCCTTAACTTACCTCATTTGCACTCACTGTATATAGACTTTTTGTTTTCTTTTGTTCTACTGTATTATTGACTATGTTTTGTTTATTCCATGTGTAACTCTGTGTTGTTGTATGTGTCGATTTGCTACGCTTTATCTTGGCCAGCTCGCCTACCTCAACTAGCCTACCTGGTTAAATAAAGGTGAAATAAAAAAATAAAACATCATGGAACTCCCCCTTTTCCCAGAAGTGTATAAAACCACTTCTGACAAAATGTACATTCGACCAGTTATGTGCAGCGCCAGCTGAATACGTTACAAATGGTTAAGAAATCTACCACTTTATAGACCAAGCAGACTAAGGTGTGAGCCGAATGTTGCACAATGGTTTTAAACTCTGAAACTATCAATCACTACAGAAGAAGCAAATCCTAGATATTGCGTTATCAGTCTGCAGCTGAAAATGTACGTAGCCTAGGATGAGAACACTGACAACCTCTGAAGCATTCTAACACGATCAACTCTAAGAACTACTGTACAGGGTACGTCGAAGTATCCATTCTTACCACAACCAGGAGCTCTTTCTAAGGACATGGTGATCTCTGGTGGCCGAACCAGAGTTGTGCACCCAACATCTCCGTGACCAAAGGATTTGGGCGATCAAGGACAGCTCAATTGTGAATATATAAATTGCATTTCTATTTCCAAATGAGCGGTCATTAGAGTGCTTAAGATTTTGTATTTTCGTGAGCGTAGCTTCCCATTGCCTGATAGAGTAACTCCTTTGTCTCCCACCCGTCCTCCCCCCTCCTCTCCGAATTCGCCACAGTGTTATAACCAAACTCTCCTGTTTTGTTAGTCTCCTAGAGAAATGTTAGTGTGTATTCTGTAATTGTTTAATTAGTTAGTAAATCAATAATTGAGCCAATTTGTGTTCTGCTGATTCATCAATAAATTGGGGTTCGTGCAGACTTCAAGAAATTATAATATTCAGAATGTCTGATGTAATAATATTTTAATAAGTGACTGTAATCGACATGAAAACATCTGAAGAGAGTTAAATTCGGGAAATAGTAACTCAAAAAAAAAATCCTTGGTGCCCCGACCTCCTAGTTAATTTTTTATTTTATTTTTATATAACCTTTATTTAACTAGGCAAGTCAGTTAAGAACAAATTCTTATTTTCAATGACAGCCTAGGAACAGTGGGTTAACTGCCTGTTCAGAGGCAGAACAGATTTGTACCTTGTCAGCTGGGGGGTTTGAACTTGCAACCTTCCGGTTACTAGTCCAACGCTCTAACAATTAATGTTTACATGATTAGTTTAACCTTTTCACATGTGAGTTCCAAATATCTCTAATGGTTGCCCCAGTGTGAGTTGTTTTATGCATGTGATGTCAGAATGCACTCACTATTCCAAAATATGATTATTACGCAACAGGAGAGTTAATACGTTCGGCCTACTAATTATATATAGG